>NC_135893.1:14225323-14598458 GCF_964194155.1 Cetorhinus maximus
GTTTACACAGGGTGTCTGGGCCACTTCCTCCAGAGCCAGCGCAAGGGGTAAACTAGTTTTACGCTGTTGATTCGGGCACCAGACGAGCACTGCACAAGCAGAAGCCCACAAAATACAAGCACCACTCTGCTTGTTGTAGCTTACAATATGCAACCTCTCTCCATTAGGAGCACTTATATAGCACCTTTCAGGATCTCCAAAAGCATTTTACAACAAGTGAAGTACTTTTTGAAGAGTAATCACTGTTGTAATTTAGTAAACACAGTAGCCTATCTGCACATAGCAAGCTCCTACAAACAGCAATAGTGACCAAATAATCGGTTTTGTTTTAGTGATGTTAGTTTAAGAACATATATTGGCCAAGACTCCCTGCTCTTATTCAAAGTAGTGCCATAGTATCTTTTAGCTCCACTGAAAGGGCACATGGGGCCTAGTTTAATGAAAGACGACATCTTCAACAGTACAGTGCTCCCTCTGTACTACACTGGAGTGTCAGCCTAGATTATGCTTTCAAGTCCCTGGAGTGGAACATGAAACCATAACATCCTGACTCAGAGGTAAAAGTGCCATTACTGAGCCACGGCTGACACATTGGTCTTGCTCGAGCTCCATAATGTTTGGGTCTCATTTCCATCACTGTCTCTGATGCAACTCTCAGCAACGAGGAGAGAAGAGCTTCGGGATGCGAAAGACCTTTACATTGGCCAGAGCAAAAACCACAGGACTTCTTCCAAATTTGTACAGTGGAACTGTCATATCTAATTGTCCTGTACGCTTGAAGAGTTTTCTTCCCATTCCTCTTTCCTTATTGGTTCTCCCCCTTACAGAGTGGGTAATAGACCTATCCACCCTCCATTTCACCCAGCATATTCCATCAATGTCAAGTGAAGCAAATATATGGAATAGAAACAAGAAGTACAAGTTGTGTCTCATTACTTGCAATAGACCTCATATATCAGGTCTTGCTAAATGAAACAAGGACAGGTTGACTGACCGACCCACCCTCCAGCCTTGTTCCTCAGTGGGTTGCATCCTCACCTCTGAGTCAGAAGGTTGTGGATTCAAGATCCACTCCAGACATTTAAGAAATTAATCTAGACTGACATTCAAGTGCAATACTGAGATAATGTTACACTGTTGGAGGTGCTGTCTTTCAGATGAGATGTTTAGCCCATCTGCCAGTTCAGGCTGACGTATAAGATCTCACGTTACTATTCAAAGACAAGCAGGGAGTTCTCCAGTTGTCCTGACCAAATTTTATCACTCAACCAGAACCAATAAGAACAGCCAATGTGATCATTTATCTCAGTACTGTAAGTGGCACCTTGCTGTGCACATATTTAGTTGCCATATTTCCCCACATTATAACAGTGACCTCATTAAAAAAGAATTTCATTAGCTTGAAAGGTTTAAGATGTCCTGAAATCATGACAGGTTCTATATAACTTTCCTTTCGCATCCACCCTATCCATCCTAAAATGCTCCTAAAGTTGCACAATTAACTTATTAGTTTACATATCAGTGCATGGTGCACGGGCCAGTACTGCTATGCACTCTGACATTGCAAATAAACCTCTCTGTTCAGTAACACAGACACAGAGGCTGCCAAGGGCAAAATGTTCTGAATTTTCTGCATTACAGACAGGAAAGTCATTTCCTATGTAAAAAGAATCTTATTTGCTGTGATTTTAGTATATTTTATCTGACTTTGGAAAAATACCATTGTGTAACTTTGTGGGAAAGAAAGGTCAAAATTGTAATAAATACAGGCTAGTAACTATGAACTTGATCATAGCCCCAGATACAGCATTACATACGTCATCAACAGAATTGGTGCAGGCTGCAGTTGGGCTAGCTGAACCAGGAAAGAGTTTGGAAGCAGCCACAGGGGCTGCCAGGTGTGGAGGCGGGCTATTTAAAAGGCCCGCCCCAGTGCTGCGGGATTTCATCCCAGTTATAATGAAAAAGGTTAAGGCCCTCTAGCCCTCAACCCTCACATCTCCCATGCACCACCCATGTCACTTCATGACACCCCCCCAACCACCCCTGTGGCATCTCATGCCACGCCTCATTACGTGCTCTTGGCTGAGAGCTCAGACAACCACAAGAGTACTGAAACACCTGAGCCACAGGGAAAACATTGCTTGATTGACAGCTCTGGTTCTCTGATCACTTCTGTCAATTGCACAATGTTTATTTAGACAGGATAAAGAGGTTTCAAGAGCTGCAGTTTCAGCTATTGATACTATAAATGGTCTGGATGATTGACACTTATAGTGGGCTGTAGTAAAAAGGAGTTTTTTTTTAAGAAAGTGGGGAGTTATCAGCGAATGATTTTTTAAAAAACTTTTTTTATACGAACCTTGTTGTCACTATAGGGTTCATTGGTTCTAGACAGTGTATAGTGGGCGAATGGACATACCTTGGAATAGGCCGCATGAGGGGTCATAGAAGGTGGGTGGGGAGCATACCTTGGCATGGGGGTACATGAGGAGGACTTTTTGGACTTACTTTCAAAAGGTTCCCTCATGCAGACTATGATTGATTCCCGACACCTGTGAGGTATCGTGAACCATGACTCCTGGAAAAGCTGGCCCAACTCCATGTAAGTTGCAGAGCACTAGGATATGGCTATCCCTGCAATGGAGCCAGCCAGGTCAAGCGTGCAGGGTGCGGGCTCACGACCCAAACCAACCCACACCCTTAAAAGGCACTCCTAAAAATCAGAAACCCCAGGAACAGGGTCGGGAATCCAGGAATTGAGTCCCAGTTGCCACTTTCACCCTTCCAAGGAACCAATTTGTGCTCCTACAAATAGTACTGTGTTAATGACCAGATAGTCTGATTTTAGGTGTTGGTTGGAGGATAAATATTGGTCAGGACTTCTGGTCTTCTTAGAGTAAAAAATTCCATTGCACTACTCAATCTAAAGGGGCTGATGGGGCCTCAGTTTAACAAATGGTGACACCTCCACCAATGCAGCACTTCCTCAGAGTTACACTGAACCATCAGCCTGGATTTGGTGCTCAGGTCTCTAGAGTGGAACTTGAACCCACAACCATCTGCTCAGAGGCAAGAGTGCTACTGACTGAGCCACAGCTTACAGCTAAGAGGGTTCAGTATGGACATTTTGCCTCTAGATGGGTTAAATGTTCTTTGGAAATATGTAGCAGGGTTTCTACGAATAGTGCTAATGACACCTAGCGTTACAGTACCAAACTGCAGCAATTGTTTTTTCCCCTAATTGTCTGAGTTAGCTAGGCTGTCCAATTGGAACATCAACCCATTGCTGGTATAGTATGTGAGGCATTTCATTTCCTCGGGTGAAATACCTGTGGAACATTCACAGCGATTTCCTCTCTGCACTTATTTTAACACAACACAAAGTAATTTTATGCAAAGGCATTAACCAATCCATACCACAGGAATTAACCCCCTAGTTAAATGTCAACGTTTGTTGCCATGGAGACATAACGATACCCGTCTACAACCATGACAATCTTTAGGCTCCCAGCTGCCATGCTAAAGGCCATCATTGTGCCAGTGGAACAATGCTAAGGATCTTGTTAATGAAGCTCAAGACAAAGCACTGAACGGCCTTTTGGCAGGAACGGTCCAGTGCTGCTATTTAATTCCCAAAAGACAACTTACGGTACAGGCATCCAGATTCATTGTTAAGCTGTATCCACCCAGGACAACACTTGTAGACAACCTGAAAGTCCATACTGTAAACCTGTCTGTACGCTGTGTAGTATGCAGTTCTGTAAAGAAAACCAAAGTCATTTATAGTCATACTCAGATACCCTGTCTCCTTACCCCATAACCATGCTGCTATAGAAAGAAAGGTTTGGATTAGAAAGATGTGCATTTATATAGCACCTTATTGTATCTCTCAATTATCTCAAAGTGCTTCACATTTTTTTTGCTCGGCAAGTTGTGAGCTGGAAAGCATTGCCAGAAAGGTGGTGGAAACAGATTCAATCCTAATTTTCAAATGGGAATTGTTGTTTGGTAGTACAACTTGAGTATTGCTGAAAAAAAGAGACATGTCAAAACCTTTCGTCTTGCCCTCATCAGAACACTGTGCAAGAATACCAATACAAGGGGAAAACAATGATTTATACTGTATGAGAACAGAGTGCTGCTTGATTGGTTAGTGGACTCTGATTGGTAGAGGTGTTGCTACAGCGAATGCACCAGTGATGGTGACTGACAGTTAACTGCCAAGCATTGTTTGAAATTTAAACCAGGCAGCCTGACACTAATTGGTCACGGCATTGCCCTGAAGAATGAGTCAGCGAATGGCTGTTACTTATTTTGTTTAGCTGAAACAGGCACAATGCGTGTACATGTTCTTTCTGTCTGGAAAGAACAGGGCCCTGTGTATTAATATGTGTAGCTTCTGCTACACAGAAATACATCACGCTGTGAGCCCGACTGACAATCTTATATTGGTTGTCAACGTAATTCTTAGCATACACAAAAGAGAATTGAATAAAAATGAAAAGTTTACAGGGCTGTGTGGAAAGAGCAGGGGAGTCAGACTAATTGGTAGCTCTTACAGAGAGCTGACATAGGAACAATGAGCCAGATGGCCATCTTCTGTGCAGTTTGATTCTATGATTCTAAATAAACAATTACTGAAAGTACAGTGACCAACTGGTTCACTAATGTTCTTTAGGGAAGAAAAACTACTGTCCCTACCTAGTCTGGCCCACATGTGTCTCCAGTCGATTCTTACCTGTCCTCTAAAGTGGTCTAGTAGGTCATTAATATGTATCAAACCACAACACTGCAGATTCAAGATTTGTCACCTTTTATGGGCAATTAGGGATGGCAATAGATGCCAGTGAGGCCCACACTCTCAAAATGAATAAAATAAATTGTAGGCAAACACAGCAGCACAATAGCAGCTATTTTGTACACACTTAGGTTCCACAGCATCAATGATAATGACTGCATATTTTTAGATGGTTTTTGCTGAGGCAGGAATGTTGGCCAGGAGAACATTCTGCTCTGCTTTGAGTAGTGCCACTAAATCAGTATCATCTACCTGAAGTACAGGAGTAGGCGAGCACTTTAAAGTCTCATTTCCCACTGCCTCAGAGCGGCTCTAGATTCTGTGCTCCTAAAGTGGGGTTTGAAACCACAACTTCTGCCTGCAGAGGTGAGAGTGCTACTAACTGAGCCGAGCTGATTCAGCAAGTATCTTTTGCATGGAGCTGAACCCTGTTTTCATCCGGCATCCATACGGATCTACAGTGGTCAGTGGATTGCAGTGGCGGCAGAAACCAAAACCAATTTTCTCCTCCCTAAAAGAGGCACAATAAAGGTTAATGAGTGTCTCTGCCCCCCGAATTCTCTAACCAGACCTGTGTACTTTCACTGTCCCACCCTTTATATAAAGATTTCTTACTGCTTTGTTGTGACAATGTGTACAGAAACAGGGACTGTTTCTGTACACACGACACACATAGCAACAGGAACAGATGTACATCATATTGCCCAATGAACTGCCATAAGTGGATACAGGGCTGATTGTTAACCCTTATCCTGCTGAATAAACAAGAGCAGATAATGAAGAACTGAAAAAATCTAAACATTTACAAACCGCATGTTTACTCCAAAGGAAGGTCATGGAACTAATATTTATTAAATCTGGACTGTAGTGGAGAATAATGCCTTTCTAGAAGGTTACAGGATCATAGAATGGTTATAGCACAGAAGGAGGCCATTCAGCTTGCTGTGTCCATGCTGGCTCTCTGCAAAAGCAGTGAGAGTGGGATGAAGAGGGATGGGTAGAGGCTCATGTGGAGCATAAACATCGGCATAGACCAGTTAAGCTAAATGACTTTTAAAATGCTCTAAATTGGGGTACCAGGGAGAACCACTGAGTGAGTTATGAGTACGGTAAGTGATTTGGTGCAATATGGCATCATCTAATAAATCTATGAATTTCTACATTTGGATGCACATTGGATTGCCATCCATTAAAATTGCTGGAGGCAGTGAAAACATTGGTTCCTCTCTTTAACAATGAATTTGATCGGAGTCAATGGGCACACGACTCAAACAGAAGCAAAGAACAATTGTAGCACTCAACATCAAAGGGAACTTTCCAGCTTCCCCTGCCCAATGTATTTTCATGGTCACAAACTCTGATACTGGCCTTTTTATTCTAAATTTATTCAATTAATTGAACTTAAGTTCCCCAGCTGTTATGGTGACATTTGAACTAATGTCTCTCAATTGTTATCGAAGGGCCTCTAGATTGCCAGCCGAGTCGAGGACCACTATGCTACCATGCTCTAGAGTGAGTGAGCACCCTTAATGGAGTGAGCAGGTCTCAGCTAGGTGTAATATTTTCACCTTCAGCATCCCTTCACATTTTTTGCACTGTACAGCTTATTCGTTTAAATGTATGGTCCTTCAATTTTTTTTTTGTGCAGTTGTGCACACCCAGTAATTTAAAGTGGTCAATTTACATGCAGCCTGCACAGGGACTCTTGAGTTGCTGACTCGCTCCGCAGCTTAGAGGGAACATTGCCAGTGACCCCTGCTGGAAGTATGTGTGATGCTGGCAGAATCAGCATCTTGATTATAATGCTCTACACAGTTGAAAATTTTGCTAGCACCTAACTGTTACAGGTCCCATGCAAGCAAAGCCCATTTAGGTGAGAAACAGTTCAGTGGGGGGAGAGAGGGAGTGGTAGTCTATATCTACATGGGGATGAGGATCTGTACCTCAGCACGAGTCACTACATTCAGGAAAAATTATGAAAAGAAACTTCCATAACTATCCAAGGATTTACAACCAATGTGACTCAGTCAACAGGTATGGGCAGAAAATGGAATTGGATTTTTAATTTCTGTTCATTTCAGTAAACTATTCACGTCTGGCTGTTGATTTCAGAGTTCAGAGAAGGTTTGCTCAACTGGTTCCTGGGTTGAAGGTGTAATCTTATGAGGAAAGGTTGAGCAAGTTGTTTCTATACCCATTGGAATTTAAAAGAATAAGAGATGAACTTATTGAAACATATAAGATTCTGCTGACAGGATGTTTCTCCTTGTGTGGAGTCTAGAACTAGAAGACATTGTTTAAAAATCAGTGGTCTCCCATTTAAGATTGAGATGAGGAGAATTTTTTTCTCTTAAGAGGGTTGTCAGTCTGTGGCAGCTGGGTCATTGAATCTACTCAAGGCTGAGTTAGACAGGTTTTTGATCGACAAGCAAGTCAAAGCTTATGTGGGGTGGGGAGGTGGGGGGAAGCTGACAGGGAAGTGGAGTTGAGGCCACAATCAGATCAGCTATGATCTGTGAAGCAGACGCTGGAGGCTGAATGGCCTACTCCTGTTCCTAATTCTTGCGTTCTTGTGATTTGAATGATGTTGCTGCGGTAACATACCTCCTCTCATGTCCCATGCACCACTTCTGTCCTCCACACCCTTGCTTCCACACTTTAGCCATCCGAGTGAAGGCCTGGACACACGGTTGCCTGTGGCCAATCATCATCACCTCCCTCTCTGCACAAACATTGGGCCTAAACAATAAGGATTAAATAAGGATTAATTATAGGCAATTCCTCGTACATACTATCAAACAAATATACGACAATGACGGGTAGGAATACATCAGCTGGCCCATCAAGCCCGCTGCATAGCACATGATGGTCAAGTGAATTGTGATGAGGCACATCTTAACCTTTGTATATAGAGGCTAAAACACAGAAAAACCCAGGGCCAATAATGGGGGTGGGGAAGGTTGGAAAACTCCTCTCTGACTCCCTCAAGCAATTAAAACTAGTCCAGGAGAATACATGGATTAAGTATAATCTTCAAGGATACTTACCTTCAACATGGTGCGATCTCTGCCCTAAAAGCCAGTCCAACTGCCTCTTGAAGACAATGCAGAGGCTCAGCATCCAGCACACCAACCAGCAACGCATTCCAGAGGCTCACCACTCTCAGGTTGTTTCAGCTCCTTTCCCAGTGGTCCTCACAGCAGACCTAAATCCTTCTTGGTTACAGACTAGCTGGATCCAAATATTTCCCTCTCAAACAATGAAGCAAGTTTCACCCCACAGGATGGGCAGTCAATTTAGGAAAAAGCAATTTCACTACTGCAGGTGGAGCAGGCCACTCTGATCTCTGCAAACGAACAAGCCACATCTCTCAGGGATTTTCCCACCTGGAGAATAACACCAATCCCAATTTTTCCACACTAGCAACATGCACCAGAGTTATCCTTTCCTTTTGCAGGCAATAATTCAGGTAAGTCCTCAGATGGGTACATGAATTATCTTCCATCAAGGTCAGTGAGAAAGGTTCCCTCCTAGGTCCAAAAAGGCCATTCTATACACTTTTCCTCCACTTTCTATCCTTTATCGCGTCAAAATCAACACATTTCATACTGTCTCCTTCTCTGAGTCTGTCAAAACTGTCCATGCTCACCTCCCTTGGTCTTTCCTTCTCCCTGCACTCTACAGGACTTAAAACACAGGTTTTGTGTCACCTAACAACTACTGTTTGATTTAACCTCACCTCTTCTCCTACCCTTTTCAAGCTTGATGGCATCCTAAGCTAGAGGTTTCATCTCCTTGGTAACCAAAGGGATGTATAAACTAAAACTTGGGTCTCACATTTTTGCCACCCATCTGTTTTTTGAGCAGTTTGTCTGATTTTACTGTAAGTCAGAGAATGGTTAGTCATTTTTCACGTGCTGTCTTGCACTAATATATTCACAGATTTGAATGGCTCCTGAGGTTATAAACTACCGTGACCTTAAAATTATATTCAGGTCATCAAGAAGCAGAGGGCTAGCAGATGAATAACTCCTGCCCCTTATCAGCATAGGTATAATAATATACCTCCCTGCAATTTGTGTAAGAACTTCTGTTAGCAAGTCTGGTCCCCGGACCATCCATCATCACATTTGTCATTGCCTTGGTCAAAGGTGGTGGTCCTTCAACTTATATCTTGTATCAACCAAGTATTAAACCAGATTGATCATAGATGTAGCAGATATTCAGGAACAATGCTGGCAATTCAAAGTATGGGTTACTGGCTTTGCTAAAGCCAAGGTAGTCAAACTCAGTTGCAATTAAAAATGGGCTCTCAAAACAGCCTCATTTCTTCTGAGCTATGGGAACGGAGAGGAATTCAGCCCAAACTCTCTTCTCCTGGAGATAGATCTTGACTGTGTGATAATGTAAAGTAAACGATGATGAATCAGTTTTACATCACTCCTGATTTTTATCCCTGTTGACTTGAGTGGGGTATGATTTAAAACAGGTTGATGACTAGCTATCACCCATTTTACACGACTGCACAAAGTCAAGACTGTTGTCTTGTTGTCATTACTTTTTTTCCCTTTATTCTGTCATGGGATGTGGGCGTCACAGGCAAGGCCAGCATTTGTTGCCCATCCTGAATTGCCCTTGAACCGAGTGGCTTGTTAGGCCATTTCAGAAGGCAGTCAAGAGTCAAGCACATTTCTGTGGGTCTGGAGTCACATGTAGGCCAAATGAGGCAAGGACGGCAGATTTTCTTCCCTAAAGGACATTAGTGAACCAGCTGGGTTTTTACAATAATTGACGATAGTTTCATGGTCACCATTACTAAGACTAGTTTTCAATTCCAGATTTATTAATTAAATTTAAATTCCACCAGTGACTAGATGAGGAATTGAGGATTTTAACACATGTCCCCAGAGCATAGCCCGGGCCTCTGGATTACAAGACTAGTGACATTGCCTCCATTATCCAGAAATTCCTGCTGAAAGGTTCACATGTGAATTTTGGACAACAGGCGGCATGCCTCTTCACAGTCAAATAGCCCGGTGACACTCACAAATGAAAAATACCCACTTGGCTGAGGAACTGAAAGTATGAGCATTGGACATGGAATCGGTAAACTCAGTCCCTTCAAATGAGCAAGGGAGAAAATTAGAGGAACAAATTTTTAAAAATCACTGTATCAAGCTCAGCTCACTTTCAGAGCCTTGTGATCTCATGCCAGGCAGTTCTACAGTAGGTTCACCTCAAGACGCCAGTCTATATAATTAGAGTTCAAGAAGGAATTCCTGAAATGCAGATCCTTACCTGCAGGCTATGGGCCTTCCCAACATTGATTAGAAAGTAGACGGAGCATCTGGAATTTGTCTATCTCTACGCTGAGAAAGTTAGAACAATGTTTACTTTGGTCAGGATTTAACTGACTTAGGAGCAAACCTGCATCAGGATCACATCCTTTGTGTTTCATTCAGAAGTAAATATCTCTGTGATGTGTAGCATCGGTCATTAAAACTAGAACCATCAATTTAAGATAGTTACACATAAATCCAATAGGGAATTCAGGAGAAATTTCTTTACCTAATGAGAAGTTAGAGCGTGGAACTTCCTACCACACAAAGTTTTTGAAGCGAAAAGCAATGATAGAGTTAAGAGGCAACTAGATAAGGAATTGAGGTTTTTGAATATGCTGATAAGGTCAGATAAGAGGGTTGGGAGGAAACTTGTTTGCAGCATAAACTGGCATGGGGCAATTGGGCCTGTGCTGCACTTTCTAAGTAAAAAGTGTTAACCACTAACACCAACATTCTCTCCAACCCTCCCTCTCAAAAATAACAGGAATCTCAGACAATCCGATAAGGGCCTAGAGCATCAGAGTCGTGAGTAGGAAGCCTGACGTCACATCCCAGTCTCAACACTTTCATCTTCAGGCTTTGTTTCCAGTTTTGACAGGCTGCTTCAGCTACTCTGAATGACTAAGGAAAGCTTCCTGGTGGCTCCCCACCTTCAAGCTTCAAGTCTGAACTGAACAAGATATCATAGATGGGAGGATCGGGGGCAGAACCAGGAGAAATGTAGCAGTGTAACATGTTACACTAATATGCACCTGGTCAACAGATTTGCAATAGGAACCCCCTGGGAGGGTTGATTAACCCTTTTGATTATTGAGCATCTTTAATGGCCTACACACTTATTTCTTCTATTTTCCATTCATCTCTCACCTCCAAAACCAACCTAGGCTAAAAGACTAAGTTCCTCTGAGACCTCTACCATTGGCCCTCTACAATCTGAGTGAGTGAGAGCTGGTGGGAGCAAGTTTTTCTCTTCCCTGGCATGGCAGGGAAGCACTTGGCCTCACAGCACAGTTGGGTCGGCAACTCATTGTGTGAGACATTAAGGGCATGCAATGCCACCTTTCCATCATCTAAGTTTGTGACACTGAACATTATATATTTTCTAAAGAGTTACAAAAGTGAAATACAAAAACCCAAAGAATTATTCTTGGGTAGAGGTTATTGGGCCATTAAATTTCTCACTCATTGTTCACGTGATTAAACGATTTTCACAGGTACTACACAAAGTGTGCCTTTGAGTGATTTGAAACACAGAATATACCAAATTGCTTCTCACTCACAAATCTAACTAGGTTTTACTATTTGTAATTGTAAATGGCTTCCTCTCCTCAAGCACTGACCCCCTCCATTTCAAAACCACTATTGTCACCCCCCTCCAAAAAATCTGCACTCAATCCTTCTGTTCTCATGAGCTCCTATCCCATCTCCCACCACTATTCCTCTCCAAAGCGTCTGAACATGTTGTCACTCAGATACATGTCTAACTGCCCAACAACTCCCTGTTATAATCCTTCCAATCACCACCCCCTTCCCACAATGACATTGTCATTATTAATGACTGTGATTATTGTGTATTGCCCCTTCTCATCCTTCTTGACTTCCCTGCAGCCTTCGGCCTAGCTGACCACACCATGCTCCTCCAATGCCTCTCCTCTGTAGCCCAGCTTTTGTTTGGCTGCACACTTGCCTATCTTATCAAATGTAGGAACATGAGTGGGCTATTCAGCCCCTCAGGCCTAATCTGCCATTCAATTGGATCATTATTAATCAATATTTTAACTCTATCTACTCGCCTTGGTTCCATATCCCTTAAAGGTCGTGCCTAGCAAAAATAAGAGGTCTTGTGGCACAGTGGGTAGCTTCCCTGGCTCTGAGCCAGAAGCGCTGGGCTTGAGTCCCACCCTTGGACTTGATGGCTAAGGAAGGTATGTTCATAATGTAGCCAAAAAGGTTGATTATCAACCTGCAAATCCTTTCAATGCATGCCAATGGCAGGCAGTAAGAGCAGGAGAGATTCCTGGTCAGCCATGTGATCAAAGTAAAGCTGGAGCCTCTACCATCAATATCCATGGCTCCAGGTTACAAAAAGCACGTAAAACTGTATATTGCCACAGCAACTCAGACTCCAAGTGATCTGCGACACACCACCACCAATGAAAATAGAAAAGGGAAGGGCATCTTCAGCAATGGCTACTCTCTCTATCTCAAACGCTGTCATCTCAGGAGTAACCCAGGGATATTCCTTTGGCCCCTCTTCATCCTATTCAACACGTTGCCCCTTGGTAACATCATCCATAGATATGGGATCAGTTTCCAAATGTGTGCCAATCACACAACAAGCTCTAACTCTCCATTACCTCTTTCAACCCTTTACCTTGGTATGTTTTCTATGTTAAAGGTACCAAATAAATGCAAAATAGACTGATTAACTTTACCATTGAAATAACAGACAGAGGAATTTCACTCAAACATGTTTACATGCTGATGTTGCACAGTGTAATCCTGCTGCAGGTGCATTCCATGGAGCAGCAAGGGCATAACATTCCTCTTTTAACAAAAACAATGGGGACAATAACATTTCAGTTAATTCCCAACTAACAAAGCAATTTTGCTAGTGGGTCAGAGAAAATTTTCCTGTTTCGGATTAAAAATGTAATGTCAGACTCACCCCCTCCCCTCTTGAACTATCATGATTCCTCATCTCTCTCTTAGCAATTTAATCCCCTCCACTCCTGCAGGTGCTGACTCTTAATTATTCCCCAGGTTCTAGCCTCAACAAGCGGCCATTCTGTCATTCAATGTGGCAAGATATTCCATCATGGGAGGAACCCCATTTGGCATAATTCTCTCCCTCAACCGACTCTATCTGCACATGGAGTTTTACACGGATTTTGTTTCATGAAGGATGATGTGAAGGTGCATGCATGTACATTGAGCTGGGGCAAGAAAATATTTTTAAAATACTTTGCACCAGACAATTGTTAGGAGGAAAATCTTTGGATTCATTTGGTAATCAAGTAGCAATGATTCTCACGAGATTTATATTACAGTCCCAGTTGACTGTGACAATTGAATATGTTGGTTGCCAAGTCTCCATATATACATGATGCGTGTGTTGTATTAAGCTACGTGCCTGATGGATGCAATTTTTTTTTCGCTGCACAAAATAGCAGAACATTAGTTTGAACTCCTGAGATCCAGGCTATTTCAAATCCCTTACATGGGAGCTCAGGTAGGTAAACCAGCCTGCTGCTGATCCCTTATATCGCAGTCCAGTTACATATTTCTGCCAAATTGCGCACAGCAAGGTTCCACAATCGTCATGTGATAATAAATGACCAGATCGTCTGTTTTCAGGTACTGGTTGAGGGTTATATATTGGCCAAGACAATGGGGAACATCTCTCCTGTTCTTCTTCGAAATAACCATGAAATCTTTTAAACGACCTGGGAAGATTTCAGTTAACATTATCGTCCCTTTAGCTCAATCGCCAGGTGCTCTCTGCAGTCCCCAAACGCTACCGGCAAACGCGCGTTTGCTCTTGTGAAAAGGTTCGTTTTGAGGACGCTATATTTTACTAAACAATGATACTACCGACCAAATCTGGTATCAAATCAGATTGTTAAAAGGACATGTTTGCAACATGTAATATATTTAAAAAGTTGACCGAATGATTAGGTATCATCTATTGTCACTGAGTAAGTGATCCTTTCGCTTGATCTGCTTGGTGCCCGGACATCACAGAAGTTTGTACAATCCTGTTTACTGCCAGGTTTACTGCTCCTGATCGCTGTCCTGTAGATGCAGATGTTTGCGGTTTGGCTCTGATGAACCCTCCACACTCAAAACATCCTACCCTCACTCACGATTGACATATCGAGAATGGTCATTTGGGCAAAGTACAAGGGAGCATTCTGAAGGTTCGAGTGAGGAGCAGCACATTCTGAGGAACAGGGCAGAAAATTGGAGTCAAGGTAGATTTATTTTTTAAAAAAGCAACAAGGAATTAGTGATATGCCTTTTAAAACATCTGTATTACTCTCATAGGAAACGCCACAACATATGGGGAAAATGTAACAAATTAGCAGCTACTAAGAAACTTCTCTAGAAGTTTAGTAACTTTAAAGTAACATCAGCAGGGTAATGGAGAAAGTGGGGTAGGGGTGGTGGGACTAATTGGATAGTTCTTTCAAAGATCCGGCAACATGCACAAAGGGTCGAATGGTCTCCCTTCTGTGCGGTATCATTGTATAAAGTTATCAAACCGTTGCCTAAAAAGCTAAGGAGTTATAAGTGAAATTCACCAGCATCGAACCCATCGCCTCCCCCCTCGGCTCTACGTCATGTTCCGATCATGTCTGACAGACTCCGAAATGTTTTCTGATCCAATGGGCAAGCAAACCAGCGCTACTGTTTAAAAAAACTGTACGAGTTGCACAGTTGGAAAGAACATTTCAATATCCAAATTAAATCAAAAAAAAATTAAAAAATTCAGGAATCCTAACAGCGTTTAAATTCACTAGGAATTTTTAACTATTGTCATATTTAAAAATCAATACTTACATGTGACTCTGGAGTATTCCCGAGTTAACAGCAGAGGTCACACCGAGGAGCAACATACAGACACTTGCTGACACTTGGTCCATTTTATGGCGTAGAGTTTGTGGTACTTGTATCTTAATTCTTAAAAGAGTGTTTAAAAATCCTGATTTCTTCCGCTTGTGAACTTTCAAAATTGCAAAACTTTCCCAAAAGACGGAAAAAAACAGGTTCAGTTGCTGTTCAGTGTGAAGTCCCCGCCAGATCGCACAGGCATCTTTTCAGGGGAATTCAAATATTTCTCAGACTCTCTGGAATGCTAACATTCAGTGTCTCTCTTCTTGTTTTCCTTTCATTAAAAATCTCTCCCAGTTACAACAAAATGAATGAATAGCCTAAGTTGACAATTTCACAGGTTCCCTCTCAAGTTATTGGTAGGATGGACATTTAATCTAGAAATGCCTTGTGATGATTAAGGAGGACTCAGCTTCGATCGTTCCTATGACTTCGCAACAGCTCATATGGAAAAGGTGTTAAGGACAGCAATATTCTCTCACACACACACACACACACACACAGTTGTGCCTAATAGTGCGGGGCTGCACGAGCAGTCACTTCACTGCTAAAGTGCACCCAGTCCTAAAGCCCATCCGACTAGCATCCACCCTGGAGGAGGAGTTTCGTATCAGACACACCCCCTCATCCACACGGCGAATTCCACCCTCCCTCCAGACCTGAACCCAATCATGCTTCACTGGAACAGAGAGGGGGGAGGGACGATTCAGCCCAATACAGGTGCCTTTAAATCGGTTTGTGTACCTACACAGCGTTAGAATGAAATCCAGGTTCATCCTGTTTTTGTTTTGGATTTCCAGCATTCTCAGTTTTTTGTTTTTATCAAGACTGACTGGCTTGTGTGGTCAGGGATCATGGATGGGGAGGGGACTGGAAGTTAAAACATAACACAAGTAAAATCAGCGGGAAAATATAATTGTGGTAGGTATCCTCTGAAAACATATTTTGTCTATATTTGTCCCGTTATCACAACCTTTTGCCTTGCATTATTATCTTTGTCATTTAATCACAAGATCCTCTCTTTTTGTTCTTTCCCTGTGCCCTCCAACCCTCCCCCCACCCCCTTTCCCCTGTCTGTGTACTTGCTTAAAAATGGTTCACCTTTAACATCTTTCAGTTCTGATGAAAGATCAACCTGAAACGTTAGCCCTGTT
Source organism: Cetorhinus maximus (assembly GCF_964194155.1). Taxonomy (NCBI): domain Eukaryota; kingdom Metazoa; phylum Chordata; class Chondrichthyes; order Lamniformes; family Cetorhinidae; genus Cetorhinus; species Cetorhinus maximus. The sequence goes on from NC_135893.1 coordinate 14,241,235, forward strand.
CTCCCTCCAGAAGTGCGGCCTGACCTGCTGAGTGTTTACAGCATTTTTATAGAATGGCTACAGGACAGAAGGAGGCCATCTGGCCCCTTGAGCCCATGCCGGCTCCCTGCAAGAACAATTCAGCTTTTCCCATTCCCCTATCCTTTCCCCGTATCCCTGTAATGTTTTTCCCTTCACTGGATTATTCAATTCCCTTTTGAAAGGCAAGACTGAATCTTTTTTTTTTAAATGGGATGTGGGCATAGCTGGCTAGGCCAGCATTTATTGCCCATCCCTAGTTGCCCATGAGAAGGTGGTGGTGAGCTGCCTCCTTGAACCGCTGCAGTCCATGTGGTGTAGGTACATCCACAGTGGCGTTAGGAAGTTCCAGGATTTTGACCCAGCAACGGTAAAGGAACAGTGATATAGTTCCAAGTGTGGCTTGGAGGGAAACTTGCAGGTGGTGGTGTTCCCATGCATCTGCTGACCTTGTCCTTCTAGATAGTAGAGGTTGCAGGTTTGGAAGGTACTGTCGAAGGAGCCTTGGTGAGTTGCTGCCTCAACCACTCTCTCAGACAGTGCATTCCAGAACCTAACCACTTGCTGCATTAAACATTTTCCTCATGTCGCAGTTTGTTCTTTTGCCAATCACCTTAGTTTCCTCTGGTTCTCAACCCTTCTGCCATTTGGAACAGTTTCTCCCTATCCATTCTATCTAGACCCCTCATGATTTCAAGCACCTCTAGCAAATCTTCTTTCAACCTTTCCTTCTCTAAGGAAAACAACCCCAGCTTCTCCAATGAATCCTTGTAATTGAAGTCCCTCACTTTCTGCTTTTATCCATCATCTGCAGTATTTTGCACTTGTTTCATTGTGGTTGGGCATTTTTTAGCTTGTAGGTTAAAAAGAAAAATCGGTAACTAACCAATGACCAATAGAGGAACAGGCTATCTGCTAGGGTATACGTGTACACAGATATATCATTAATCTGCAACTAATTCAGACTTTGCCTCTTGGTACTGCAAGAGGAGGTTCACTGCTGTTGTCAACAGGGAAGGCGGTATGAAGAAAGGTCCAAAATATGGAAAGTGTCTTCTCTTCCAAAACTCTAGCAGAATGCCTGGGTCACATCACCAAACTTTCTGCTCTGGACAGAACAATGGGAGATCCCAGCCACCTCTAGACTCCTGCAGACACTGGTTCATTCTGAGGCCTGGTTCCACAAGGAGACAGCCACACTCTGGTGCTCCACCTAAGTGGCCATTCCTCATTTGCAAGGAAAATAGGGAGCTTTTCAACCGCAGGAGGAGCAACATTGCAAGTTTGATCCTGTCTTCACCTAGTATCTACATGCATTTATTGCACAGATCAGTAAGCAAACCTTCTTGGATATAGTACAACAATTAAAAACAGTCAGACTAGCATTCACATAGTGACTTTTATTACCTCAGGACACTGTATCCCAAAGTGTTTTGTAGCCAATTAATTATATTTAATTTGAAGTGTAGTCACAGTTGCATTGTAGAATTAGGTTTTGCTATGATGCTCTCCAGAGGTGAATACCTGTTAACACTCACCATCTCGGCTTACCATTAGGGTGAGATAACAAAGGCTTCCATGCCCTGTGGAAGCGTAACTCAGTCAGAGTCAACACCTACAACAACTACTTCTATTTATATAGCACCTTTAAGATAATAAAATATCCCAAGGTGCTTCACATGTGTTGTAAAACAAAATATGACAGCCACATAAGGAGATATTAGGTCAGATACCTTAAAGCTTGGTCAAAGAGGAAGTTTTAAGGAGTGCCTTAAAGGAGAAAAGCGAAGTAGAGAAGTGGAGAGGTGTAGTGAGGGAATTTTAGGGCTTTGGACCAAGGCAACTGAAGGCACAGCTATCAATGTTGGAATGATTAAAATTAGGGATGCACAAGAGGCCAGAATTAGAGAAGCATAAATATTTCAAAGGGTTCTGGGGCTAAAAGAGATTACAAACGTAGGAAGAGATAAGGCCCTGGAGGGATTTGAAAACTAGGATAAAAGTTTTAAAACTTTAATATTGCTTGACCGGGAGCCAATGTAGATCAGTGAGCACAGGGGTGATAGGGGAATGGGACTTGGTGAAAGTTAGGACACAGACAGCAGAGTTTTGAATAAGCTCAAGTTTGCGGACATTGGATGTAGAAAACCAACCAGGAGTGCGTTGAAATAGTTGAGTCCAGAGATAACAAATGTATGAATGAGGGTTTCTGCAGCAGTGGAGCTGAGACAGCGGCGAAGTTGGGCGATGTTATGAAGGTTAACTGCCAACCCCATAAAAGATCAGTGAAATTGAATATTTAAAAGGAACAGTTGCTCATCAATTAACTTTGTTAGTATTAGTTTCAATACCACCATAATTCATTTAAGCTTTCCCTTCCCTCAATTGGTAAATGCACTGCCCATGAAACCGGCTAACCAGGCCAGGAAAGTCCCATGGTTCATTCCCTTTCTGAGCCAAGTTAACTGAGCTCAGCTGGGATAGCAGTCTGGAATTATAACTGGTTAGGAAGCTCGGGGTGCAAGAGAGAGCAAGGTAGAGGTAGAATGATCAGCCAATATGCCTGTTGTGAACAGGAGATGGGTTCAGTGGTGAATAAACTGCCAATACTCTATAACAAATCACACACATGAAAAATAGCCAAATGGCTGTCCAGCACCCTTGCACCTGTCACCCAGCAAGAGTCAGTATCTCACAGGACAGCAGGAGAGCAAATTAAGAAGTGGGAGGTGGTATGGTGGGGGGGGGGGGGGGGGGGGGGTTATTTTCTTTTTAAATATATAAAACAGAAAGATAGTTGGCACTGAACTGTATGTCCACACAGAATATTGAGGGGAAGAATATCGAGGTTGATCACGTAAGTTCAAGGTTCCTTTTAAGCCTGGGTAATAGCACTGTGCTGCAATGAGCAATAACAGCATACAAGAGACTTGAAGAATTGAGCGGTCTCCCCCTACTTGACATCATGAACTTTTTTCTGGAAATCACTGACAACAATGCCCAGTCCTTGTGTGCAGTGATGCTGCAAGTGCCTTTCTGATGATTTCTTTTGGTCAGTGCTTCTAATGAAGACACAAGGACATGCATTTTAACATGTTCATGATTATACTCCTGATGGCACTTAGGAAACATCTCATAGGGTAGAGTGTTATGAAACCTTCCCATAAGAAAGGCAGTGTGTGTTGACATTTGGGTGAGAAATGAATAGAAAGCAATTGTTGTTTTGAGAATTATATTCATCACCGTTAGCACATTTGGTCAGCAGTGTGGTTTAATCGCAGCCTCTGAGTCTGCGGTGTCAGAATGTCATTGATACAGAAGCTGGGTGAATGGTTTCAATGTTCTTTAATGTTGGATTATTGGAGTGATAAGGGATGTAACAAAGACTGGTAATGTAGAGAGGGTTTGCATGTGTTTTCAGGACAGGGGAATGAGCAGGTCACTGGAATCAATTGACAATTAACTCTTCCCTCATTTCTCTTGCTACCCCGCATTAAGATGGCTCTCCTCTTCCTCCTGGTGGTTCCTTGCCTTCCCTCTGGTCTCACTGTCCAATGAGGGCTGCTGCATCTGCTGTTCTGTCTCCTTCAAATGCAGGCCTGTGGTGGGGTTGTGCAGGATACAGTCCACCACCCTACCCTGATGAGGAAGAGCCTTTGTGGCGCATATCAAAAGGAGCTCCCAAATTTTCAAGATAGTTAAGCCTCTGCTTCAGCACACCCATGGTGTGCTCAATAATGTTCCTGATGGTCCCCTAGCTTTGATCATACCTGAGTTGCTCAGGAGTGCAAGAAGCCATGTGTGTGTGGGATAGCACTTGTGCCCCAGCAGCCACACTGCCACATTTCTGTAAGGGTCAAATATTGGGAGGGATAGCCAACTGTTGTAGGATAAATGTGTCATGGCTATTGCCTGGGCACTGTACATAAACTTGTGTAATGCTGTTTCTGTGATCTAGCTGGGCATTAAAGGAGTGGTGCCCTGATGGTAATGTGTGTACAGTTAATTATGCCCGGGACACATGGGAAATCGTGGGAGCTTGCTGGCAGAATATTGGCTGCCTCATTTCCCATATTACAACAGTCCTAATTAGGGGTCCAAATTGCATTATAGGACCCAAATTCACTTATACACATGAAGCCCCTCTGACTGTTACCTTGACTGACTCAGGAAACTGTACAGTTAAGATATCGGTGAGAGGGAGTACATCAGGGACATGGCAGCAAGTACTCCAACTTGAATTTAACCTTCCACTTGCCACATTACTGTTGGACATAGTTGGTTAAAATCCATCCTATTGTGTGAGAAGCATAAGAGACAGAATAAAGCACAGTATAAATGCAACTGTCTTTCTTTCTCTTTCCATTCCTTCTGATCCAAAATGTCTTCTCATACAATGAAATATTTATGGCAAATGCACACCATCACCAAGGAATGTGTTCACTTTAATCTGAATTGACAGAAATGTTAATAAAAGAAACTGCCTCCAAAAAATGATCTGGTTTAACACCATGCTTACTATCGCAGTTTTCAACAAGAAAGATTTACATTAAAAACATTGAAATCCAGTTTCCGAAATAAAACCTGGAATTGGAACCAGGCCTGGCTCAACTGGCTAAGAAATGCAGTACTAGGAAATATTGACACAACTTGCATGTGAACTTGCTCCAATTTGACATTGCAGGACTAAGAAATAATGGTAAGGTACTATTAGCGCATATCATTCTTCATAAATATATACATTCCTTGTTTCAAATATAAAAAACTTGCATCTAGTAAAACTCATACTTCAGACATTACACTTTAAGTTTCAAAATATGTTTTTTAAAAAATAAGAAGGGCGGTTATTTCATGCTGGTTTCTTCTGATCTAGACCAGGAATTTACAAGCACGTGTGAATTTGACAACTTCCCTCGCTTACCTCAATATACACCTATTTTCCTTATCCAGCAAGAACTGTACCACCAGCAAGAGTCTGTGTAATGAAGGAAGCAGATTATTGTGAGTCTTCTGTTCTTTCAAAGTTCTTTGTTGTTCAAGTAGATTTATTTTTGCTCAGGATTTACTGCCCCCTAGTGTCAGCACAGGCTGGTGCCACTAACTGTTGAAAAACTTTTCACTGTATTAGGGTATACCAGGGCCTTTAACTCAAGAAGATTAATGTTTAGAATATGAAAGGGTGGTGGTGTCATAGTGGTATTGTCACTGGACCAGTATTCCAGAGACCTAGGGTAATGCTCTGGGGACCTGGGTTTGAATCCCACCACGGGAGACAGTGAAATTTGAATTCAATAAAAATCTGATGATGATCACAAAACCATTGCTGATTGTCACCAACCCATCTGGTTCACTAATCTGTCTTTACCTGGTCTGGCCTATATGTGACTCCAGACCCTCAATAATGTGGTTGACTCTTAAATGCCCTCTCAACAAGGGCAATTAGGGATGGGCAGTAAGTGCTAGCCTAGCCAGCAACACCCACATCCCATGAATGAATAAAAAAAATTAAGTGCTTTTCAACCTCACTGACCACTTTCTCACCATACTCTGCAATTTGTTCTCTGTCCAAAAATATATCCAATGTCTGTTTGAATATCCTTCCTTTGAATGTCTGTTTGAATATCCTTCTGTTTCAATATCCTTCCCTAGTAATTTTTAAGTGAAAAACATTGCACTGAACTTCCCTTCTTATTCTTAACTTCTTATTGTTTAAGTTATTCTTTTTGGTGGAATGGGGTAGGAGTTACTGTCCTTGACTTGACCATATATTGAATTCTTGATCTGGGGTTCTCCACTGTCAGAGGCAATCTTTCTGATGAGACGTCGGCCCTCTCAAGAAAAGATCCTGTGCCACTACTTTGAAGAAAAGTGAAATTTCCCTGGTGTCTTGGTCAATATTTGTCCCTCAACCAACATCACTAAATCTAGGTCATTATCACATCGCTGCTTGTGGGATCCTGCTGTGTGTAAATTGGCTGCAGATTTTCCAATATTACAGAGGTTACACTTCAGAAAAAATATACTTCATTTGCTGCAAAGTGCTTTGGGGCATCCTATGATTGTGAAAGATGGTCAGGTTAGGTTTTGTGCTGATGCCTGTAGAGTGGGGACTTGAACCCATAACCTTCTGACTTAGAGCAAGAGGGCTATCAACTGAGCTACTGCTGATTAATTCACATACAAACAGCTGTGACTGATGTTACCAACAATACTAACGTTAGCATAGAAAGTATATATACATCATGGTGTTCAATCTCGAGGCACGCAGTGGAATGGTGGCTATTCTCCAGGTGTGTGGCATGTGCATGTTCATTGTGTGGTGAACACACAGTACATTTATCTGACCATGTTTGACCGCATCAATTGTAGAGAAATGAAAGAATAAAACAAATTGTCCAGAACAAAACTGAGCTATATGAGGTCAGCAAGGTACCAAACTCGATAGTTGATTCTGCACTGAGTTTGCTGTCCTTACCAAGGGCAACAGTAGGGGTCCTGCAATTCGTTTTGTCCGCCCAGAATTGTGGGCGGACAAACCTCACTTACATCTCCTACTGACTGCTGTCTTTGAATCTTGTGGAAAATGGGCATAGGTGGGCATAAGGTGAGAACATTAGTGGATTTGGCTGTGATACCAGCCACTGACCCAGGTAATTAGATCTAGGGTGATATAGGAGGAAATGCAATTTGATGAAATACAAATAACTGGTGTGAATGAAACTGTATGCTTGCAAGGAGGCTACACCATCAAGAGAGAAGGGTGAGTTTGTAATAATTCAATAATTTAAGAGAATTACAGTCAATTCTGCTTGACCCAAGTTTGTTAAATAGATTAATAAAGGAAACTCTGTCATCTTGATCTGAGCTATCTTACTGGGGTTAATACCTGTGGAGATCATGTTCCAACTGACCTTGCCCAAGGACCCTGCCCAGAGCTCTGAAGAGGAGTTATATGGATTCAAAGCATTAATTCTGTTTCTCTCTCCACAGATGCTGCCAGACCTGCTGAGCTTTTCTAGCATTTTCTGTATAATACATGGGGACCTCTGCTTTCTGACTGATCAGTGATAGCTGTGTCTTCAGAATGCTGGCTGAGTCAGGTCAAGGGAGCTTTTTGGTCTGCCTGACCTTTGGTTACCCTGACCTGAGCGAGGTCCGTGGGTTAATATGTGGAACTGTGAGCACCATCTGTACCTTACTTGATGTGAAGATAGGTTGCAAAATTAAGAAAATGATTGCTTACCTCAGCACTGTTGCACACCATGTGAGCTAGCACAAGATTACATACAAATCACTAAGAATACACATGATGCCAATTCATCAGAGGGACAGCAACGAAGGAAGTTCTCACTTAGTTATTCAGAGATCATTAGCTACAATAAATTACAATTGCCTCGATGCAGAACCTTTATGTTATGGCATAGCGGATGGTAAATGCAAAGCTGCTCAAATCCCAGAGGGAAACTTGAAACAACTCTCAGCTGTTCTGCAATTTGTATTTTAATTTTGAGATACATGCCTTGAATTCAGTAGTAATAAGTCCATTGAATCTTAGAAGCTTTTTTACAAAACTAAATTAAACATTTATTAATAAAAAAGAAATAATTTTAAGCACATACATAGGTCTACAAATTATTACTTTGATAACTCCTAGGTCCCCTAATTAATCTAACTCCCAGTTACACCCCTGTTAAAGCAACAGTAAGAACAAAATAGATTTTAACAGACCCAGGCAAAGCACACGATACCCTGGACAGGGATATTTACAATGAATTATCTTAGTTTAGGTTCCAATAGGCAGCAGCTTGGTACATAGAGGCTGGAGGCTTTTCACACTTATTAGATCTTAGAATGTCTTCTTCTTACACATAGCCTTCTCTCCTTTATACATATTTTCCCCTTTGAATGCAAATTCTATTGTTTCAATATTCTTTGGACTTTACCTTTCTAATAATAAAAATCTTTCATAGTATCAATTTTATCAGTAAGCCCTGGGAAAAATAAACACACTGTTTGGCTTCTTCTGGCTAAGTGTAACATTTCATCCTCTCTTTTGAAATTCAATCTACTCTGGTTTATCTAAAAATGCAAATTTTCCTTTCCACCTCACATTCTAAAACTTCAGCCATGTTTACTTAGTTAGCATTTCAAACCTAGCTTCTCTTCTGATACATCAAAGTCTTCAGACCAACTGTTTTTAATTCAATTAAGTCCCCCCTCAACCCTCCCCCACACACACACTATCCAGGCCCCACTGTTCCTACTTTACAGTAATTCCCAATAACATTATGAAAATTATTATATTTTCATAACATTTTAACATTGTAAAGCATCTCAATAAGTTTCAGGGGAGCGTTATCATACAAAATTTGTCATTGAGCCACACAAGGAAATGTGCGCAGGCAATAAAAAGCCTAGTCAAAAAGGTAGTTTCTAAGGAGCATCCTATAAGAGCAGAGGTAGAAAAGTGCAATTGCTTAGGGAGGGAATTCCAGAGTTTAGGGCTTTGGCAACTGAAGGCCCAGGTCCCACTAATGGTACAGCGATGAAAATCAGGGGTGTGCAAGATGCCAGAACTGCAGAGATCTCGGAGGGTTGTTAGGTTAAGGAAGATTACAGAAATATGGAGGAGTGAGGCCATGGAGATATTTAAAACCAATGAGGAGAATTTTAGAATCAAAATGTTTCTGGACCAGAAGTCAATGTGCATCAATGAGTAGAGGTGATAGTAATACATTATTTACACCAGGATTTCACTGCCAGAATATCTTCCCCATAAAATGTCAGAATAGTGCACCCTTGAGGCTTCAGTGAATAACTGCATTGCCCAGCACAACACTCAGCCATTCAAATCTACAAGATCCCAAATTCAATCCTCATCTGTGTCAAATTACCTGATTTCACCTGAAGCAGCAGCAGGGGATGTCAGTTAGCCTCAGCACCTTCAGTCTAGAAAGTAAAATTGTCATAGGTTCCCACTCCTGAGTGGCTCAAGTGAAATTTGTGTGGGCATCATGTAAAGGACAGGATTGGCCTCAGCTGTGTTGCTGGCACTAAACCTGTGAAGATAGGTTTGAATGAAGGAAAAACCCTTGATCAATTTGATCTCATTCTCCCAGGAGACCAATTCCATTCTGTCCAAATGTGGACTCAATCTCAATTCCTCCCAATCTTTTTCAGCTGTGGTGTAAAGAAATAGACATTTTCTGTCCCAGATTTGCTTTTTGGAATCCTGAAAATGAATCCCACCCCATCCCATCCCATCCCCAAGCTCCTGCCTTAGCATATCCAATGGCACTGTTCTGACTTTAATTTAGCACCCCACCCCACCTTGTTCTTTTCCAAGTTCCACCACCAATCACCAGTCCCTCCCACAGTACAAGCACTCACTCCCTTGGTACCCAAGCCCTGTCTTGGTCGCAGGCCTACCATCAATCCTCACCCTGATCTCTCTCAATCACTGTGCCCACTCCAAACCTTCTACAATCCCTGCCCTCACTCCAGGCCCTCTCCAATCTCAGTACAATCCCAAGCTTGCCCTGTCCCATAGTGCAGGCACTAACTTAATATCCAGGCTCTGTCTCAGTCCCAAACCGATCAATCTGATCTGATCTCATCTCATCTCTTTCCCAAACCCCAGCTCTAGGCCGCAATCCCCTTAGCAACCCACCCCCAAACCCTCTTTGCTTTGCCCGGTATAGTCTCTCCACTCCTGGCCCCGCCCTCATTGTCCTGATCTCGCCACAGGCCCCGCCCCTGACCTTGCCCCGCCCCCACCCCCTACCCCCGCCCCTGTCAGACACCCTGCCCCGCCCCCCCTGGCTCTGGCTCCGCCTCCGCCTCGTCCCCGCCGCTGTTGTCAGGCCCCTCCCCCTCTCCCCAGGCCTGGCCCTGGCCAGCTGTTGTCTCCCAGGCTCCTCCTCCTTCCCTCCTTCTCCCGGGTCCCCGCTCTGCTAAGACGGCCATGCTGCAGATGGATGATTCGGTGGAGCCGGAGGCGGCTGTGCTCCCCACCGAGGGCATCGCGGGCCCGGGCTTCCCGGGGGGAGCCGCCGCCGCCGCCGCACGAACTGAGCTGCCTCTCTCTCAGCCTGCGGCGGCCGCCGTCAGCAGTTCGGAGAGCGCAGTTCCCGCAGCCCATGGGGCCGAGACCCTGACACCGTTCAGTGTGAAGGATCCCACTCTGCAGGCCAAGATCAAGGATTACTTCGTGTTCAGGGTAAGGGGTGGAGCCGGCCGCTATCCCGATCCGCCTGTATTTATATCTAACTAATCATTTGTATACGTTGCTGTGTATTTGCATATTTATATATAGCTGCATCTAAATTTATATAGATCAGCCGTAGTCATATTAACATTTTTATGGCTCCATATCTAAATCTTTGTTTCCCCCTGTTCATCTATATCTGTATTTGGATCTGTCCGAGTCCTTGATTTAAATTATATATCGCGTTATAAATAAACTACATAAACGTGTTTGCTTTAACTGTTTGTATATTATATATACCTACATCGTTATTTAATACCAACATCTCCATGCCTACATCGATTTACCTATATTTATACTTGTGAAACATTACGTACGTCTAATTCTATTTATATCTATACACGTACGCATAAGGTACATGTTTGTTTATATCTTTATTTTACTCACTGCAAAATTGGCATTTATTGTCTATTGTTGTTGCTCCTAAGGAAGTTATGGTGGGGGGTCTCCACATGGCATAATAGAACTCGAGGGGCTTGTTTGGCTACTTTCAGAGATCAACCATTTTTTTGTGTGGGCCTGGAGTGTCAGATTGGGTAAAGGAAAGTTTTCTTCCTTTTGGGTTTTGCCAACCTGACAACTTCATGGTCACTTTTACTGTTTTTTTATTTCCAGATTCTTTTTAAACTGATTTCTCAAACTGATGGGACTTGGAGTTGCGCTGAATTATTAACCCAGGACTCTGGATTACTAGTCCAGTAACATAGCCCATTGCAACCATCTTAATAACCATGCAGTCTTCTAAATCTATTTAAATAACTAATTACTGTCAGCATCAAAACCTGTGTTTCTTTATCTGTAAACATCTGATTATATTTATTCAAATCTATCTTAATTTATCTATCTAATTTATATTTCTAGAATTTTACTTGATCTATATCTATCACTGATAATACACACAATTTCTAAAATGTAAACCAGACCCCAAATTCTGGGCAGAGAAAGGGCTGCTCACTTTATTGTCCAGGAGAGACTCTTTATCATCTAGTATCTATGATGCCCTGTTCAATGTTTGCCAGCCGTGGATTTGAAATAAGATGGCCTATTATTTTATGTCTTTTTATTCCTGTTCTGGCAGCTACTCTGAAGAATTTTTAAACAAAGAGATTGTAGCCCAGGCTTCTGACAAGGAATCGATGTTGGATTGAGCAAAGTGTTGTGATAACTCAAAGGAAAGATGATGCTAAATGCTCTTTGAATTATTAATTGATGTGTTTAAGAGATTGTCACAGTGTGATCACCTTCTCACTTTTCTCCTAACCACAGTATTTAATTTCAGATAGTGACTCTTAGTCACAGCCTAACAAAAAGATTAGGGGATGTGAATACTGGCTTTTAAGAAAATATACACACCAGCTACCCATGGGTAATTTGGGGTCTCTAACATGTTTGTGACGGTTGGCTGCAAACCCAGCCTGTCTTTTCTAAAGAACCCCTTGGGCCTACTCTGTCATTTAGTTAAATCGTGGTTGATCTGAACCTCAACTCCCATTTACCTGCCTTTGCTCCATATCCCTTGATAGACTTATCTATCAAAAATCTATCAGTCTCACTCATGAAAGTTCCAGTTGTCTCAGTCTTTTAGGGGAGAGAGTTCTGGATTTCTACTAATCTTTTTCGTGAAAAAATGTGTTCTGAATGGCCTAGCTCTATGCATGTATCCCCATATTTTTGATTATAACACCAGAGGAGATAGTTTCTCTGTTTCTACCGTGTTGGATCTGTTAGATATTTTTAAACAGCATGATCATCCCTTGCTCTTCTGCACTCAAGGGAATGCAAGCCAAGTTTATGTAACCTGTTCTCATAATTCAACCCTGCAAGAAAACTGCAGTCATGAAAGCAGTGGTGAAAATGCTATATTACAATAAAAGATGAGTTTAAATTTGATTTTAATCGTAAATCAGTGTTATTTTTTAATTTATTCATTCACTGGATATGGCTGTTGTTGGTAAGACCAGCATTTATTGCTCATCCTTCGTTGTCCTTGAGGAGGTGGTGGTGCCTTGAACTGCTGCAATTCGTGTGGTGAAGGTGTTCCCACGGTGCTGTTAGATAGGGAGCTCCAGAATTTTGATCCAGTGCCGATGAAGGAACGTCAATAAATATCCAAGTCAGAATGATGTGTGCCTTGGAGGGGAACTTGTAGGCAGTAATGTTCCCACGCAGCTGCTGCCCTTGTCCTACTAGATGGTGGATGTCACAGGCTTGATAGAAGAAGTCTTGGTGACTTTGATCACCTCACTGCCAAGCTGGAAAGAGGCCTAAGTTTTGGATGTTTTCACTGACGTTAAGATAAAAAGCCTCTGAGAATTTGTCATTCAATTGCACAGAATGTAAGTTAAGCAAAGGAATGGAACCAAACTACATACATTGATAAACTGATAGTTCCTTGAGGAAATGACTGTTCTAGTGGATGGGGGGAAATGTAGTGAATATGATGCCGATCGGCTTTGAGAAAGCCTATGTCAAGGTACCTCAGAAATGACTATCAGAGCGGATTGAGGGGTATTGAATTAGTGGAATGGTAGCAAATTGGTTTAAAAACTACTCTGAGAGGAAATGAGCAGGAGTTAAGAAGTGGTTCCTTAGAGTGATTGGAAGTGGGTAATGATGTCATGCAGGATTCAGATGTCAGAATATTCCTGTTCAGATGATTTCAATGATTTACATGTCGGGCCAGAGAGATGAGTGTCTAAATTTGCAGATGATGCTCAAATTGGAAACATAGTAAATATTCTGAGGATCAAAGAAAGCTGCAAAGTTATATTGATAAAATGGTGGAATGGGCAAAAAAATGGCAAACTTCAACTTCATTAACTGGGGACTGGATTGGCCTTGGCTTTGATATCCAACAACTTTCCCATCCAGTCAGCTAGCTTGCTGGCACTCATTTTAGACAAATTGAATGGCATCTGTGGGTGGTTACCCATGGAACCATAGCAATGAGTTAACAAGGAGGCAGAAAGCAAAATCACCAGTTAGGTTTGGGTGAAGTCTAATTGAAGCAAGTGGAATAAGACCAGCCCCACAAACCGCACTCGTGTATTACACAGACTGATGGTCACCTCTTCTTCTCAGGCCCTTGGCTGATATGCTTGCTCCTTGTGTCTCATTGGCTTCATTCACAGGCTACTGGGCTGGGATTCGATGCTGTCCTTTTCATGCCCAGCAGAAGTTGCTGGTGGACAGGTTGTAAAGACCTTGATAAAAGTTTTTGAGTGAATAGTTGTAGGCTGATCTTGACATTGTGGTGTTATAAACCAACATTTAACCTCTTGTTAAAATTTCTTCTTGGCACAGTTTTTCACTATAATCATTCTTCCTCCTAGCCAGGGACCATTGAACGGGCTGTTTCTGATATTCGATCCATCGCCATGCCAACAGAGGATGGAGGTGTGCAGAGTGTGTGGCTGCTAACTGAGTAAGTGATGAGACTTGTGGCCTTTTCACAAGTGGTATTGTATACTGCTGTATATGGTTGCTAGGTAGTACTGTTACCAGTATTGTAACATTAAACAGTTCATTCCAACTTCCACTTCTAGTTTGTCAGGAACTTAACATTAGATTTGAAGAGTCAAAGTGTTGAAAAAGCTATTACGTGATGTATCTTGCAGAGTTTTAGAGTGAGACCCAGGATCCAGCAAGTGAAGTGGCACCATCTAGTGGAAAAACATCAGCACTATTTTCAAATATATACACACACTGTCTAATTTGATTTATTTCCATAGTATTAAAATGGGATATCCAATGACCATTGTATATTTGCTCATTCAGTTAGACCTAATGTTGCTTTGGTGGATTTCACAAGGAGTTGCAACGCAGTGACTTAATGCCAGGTGTCAGCATGTTCAGTGGATGAAGGAACGCCTTGTCAAGTAAGCAAAGCTCTGTTGTGAGCTCCACATTATTGCCATTCCTCAGTTAAGATGAATCACAGAATCTTTACAGTGTAGAAGGAGGCCATTTGGCCCATCAAGTCTGCACTGGCTCTCTGAAAGAGCATTCTACCTAGTCCCACTCCCCTGCCTTATCCCCATAACCTTGCACATTCATTCTTTTCAGCCTGCCTCCACCACCCTCTCAGGAAGTTCGTTCCAGACTCCACCCACACTCTGGGTGAAAAAATTTTTCCTCACATCACTATTACTCCTTTTGCCAATTATTTTGAATCTATGCCCTATAGTTCTTGATGCTCTCTTGAGTGGGAACTGTTTCCCACTATTTACCTGGTCCATACCCCTCAGGATCTTGAATATCTCTATCAAGTCTCCTCTCCGGCTTCTTTCTCCAAGGAAAACAGTCCCAACCTCTCCAATCTATCCTCATAGCTACAGTTCTTTATCCCTGGAATCATTCTTGTGAATCTCCTCTGTACTCACTCCAATGCCTTTGCATCCTTCCTCAAGCATGGCACCCAGAACTGGACACAGTACTCCAGATGAGGCCTAACTATAACTTTATATAAACGATGACCCAAGGCCCTGCCTGTCTGTTCCAGTGTTTCAGGATGATGTAAAATCCCTGATAATATTTGATCAGAGGGTTTTTCCTAAGGTTCAGATTTCAGCTGGAACTCCCAGGAAAACCCAGGTTAACTGGTTCACCTTATTGCTATTTGTGGGACGTTGCTGATTTTAAAAAAACATTATTAATGTGTAGGCATTGCTGGCAAGGTCAGCATTTATTACCCCACACTTGTCAGTTTCAGCGTGTTTGTGAATCAGCACATGGTGGTTGCCTTAAATCCTTGCCACAAACTCTGTTCCCTAGCCATCCCCTCCATCCCTCTCTTTGGCAACTGTCTGAAGCTGAATCAGACTGTTTGCAACCTCTCTACCTTTCTTTCCCCTTTTAAGATGCTCCTTTGACGAAGCTCTTGGTCATCTGCACTAATATCCCCTAATGTAGCTTGATGTCATATTTTGTTTGATAAGGCTCCTGTAAAGATCCTTGGGATGTTATATTACATTAAAGGTGTATAAGATGTTGGTGGTGTTGCACTTAATAAAGTTTTGTTTGTTAATTATGAATGAACAAGAAACAATACTGTGCTGAAACAGATAAAATACCACCTCCATCATTTTGTTGTGTGGCTTCTCACTAGTTTATAGTCATAAGATATTAGCCAGCCTAATCCACTGGCATGGTAGCATAGCTTGGATAAGTGTGCATACACATGGCTGCATATAATGATGTGTACACATCAGGCACAGACGGGGTCTGGTTCCATTGCGATGCCCTCCACAGTCACAAATCCTGCCAATGCTCAGTTTCTACACTTATACTTAGTATTGGTGAGGTGCTAGGGGGAAGCTATGTTCCAACAGGACTTGGTGTCTTCAAAAGAGGAAAGAACGAACTGATTTCTATGGTGTGAAAAATATTTTGGATCATTTATTTGTACATTTTTTTAAACATGAATTTTTTCCATTGTGTTGCAGAATTGACCATTGGAACAATGAGAAGGAACGTCTGGTACTGATCACTGAGCGATCCCTGCTCCTCTGTAAATATGACTTCATCAACCTCATCTGCCGACAGGTTATTCGAATTTCACTCAACGCAGTGGATACCATTTCAATTGGAGAGTTTCTGTTTCCTCCAAAGTCTCTGAATAAGTGAGTACTGTAGTGAAATCTTTGTCTTATCCAGTGTTTTTGAATGAATCCTGTGGTGAGTCCCAC
The DNA here is from genome assembly GCF_964194155.1 of Cetorhinus maximus. Lineage (NCBI taxonomy): Eukaryota > Metazoa > Chordata > Chondrichthyes > Lamniformes > Cetorhinidae > Cetorhinus > Cetorhinus maximus. The sequence continues at coordinate 14,257,207 of NC_135893.1, forward strand.
ACCAGATTCTGGACTAATATAGTGAAAGCTCTAATAAAGCTGGAGGCCATAATTAAAAAATAGTCACTAAAAAATCCAATAAGGAATGCAGGAGAAGCATCTTTTTCTGGAGAGTGGTGAGCATGTGGAACTAGCTACCATGTGGAGTGGTTAAGGCAAATAGCATAGGTGAATTTAAGCAGAACCTTGGTAAGTAGATGAGGAAGAAAGGAATAGAAGGATACGCTGATAGGTTGAGATGAAATAGGGTGGGAGGAGGCTTATTGGGCAGAATGGCCTGTTTCAATGCTGTAAATTGTACACAAAAGTTTGTACATAAATTTGCTACGTATTTCAGAGTCCTGGAGCATCAGGACCCCATCATCAACGCAAAAAAAACCTGTATATCTTTAATAAAATCAAAAAATGCTTGAAGTGCACAAGAAGTCCAAAGAATGTGCGCGGTAGTTTATTGATGATGGAACTGGATCAGCAACCTAGAGAGATGAGTTCAAATTCCACAATGCCTCACTCAATAAGTCTGGTAATTTGTCAATTGGCAAATTAACCATAAAAGCTACCAGATAGTTATAAAATCAACTAGAGTTTGCCACCTATCAACAACAGCCATGGCTCATTGATACAACTTTGAATCACAACCTGGGTTCAAGTCCCACTCTGGGACTTGAGCACAAAATCAAGGCTGATGCTCTGGTGCAGTACTGAGGGAGTGCTGCACCGTCTTTTTGATGGGACATTAAACCAAGGCTCCATCTGTCCCCTCAGATGGATCTAAAAGATCCCAAGATATTATTTTGTAGAAGAGCAGGGGAGTTATCCCTGGTGCCCTAGCCAATATTTATTCCTCAACCACCATTGTTAAAAACAGATTATCTGGTTATTATCACATATTGCTGATTGTAGAAGCTTGCTGTGTACTAATGGGCTACGTTTCCTACAACAGTGACTGCATTTCAAAAGTACGTCATTGGCTGTAAAGCACTGAGACATATTTGATGGTCTGTATAAATGCAAGTCTTTCTTTAACATATGACTCCAGTTCCACACCATGTGGTTGACCCTTAATGGCAACTGGGTTATATTTGATTGCCTGATCCAAGTCCCCAAACTCCACCTCTGATATGGGCAATAAATATGCAGCCTTGCCAACTGTACCCACTTCTTGAGATCAAATATGATATAGTCCATTACTGCCTGTAATAAAAGACTGATTTACTTTTCAAATGTGAAATTAGCTAATTCCGAGGAAAGGACAGAATTTGGAAAGTTAACCTCTTTCCTATTTGTAGATGCCCGCTGACTTGCTGTGTCTTTCTCACACTGTTTATTTCTGGTATTTTTCTGCCTGTACCCACTGGCATGTTTAGCAGTGTCTGAACCATTCAACCCCTTTTGTTGTTGAATATAAGCCTATTTTTACTCTTTTGTATTAAGCCATAAACATTGCTTCCAAGAGGCGTATTGTACTGCTTTAAGTGGTGGCGTCATTTGCCTTGTTTGTTTCCACAGGAGAGAGGGACATGGGATTCGCGTTCAATGGGACAAGCGGGATAGACCTTCCTTTATTAACCGCTGGAATCCATGGTCCACTGACATGCCATATGCCACCTTCACTGAACACCCCATGGCAAATGCAGATGAGAAGATTGCATCCCTCTGTCAGGTAATAAATAAGCCAAGTGATTTGATGTTTCATGGCTTCTTCTGCCGCACAGTGTTACTTTCTACACTTGGCACACAGTATGGATTGTAAATTGGCATTAAGGTCCTACAAGCTAGTTTCTAAGCTTAGCTGACTAACTAATCAGAGCTTAATAGAATTTCATAGAGAAGCATTACAATAAGTCTTTTGGCCCAACTGGTCCATGTTGGTAAATATACTTCACATGAGGCTCCTCCACCCCTCTTCACCTAACCCTATCAGTATATCCTTCTGGTCCTTTCACCCTCTTGTGCTTATCTGGCTTTCCCTTAAATGCATTGGCTTCCTCTTGCCAATGCTATCTGCTTCACAACCAAACGAATCCAAGTGGGATCAGATTGAACAAAATTGTACATTGATCATAGAACACCTGTATGTGCACTGTAGAGTTGTCTTTGGCTTAATTAGTGTATAGTGTGTCATTATGTAATTGTAAGAGTAATCATAGGGGTACTTCCTCTTCTAGCACAAGATAAATCTTTAGTTCACAAGCTCCAGTTGTTGAATTTTAATAAGTTGCCAAATTGCTTTTAATTTCCAATGCACACTATCTAGTCAGTGACCAGTTTTGAAACAAGTTGACTTTTGTTGGTTTTCCAATACTGTGACACTCTCTTTATTAAATTCCAGCTCGAGAATTTTAAGACCCAATTAATCCAAGCTGTGAAGAAGGCTCACAAAGAGGCACCACTGCCAGGCCGGGCTAATGGAGTGCTGATCCTGGAGCGACCCCTTCTCATCCAGACCTATATTGGTCTAATGTCCTTCATTAACAATGAAGCCAAACTGGGCTATTCGATGTCAAGGGGGACAATTGGATTTTAAACCAAAGGGTTTTAAGCTTTGCTGTGCCCAGTTGGTAGGATCTTCCACCTATATGGTATTTTACATTGCCTCTTCTGCACCTTTTCAATTTCTATTAATCCAACCTTCAGTCAGGAACTGGGCAGTTTTGGATGCATATTGTAAAGGAGTTGGATACATCAGGCCAGTTTGTATTCTATCCTGAGAGCACATTATATATACTGCAGCATGTGGTACAGTGTCATTTTTAAAAACAAATTGCTTCAGAATTATTGCATATTATTCACAGGAAAATATAGCATTGCAATCTGGAAAATGATGAGCAGTGTGCCCTGCTTGTATTGTGGGTCTGTTATCGTTTTTGATGATCTGCTTACTGTACTTAAGCATTTGTGCTTTTGAAACCTAATGGAAACAGGACATGTTGGAGGGGTGGAATGCTATTATGTCCACTAGGAGCCTGAGGGAAATGAAAGTCTGTGCTTTTATGAAGAGAAAGTGCATAATGTAGTGAGTTACATTACCCTTTCACCTTCAAATATAGACCAATAATAGATTCTCTCTCTGAGAGAAGGTGGATGTCAGGATTCAGATACAATCTAGATCGTGGGAATATCTTTTCTGATAGTTGTCATAATGAGGGAAGTTTGAACAGTCACAGTTCACTATGCAGCAGCTATAAAACAGATAAAGAACTGATTGTCAGTGTTTCCAAGGGAATGCAATTACTGAAGCTGCACTACTCCAGTTTTGTCATGGGTCTGAAATGATGGCCAGGTGCTGTGCTACGACAGCACGTTTGTGGATGGGGCGGTTAAGATCAGTAATGTTCAGAGTTGCAGATGATTTCACACTTGTTGAATGAGAATTGTTGCGATGCTATAAAGAAAACCAGCATAGGTTGTAAGCAGCATTGTCAGCCTAAAAACAACAGCCATGTATCTCTAAGCTAGAATGTTGCAATACAACCAGCACACCCCCAATCTACAGTGGTTTGACCTCTCGATCATTTTCCCAGTGCCTTCTGTTGAATAAGAGTTTCCAGATTGGTTCTGAGGCAGCACTTTTATTAGACATAAAATCAAACACAGATGACTGAATACTTTCCATCTCTATATATCTTACTGAAATGCATTTCCTCAAGTGTCACATCAAAAAAGCAAACGATGGAATACAAAACACCAGAGGCAGAATGATTGCAGCCTCTTTATTGACCTCTGTGTTTATTTAGCAGCAATTAGGCTTTGACATTTTAAAAGAATACATTGTTTTACACAGTTTTCCATTCTTAAAACAGTTTTTTTTTCTCTGAATTGGGAACAGCAGAAAATTAATTGTGAAAAAAACAAGCAGTTAAAACTGTAACCAAATATGGCTGCCATTGTAAATGGCTGAAAGCTCAATTTAAATGTCTAGCCTAGTTTAACAGGCCCCAGTATTGATTAGCTCAGGTGTGCCTTTAAGTAGTCATATTTGTTTCTATAATTGAAAACCTCTGCTTTGATCTGTTATGTATATTCAAATTGGCAGATTGAAGTACTATTTTAATAAGTCTTGTGCAAATACTGAAAACCCTTTCAAGTGTGAGTATCTTGTTACAAATTTTCAGAAATCTTGGGTTCTGAATATTCCATCCTTTTGAGATTTGAAATATAATTCAGACAGTTATAATCACCTGCTGAACACAAGGTATAACAGTACTGGAGTCACTTATTGTTATTTGTGAGCAATTTTAATTTATAATGGTGCCTCACTAAGATAAAATAACCACAACAAAACATGGTTGATGTGTCAGTATCTCGGTTGTAATCCAGAAATAATGTGTAATTCATTATAAAGAAGCTATTTCCATTACATAACAGGGTGTTACAGTTGTTAGTAGTACCCTGATTATCATACAAGGGCTAGAGTTTTCTCTCATTCTAAATACTGAGCAATAGTGATAAATAGGGGTACAGTGGTGTAGTGATTATGGTACTGGACTAGCAACTTATGACACCAGAAGATCCAATTCGACCACAAGAAGTTATGAAATTAAGTGGTTGAGTGGCACAGTAATAATGTGACCACAAAAGCTGCTGTTTAAAAAAACCCATGAGGTTCACTACCACCCTTCAGGGAAGCCTGACCGCCTTACCCAATCTGGCCTCTGCTCCCAGTGTTTCCCAAACCTTTTCCCACTGTGACCCCGTTTTGAGGCTTCAAAATTGCTATGACTGCAGAGTGTGTTAAATCACCTACCTTTTCACTAGCTTCTAGGAGCAGTAAACAGGCCTCAAAGAAAAGTCAGCTAGGCCATGCCCTCCAGTGGAAAAAGAAATGCTGGGATTTGAAGAGGCCTTGCAGCTGTTAGCACTCAGTCCAAGTTCCGTAGCAGCCATTGCTGCCTTGGAGCTCACGACCCCAAAATCTCAGGACCCACAGTTGGAGAAGCCCTGTCCTAGACTATATGGTTGATGTTTAATTTACTCTAAAGTGGTCCAGCAAGCCATGCAGTTGCAGGCAATCACTATTAAACAAACTTACACCCCTTCAGACTGACTAGCAAAGCAACAAAATCTTTCAAACATTTAAAACAGCAAATAGTGTCACACTGGTGCAAGTATTCAGTGCCCCTTTGTATCTGCCACAGTCACTCATTGGCCCTATCTGACCAAATCAATCCAACCTTCACAAGTTCAATTAAGCAATTAAATGTATCTGCTTTAGGACCAAGATGAGGAGGAATTTCTTCAGAGGGTGGTGAATCTTTGGAATTCTCTACCCAAGAGGGCTGTGGAGGCTCAGTCATTAGTATGTTCAAAGCAGAGATCGATAGATTTGTGACCAGTGACATCAAGGGATACGGGAATAGTACAGGAAGATGGCACTGAGGTAGAAGATCAGCCATGATTAAATGGCAGAGCAGGCTTCAGGGGCCGAATGGCCTACTCCTGCTCCTATGTTCCTAGTAGCTCCTAACAGTGTTTTATTCTCTAAATAATTCCCCTCTTCCTCCGTATGTTCTGTAAAAAGTAACTCATTTAAAGACTAAGGAGTGAGTCAGAAATGAAAATTTGTGCTTTTTCTTAACCTTACCTTTACTGAAACTCTGCTCCCTCAGTAATAATTTAAGTAAGCAGCAAGGGAGTAAAGTCCACTGCTGTGAGGGGAGGGGGTGGAGACACGTGCGGGCAGGCTACATCACAATAAGAATTCAACACATTTTAGAGAGTCTTGACATACTTGCAAACACGTTCACAGGTAGCTCTGGTGTCAATAGTTGAATACTCAGCTATGTACAATGACATCAGTCAATTTAAAAATGAGAGATTAATGAAGCGTGCTCATTAAATCCAGAAACTGGGAATAATTGGCAAAAGATGCTTAGACTGTGTTAAAGTATAGTGATAACTATAATCCAGTCTTTTGTAAGCATTTTTGTGTTTTATTTAAAGCCATCACAATTGCTAATAAAACTGATCATTAAATATGCAAAATTATTGTGTGTAGTCATTTTCCAAGACTTAGTGGCATGTGAGAATCAAATTTAAGAAGCCAGGAAACCCAAAGTTTACTAATCCCCTTGTGGTCAGGATCACATTTCATTTCCAATGGCCCATGGGTGGAGATTAAATATCTCTATAACCTTCCATTCTTTGACAGCTGTTGATCCTTTTTTAAGTACTAATTGATCTCAACTCAATTCCCTTTTCTAGAACTCTTTCTTCCTTCTCCCCCACCCCAGTCCACTGGTCTATGGAGAAATTTTAGCTCCAACCCTATTCAAAGCTCATGAATTTTCTACTTGTGTTCTCTCCTATTCTCATTGCCCAGGATTATTTAATTCAACTTTATCTATACCTTTCATTGTTTTGAAGAACTATTTCATCTTTTCATAATGTAGCCTTGAGGTACAGAACATTCTAATCCACTCTTTGAACCTTTTCTAATCCATCCATGTCTTTAAGGTTGGGTGATTAAAACCATACTTTGGAATTGGCCATTAACCTGTACAAATGTTCGTGAAACTTGTTCAGACTTGTAATCCAACACCCAAAACAAATCCATAATTACGACGGTGCATTCAGATCAGGTTCTTTCAATGATTTCCGATTGAGCTGAGGGTTATAGGTCAGCTGTCATTGATGGGGACAGGTGACCCAGTCTACTGCAGACAGTTTTTCTTCATCTTGCTTCCAGCTATTCACCCAATATGACTTTCCTATTTAATAAGCTCAATTATAATTTCTAATCAAAGATGGAAAATTAAACAGGAAACAATTAATATTTGATGCAAACCCTTGAGTTTATAACATTTTGTGCTCAACACAACTAACCTCATGGCAGTCCACCAGAGTGAGGAGGACGCTTGCCACAGAGTCCTAGAATAAAGTGAGAGAGAGGTGAGAAAGGCTGTAAGAGATAGGTGAGGTCAGTGCAATGTAAAGGTGGGGAAGTAAAAGGCTAAGGGAGAAACAGTTTTTAAAAATTCACATCTCACATCAGCAGTCAGTCTGTGGGTGATGAGGAGATATGCACCTTCTTGAGCTTTCTTCTTGCCCTTGTGTCTTTGTACTACGTCATCAGCCCTGCTTCAAAATCAGCTACGCTTTGAAGCAATGCTTGCCATTGTGGGTGGTGTAGTGCATGCTCTTCCCAGCTATTGAGGTCAAAGCCAATATTCTTCAAGTAAGCTTTCATGGCATCTTTGAAATGTTTCTGTTGGCCACCCTGTGATCTTTGATCAATCACCAGCTGGGAGTAGGGAGCACACACTTTGGAAGGTGTGTTCAGCGTTCTGCAGTGGCCCGTCCAGTACAGTTGCCGAGTAAGAATGGTCATTTCTATACTCAGGACATCTTACTAGAGGATGCCATTTTCATAGTGATCCATCCGGATAACATGTAGGATCTTCCATACGATGGTATGTCTTGAGCTCTCTCAGGTGTCAGTGATACATCATCCAGCTTTGAGTCAAGAGGACAATTGCATTGTATACTGCAACTTCTGTGTCCATCTGCAGGTGATGATTAAAGATGATTTGTCTGAGCAGCTTCCCAAAGGAGGAACTGGCACACTGGATCCTGTGCAGAATGGCCATGTCAATGGTTGTTAACTGGAACATGTGGATACCTAGACAGTTGACTTTCTGCTGTCTCCAGGAGGCGACCTACAGCTGTGATGTGGGGAATTTGTTGTGAGCCCAGGTTTTGGCTGGAGGACAACCTTTGTCTTACTGGCATTCAGATGTAGCCCTAGGGCTTGATAAGTTTCTTTGAACAGGTTGAGGGTAGTGCATAGGTCATGTGTGCATGCACGCGCCAGGATATGTCATCTGTATACTGGAGGTCTGTTATGGTCATGCATGAGACTCTGGTCTTTGCTTTCAGCCTTGAGGTTGAAAAACTTCCTGTCAAACTTGTACTCAACTTTGTATTGCAATATGGTCCTTTCTACTCAGCTTATAAATCCCAAATTCAGCATACCTAATTTTCTATTCTACTCTTTTCAACCTTATTGGTAGCCAGAAGGGCCTTTTTTCTTTCATATTTAAGCTCCTCGGAGGAAATGTGGATTCAAACAACCAAGTGAAAAGGTATGGCAATCTTAAATGAATTGGGTGATGAGTGGGAGCCAAGTCAACATTCAACAGAAACAAGCTGGCATACAACTGTTGCAAAGACAGAGCACACACAGTGTTGTGAAAAATTACTTCAGTTGTCCTTGCTATGTGAAGGTGCTTGGAAGTTGCTTCCCTCCAGGATGATCAAGCCTAGGGAAGGAAAGCAGCTTCATTCTACATCCTGCATAGAATGAGCACCATCAACTCCTCTATGCAGATGGAATGCTTTTTGGATTTATTTTGACACACAATTCACCTTGCTACATAAAGCTTACTTTTTAACCTCTTCTCCCTTTTGTTTACACACTAGACAACAAAATAGCCCTTAATTCCAAACCTCAGCTAACATCTCAGCTTATACAACTGTTATGATCCTGGACCAGACTCCAAAGTTCTTGGTACAATCCAGTTAGACAAAGTTTGAAATTCAAGACATTTGCTAAGACAATAAAGCCAGAAGATTCTAGAGTTTTTAATTGAATAAACTTTACTTTGGAAGGTCAGAAAACAATTTACAAAATCTATCTTTATCTTATACTCTAACATTCATGGTTAATATGAGATACATGTGAATTAACTGGCAAACTGGTCAAATACACTACACTGCCCAATAAATGGCAAATGCAATCAAGACAGATCCCATGGATTTCTCAGCAACCCACAGAGACGTCAGTAATGTCTCTTTCACAAAGGATTCCAGTCTTCACCTACAAAAATCTAGCCTTGGAAATCACTCAAAGTCACTCCGACTCTGACTGCCTCAACAGCTCGCAGGGTTTCAATCTCATACCCCAAAATTCTGTTCCCCTGGGATTCCTGAGTCTGCATACCAGCACCAACTTAAGCACAACTTCAGCTCTTCCAACCACATTCGGCCTGCATTACGGAATCACCAAACTTCTGCTGTCTTCTCAGATTTCCAAGGCTTTGCCTGAGCCCTTACTAACTTAAAGCCTTCCAACTACAGCACTTATACTGTTTGGTGCCTCTGTCTTTGCTCCTCTCCACAGTGGTTCCTTCCCTGGTTCTCTTACTTTGGAACACTTCTCCCCGTTCCCTCTCTGGGACTTGTCCCTGCCCGGGACTCATCTGCTGTGTCATATGATCCAGGGTTTTCACACCATTTTCTTCTTTCACACATCCACACTGGGCTCTTGTCCTCCCATTCTGTGCATGCATGGAAACTCAAGCCCTGTCAGGACTTGGAGTACCCAACCTCCGCCTGACGACAAGGTAAGTTTGGATCTCTTAACACTACAATATAATTTACATACAGCATACAAAGTGAATATACAAACAGATTTTGGTGCAAATTTTATTAGAAAAACATACCATAAATAATTATAAAGCCAGTGCTACAAATATTTCAACTAATATTCAGTGATGTCATGTTTCAGCAATATACTGTTCTGCCCATGTAAAAGAAGAAAATATTTTCTGTGCTTGGTGCAAAGGTTTTTATTATTACAAAAGTATGCATTAAGGGCTTAATCTTAAATATTACCTATGAATCAGTTAAGAAATGCATGATCCACACACAGTATTTTGTGCAGTAATATACAATGTTAATTGTGCAACATACATTATGGAATAAAAGACTTGTAACATCAATAAATCTCTTGCAATGTCTGGGTCCAATGTTGTTTCATTATTAGAATGCCCCATCACAGCGTTAAAGCTAGTGCTGTACAATTACGAGTAGGTACCACAAACATCAACAAATGACCTGTCGTTTGCATTAGATGGAGTCTCCCAGAACTTCAAACAAGGAAGTGTGAATCTTTGAGAAACTGTGTGTGATACGTCATCTTAAAAAACAAAGTTGCATTTTATATAGTACCTTTCAGATCCTTGAGATGTTCCTAAAGTAAAGTACTCTGCAGCCAATTAAGTACTTTTGAAGTTATGTTCATTGACTTTTAAAGGCAATGATCCCAAATCTTCATTTTGTTGAGTGTTCAGGTTGATGCCAAGTCCATAGACAAAATTACAACTTGAGATGATGTTTTGGTCAACAGCCTCTGGTTCTATCCCTCCAGCTCGTCAATGATTACATGGACATCCTTCCAAGGATAACCTAGCAGCTCTGTCTCAGTTGTAGGAAGTGATGCAATACAAGGGATTGAGCAGACAGAACAAGGATAAAAAAAAATGCAATTCCCAACAAGAAAAAGGACCTCAATAAAGAAATGAGATCCTATAGAATACAAACTCCAAATGCATTTTTAAAAATTACTTTGCTATTCAATCTCTCCACCTAATGGTTGTAAAAGCAAATTTTTCACATTTGTTTTGAACAACAAATTTCCATTATAATAGCATTAGTATTCGGCAATGTTGCAGTCAGCCTACAATGCTCATTTGCTCTCAACAGGAACACACTGCAATATGGCAAACAACTGCAGCCAGACACTATGGTTCACTTGCATCCTCTAGCTCCAACGTTAAAATGTTTAACTTTCATCTGTGGTTTCTAAGTAGCACACACACATTTGATCTTTACTCAGCAGCATTATAGAATCTCCACTGGGATGCCAGTGCAATGATAAAACCTGGAAACTACCTGCAGAAAGGACAACAGAATTCAGATGTTAGAAGACAAGAATAGAATTGCAATACATGTTCTTCAGAGGTCTGTATCATTTCTGCCATTAGTTAAGAAAATTTGAAATGCAGTCCCCAAGTCTTCAGCCCTCAGTTTCCCTCCCTTTACCTTCAGCTGGAACTTGCACTGACAGGCACCCTGCAGGAGACCAAAGATACACCTTGTTGCTGCCAGTACAGATGGCCAGGCGGGCTCTGCATGGGTCCCACTGGAAGCATTTGACAGCAGACAATTGCTCTAAAACCACATACTGCTTCAGCTTCTGGGCATCCCATATCCAGAGAGTGTTTGGCATGTTATCTGGAAGAGGAGAAAAAAAAATTATAAATGAATATGCGTTTTATTTACTAAGATAAATGAGGAAGGCAATTCTGTGGAACAGGATCATTGAAATCATTCCCATTCTTAGGATTTAATTAGCACAGAGCCCTGTAACAAAGTAAGCACCAAAAATATCCAATATACAAATCACCAAATGGTTGTGCACAAGGTGAAACTATTAAATGTTCATAAATGACAGTAGTGGGAGGGGCTCATGATAAGCACCATGGTAATGGTTACTTGCATTTATTTAATTACTTTCCCCTTAAATAAAAATAGGAATAGCCTAAATTTTGTAAATGGATGTTCTACTAAAGTTCTGTGACCTAAAAGAACAATTTTTTACATCAGTAAGACATTGCATTGATGTAGTTGAGGTCAACATGAAAAGGAGCAGCAAAATGTTGAAAATTACTGCATTTAATAGAACTGAGGGTATCAGCAGTTCATAAAATGTTGAGAAACCAAATGAAGTTATTTTAGTGCAGACGAAAGCATTGTAGATATGGTGTGAAGATAAAGGGTGAAGAGAAGAGATAGTGTGAATTGCAATGTTTAGTATGATGTTTTTTGTTCACAAGAAGTGCTCCAAGTTTATAACTACCAGACGAGGAGGACAGCAGCAGGGAGACAAGTCATTGGTCCAAAAATATACTGAAAATTAACTACTTTGATCTTATAAAAAAAGTTGCAGACTGCAAAAACTCTATACATGAAGCTCCAGTACAGAAACAAACTGAAATGATAAGGCATAGAACAGCCCAAGAATGATTCTGCTTCAATCTTCCCCTCCTTCCATGTAGGTGGTGTCATGTCTCTACCTGGATTCTTCACAGTGACGCTGCTGAATCTTAAACTTTTTCCACCACACTGCCATTCCATGTACTGGTGGTGTGCAAGATCAGCAGTAGTTCCAAACCCCATCTGTGAAAGGGTCTAACACACCTGCTCAAACTTGACAGCTTGAATTGTGGATTGAGGTCCATAATCAATGAGCTACCAGCCCACCTTTAATCCACCGCATGGGTTTTATTAACATACCATTTCTGGTTGCTAAGAAACGGTTATCTGGACTGAAAGCCAACATCCCGACGCCCAATTTGGGATTTGCTCGATCTGGATCGGGCTTCACTACAGGTACCTCAACTGGAGGCTGGCAAATCTCATCTGAAACAGAAAGAAAACTCAGTAAAGTAAAGACAGAACACTAATTACAGTGGCCCCTGCAAAGACTGTACTTGAAATCCCATGATTTATGCTCTGATCTTTAAAAGAAATGGTAAAATTCCTTTAGTACTTCAGTCATTAAAAAGAGATTGCTGAATGTGCACATTTAAAATTTAAATTATTATTGTTCTTCAGCCAAGAAGAAATTAAGTCAGAACTCAACAGCAACCCCACCAAAAACAATGAAGTTTAGAATGTACGATATAGTAACCAGTCATTCAGCCCGTAGCCCTTTAAGTCACTTGCACTTTGGTTTTACCTGGAAATGAATGTGTGACCATTCAGCTGAAATCGCAGAGCAGAAGGAGATTATTTAGGATGATAAAGCAGGAAGCTTTTAAGTGTTCATTTTCTTCAGCTACAAGCTCAGATACTAAAACAGGAAGCGGGCTCTCAAAGGGTGCTAATTCATGGGGTTTCTGCTTAATGATGTGACCAGGCAACAGTGCAGAGTAATGGCATGCAAGTGGCTCATAGTCTAATTCAGCTGCACTTCTATGAGCGCAATCCTTTTGCTCAGCACCCTGAAGTAGGTGTTGGGGAATAGAAAGGTCAGAGTGGATTTCTGTTGCTGATGACAATCCGCTGCGAACAAAGTGTGAATTCTGGGTGAAAACTGATTAAGCTCAACTGCAATGGTGAAATATGTCAACAACCTTTGCTGTCTAAGCTTATACGAACAATCACTTTTTTCAGATATCCTAGGGCAGCTGGTAGCTGTGGGAGTGCAGCTTTTTTTGGATGTGGGGAAGAAAACCTCAAAATGCTCTAAAAAGTCAACGTAAACTACACTATCTCAAATGTTGCGAAAAAGAAGCCAACAAATGTTTAATGGATATCGCAGGCTCGTTCTTCCTCTAAGCTAGGCCAATGAAGAGCATAAACAGATTACTACATCCCTTCCCCACATTACTTACATTTACTCTCTGAGCTGAATAAGGAACATTTTTCAGTTGGAATTGGAAGAAAGGACAGGCCATCACCACCCAGCCGTGGGCAGCTTTCTACCTCCTTATAGATAACCTGTAGGCAGAAAGGGAACGGTTAGTGGTTCTGTCACATTTGTACATTTCTTATGATGGCTTTCTTTAGCCAGCCACTGCATGAAGCTAAATATAAGCAAGATAAAATATAAGCGCACGTGGAGGCTATCACAGCAACTGGGGAGGCCATGAACAGCAAAGGCTGTTCATACCTATTTGTTTAGGCATGTGGGATTTTGGGTGCTGAGACAGTTACTTCCCAAGATTCTAACTGGTCTGTTCTTAGACTTAGGGAGCAAATTGTCCTGCAGCACACAGCATGTTCTACTTTGCAGCCATTGTGATTTAATTACCAACTTTGCCTCATCCACTCATCCTGGACTATATTAGAGAAAATGGATTCTAGTTCTAGAGGATAAACCTTACAACACAACAGAAATATAACTCTAGCTCACAAGTGCAATTACTCCATATAAATAATTATTTTTAGTTCACCAACTTGTGTAGCCAAAATGTTACCATTTTACACTATCAACATTATGAACAGCAACAAGGTTAAATGTAATTTCTTGGTGGTATTGGTTATGGAATGAATCTTAGTCAAAATAACAGGAGACATTTCTGCTCTTTGGATTGTGCCACGGATATTTCACAAATGTATGGACCACAAAATAAATCCCATCTATTGTAGAAGACAATAGAATGCGTACTCAAACCTTCATCTGGAGCTCAAACTTTTGAACCCAAAGGGAGGTATGTTACCCTCTCATTTCAAACAATTCGCTCTCTCTCTCTCTCAAAAGAATTACTCCAACTTACACTTTTCAGGTTTCTGATGGTTGGGAGATGTTCCAATTCCACAAGCTTCCTCCAGGTCACATGGTTTATGATTCTTACCTAGTTGGTGGTTAGATCATTTCAATTAAAATTTACTCCAACAAAAAGAAACCTTCACCTAAAATAATTAGTGTCAAAACTTCTCAAAAGAGGAGCTCATCTCTTTGGAAAAAAGGTGGATCCAGAGCAAAATTTAACAATAATGCAAGTCAAGCTGCCAGAGCAGCATCCCAGGTGCTATAGATAGTTAGGAGACAACTTGTTAAACAGTGCATGATAGACTTTAGGGCTCTTTACTTAGAAGAGAACAGTAAACTTGAATTAAAAACAGAAAAAGTCAGCGAGTACCTGAAAGAGAAATGCGATGGTTTCAGTGTGACCACTCAGAACTGCAGTTAATTTATCTTTCCTGTTTAGATACTGATCAAATCTGCTTGCATTTTAAACATTAAAAGGATGCATTACTTAAAAACCCACCGGCTGTTCCAGCAGCAATGGTTCCCACATAGTGCCAATTTGTTCATGCAAATACGCACTTGCCTGAATCCTTGCTAGTAGTTTTGTTCCACTTGTACTTATAACTTAATAATCATGTTTGCATTCTACAGTGAATTTTCCCAACCAGTCAAATACAGGTGGGCACTGGGGATAACTTACCTGCTCTTCTTTGAAATGGTGCACTGGGGTCTTTTATGTCTCCTGAGGGGTTAGACATTAGTTTAACATCTCAACCTAAAGATGGCACCTCAGAGTGCAGCACTCTCTCAGTACTGCACTGAAGTATCGGCATTGATTTTTGTGCTCAGGTCATGGAGTGGGACTTGAACCAACAATCTTCTGAAAGTGCGACCAAGGGTGCCATCAAGTGAGTCAAAACTGCCACTGTCAAACTGGTTAAAGATAACTTTAGGACTGAAGAATATTCATCCTGACATAGATACAGAGTCATGGAATAAATGAAGAGCCAACTGAATGTTGTAATGGCCAGAAGGAGGACTTTAGTATAATTTGGGATAGATGGGAAGAATTGGCTTTCTCATCTTAAAGACTTTGGTGCAACCAAAACATAGGAACAGTCTTGTGCTTAGATAGACGAAAGTCTTGTAAAGAAAAATTTTGATGAAAGCTAATACAGGGGAGAGCATTAAATCAGGTGTCCATTTAATTAGTATAAATGTGTAAAGGAATAAAACATTTTTTTTTTGCAATGACTTATCCAGAACTCATACAAGTAAGCAGTAATGTGGGAGAGGAAGAAATCAAACTATTAACCATTACTGTGCATTGATAATTGGCAAAGCAGTCTGTATCTTTAGTTTGAAGCTAAGGACACTAGAAAACTACAGATTAAAATCATACCAGTTTTATAGTGCAATCTGGGTCTTGAGACTGTGCCTCTCTCTCATGTAGGGTGATGCAATCAGGCTTCCTCTAATCTGACCTAATACATGGCCAGTCTGTGCATGCATGATGTAAGTACGTGTAGCAGGTTCAAAGCACTAGCATAACACTGCATCATGACTTCACTAGGGACAAAATAAACGTTTGTCCCCATCATTACATAATGGCTGTCACAATGTAACCATATAGAAATCCATAGCTCACCGAAGAGTGAAAACACGCTTAAGGGACTAAATGGCCTACTCCCATTCTTATGTTACCAAAATAGTGCAATGATTGACCCAGAAGGGCCAGTGCCAATCGGAACGACCTTTGTTTTTAAATATAAAGTCTTCTGGATATGGTTTCTAAAATTCCGTTAAGTTTATCTTTATATACTGCCTGACTGAAATCCAGTTTACAGATTGATCTAGGGACTTTTTAAAAATATGCCATAAAAGCTACATATAGGTGCAAAATGTTGTTTTAGAACAAATTTTAGCCAGCAGAATTTCAGATATAAGCCAAAATCAAAGTATTAGGGCTTTAGAAGATCCTGCAAGTGCCAGTATTGTAATGTGAAGAAACCTACTTAGCTCAATCAGATTCTAAGCAATCTTGGTGGATAGATGATTTGAATAATTTTATGCCTCTCCACCATGAGCTATCTCGGGCCCAAGCTCTAGAATTCCATCCCCAAACCTTTTTGCCTCTCCACCTCCCTCCTTCACACACTGGTTAAAACCCACCTTTTTGTCACCTCTCTTAGTATCCCCTTTTTTGACTCAATGATAACTTTTGTCTGCTAATGTGAAGCACCTTGGAACATTTTTCTACATCAGTATTGCTATACAAATATCAATAGTTACGTGTAGTGAAAGATGTCCTAAACTTTGCTTTCATCAGTTTTAACCGATTCCAGCCTAAGTCTGCCGGTCGATTATTTTATTCAGAGACCTGCGTTTCATCTCTTACCTTTTCATCGTAACTCCCAATGGCTAGAAACTGGCTGCTTGGACTCCATGCAACAGACTTCACACCAAGAGACCACTCGTACGCGCTGTACGTGGATAACAGGCGCCCATCCAATGAATACATGAGGACTTTATACTAGAAGGAACAAAAAAAGCTTACTCAGTACCAAGGAAGAGAAAGGGAAAAAGACAATTCCAGAAAACAAATTCATACTTTTATTTTTAAAGAAGGTGCAGAAATAAGAGGCATTCCATGTAGAACTGAGAGCTGTACAAGATCAGCTCTAACTTTCCTCTAGAGAGATTGCTTTTGGGAAATCTGTATGCTTGTGCTGCTAATCCTTGCCCCTCACCCACAGTTAATGCTGAAAGAAAAATAAATCTTGCATTTATGTAGCATCATTCACATCTTCAGGACATCCAAAGCATTTCACAGCCAAGATAGTTACTGATGTAATTTAGGAAACATGGCAGCGAATTTGCACACAGTGGGGTCCTACAAGCAGCAGCAACATAACACAAATTTTGGTAATTAAATGATGTTGGTGGAGGGATAAATGTCAGCCAAGAGAAGCCCACCCCCCACCCTGTTCAAATCATGCGGTTGCATTGTAACATCCATTAATGAGGCCAGGTGGAGCTCAGTTCAAATGTTTCATGAAAGATGGCACTTTTGAAAGAGCTGTACTCCCTCAGTACTGCACTGATTTGTCAGCCATGGTTCAATTTCTGGATTGAGAGCCTGAATTCACAACCCTTTCATCAAGTGGCACTGCACTGAATGAATGCTAACATTTGAAGAGACCGAAGTGTACTTTTAGGCACACTTCCACATATCAACTGCTCACAAACAGACTTCATTCTAACTTCTTAAAATTCTCAGCTGTAACAAAAGGCCAAGAACTCACCATACAGTACTACAATCAAAACCCTGCATCTTGTCAATCAGTAGACCTTGGACTCCAAAGTTGCTTTAAAAAAATTAACATTTTAAAGACAAACTTTCAAGTTGCAATATCCCTTCTTAGAGCTGCCACTCACCTCCAAACAAGAATCCCAGACTGCCAGCACACAGCTGTTGGGTGACCACTCGATACCAGCCAGATCCTGGGTCTCGGTCTCAAAATGCTGAACAAATTGTATACAAGAGGATCATGAATAAAAGACAGCTACCAAATCAATTTAGAAAAGCCTGACATTTGACTGTAAACAACTTATTTCAGACCACTAAAAGGAATACTATAATGTAATAGATGACGATAAATATTCGCTACATTACAGACCCAAGGATTTTGGGCATTGCAGCACAGATGCTGGGAGGTGCATTGTAGGAATGCAAATAAAATGCTGCATTGTACAAAAGAACAGGTTGGGCCCACACCCATTGGAGTTTAGAAGAATCAGAGGTGATATTATTGAAACATATAAGATCCTGAGGGGACTTGACAGGGTAGATACAGGAGGATGTTTCAACTTGTGGGAGAGACTAGAACTGGGAGGCACAATGTGCAGGCTGCATGATGGCTTACAGTAATCTCACTCTTCTGGGACAGGTTCAAATCCAGTTCAAATGAATAGCATAGAAATCTCTAACACAAAAACAGAATTACCTGGAAAAACTCAGCAGGTCTGGCAGCATTGGCGGAGAAGAAAAGAGTTGACGTTTTGAGTCCTCATGACCCTTCGGCAGAACTGAGTAAAGTTAGGGGAGGGGTGAAATATCAGCTGGTTTAAGGTTGGGGGGTTAGATGGGGGGTGGGGGGTGTGGTTGTAGGGACAAGCAAGCAGTGATAGGCAAACACCAGGAGAGAAATGGAAAGCAATGAAGGTGAACAAGGCAGAAGAGACAGGCGGAAATCCTGTCGGAGAACAGAGCAATACTTCTTCAAGGTAGGCATTTCTTGAAGAGGAGTGGCGGTCAATTAAACACAGAGATAAAAACAAAAAACTACTGCGGATGCTGGAAATCCAAAACAAAAACAGAATTACCTGGAAAAACTCAGCAGGTCTGGCTTGAAGAAGTATTGCTCTGTTCTCCGACAGGATTTCCGCCTGTCTCTTCTGCCTTGTTCACCTTCATTGCTTTCCATTTCTCTCCTGGTGTTTGCCTATCACTGCTTGCTTGTCCCTACAACCACCCCCGCCCCCCAACTTCTCTCCCCCCACCCCACCACCCACAACCTTAAACCAGCTTATATTTCACCCCTCTCCTAACTTTACTCAGTTCTGCCGAAGGGTCATGAGGACTCGAAACGTCAACTCTTTTCTTCTCCGCCGATGCTGCCAGACCTGCTGAGTTTTTCCAGGTAATTCTGTTTTTGTTTTGGATTTCCAGCATCCGCAGTAGTTTTTTTATAGAAATCTCTATACTGGCTACAATCTAAGCTAAGTTCCTGGAATGTACAGATCCACAGCCGACATTAATTCACAGTCCTGCTCAGATGGCTGGGGAAGGAATTATAGATTTCCCATTGGTGCAATAGGAAGTTGATTAATTTGGAGCAATATGAAAAGCAGCTTTACCCTCCACCTAACCCATTCTGTATGTGATTCAAACTACTTGACACAAGCACCTGGTTTGGAGGTGTTGAAAACTTACATTCCCTAACACTGGAAACCCTTCACCTCTTGAGTATATTAAATAATCTCATTCCTGGTAGACCAGCAATGTAGTGCGTGTAATAATAGTATTCCATGGGCATTGTGCACTTTTTGAAGTTCCTGAAATAAAGCATGATTTCAATGGTAAGTTTCTGGAACACCACACACCATAAGAGTCAATACTGGGTCACACCGCTCTCAATGAAGAGCTGTTTTTTTTAACGTAAAGTTAATTACCCGCAGTAGCTGCCACTCACTGCAGACAAAGATACTGATGTGATCCTTGCAATCCCGTCTCTCTGCCAGCGCCATGTAGTGCCCATCCTTGGTGAAATCCATCCCTAAGGCCACAACGAAATATTTAGTTGGTGCTATTTTATTAGATTGTCAAAGCCTACAGGATTTTAAAGAAGTCACACAGGGAAATCCATCCTCCACACAATCATCTACAGTTGAAATGGTTAAACTAAAGCTATTTGAGGGGTAAAATTTCTAATAAAACCATATAGAAAAGAAACTTTCAAATAATTATTTGTATCTTCCCCAATCTTATTCCATTCCTGGCGGCACTGAGGTACGCTTCCACGGACATCGACAGCCCTGAAATCTCACTCAATTGATTTCTCTGAATGTATAAGTCTCGGCATTGAGGGGGTAATTTTAGCCTTATCCACAGCAAAGGAACTGATGGATTGGCTGCTCGTTTTACAATGTAAGTATAAAGCAGGTGGCTGATAGTCAACTAACAGGATTGTGTCAGGCAGATTAGGTTAAAATTACAAAGTGTCAGCAATCTATTGAACAATGGAGGACATCACAACCAAGCCCACTTATGTCCTCCCTCATTTTTTAGCCAGAGATCACCAAGGATCCTGCCTGATTACCCCTTTCCTTCACTCAGAGGCACTGAAGCCAATTACGGTATGCCAACTGTAACCCTGTCTCAACAGCAACTCTGGCTCAAATGAGCTAATAGCACACACACACCCCCCACCACCCCCCCAACCCAGAGCCGCTCAAACATGAGGATTTCATTTTTCTTTTCAGAATGTATTCAAAAAATGTGTTGATTTAATTACCACTTTGTCTGCTGGAGTTTCAAAGTATAGCATCCAAAAACATTTAGAAAAAAAAACTATGCCCTATGTAGCCTGCTCAAATCAAGACTCAAACAAAAAAAAAAGTACTGTTTAAGATACAATTGGCAGAATCACTGGATGTTAACACTGATACTATTTATTCTCTTGAGGTGGTGATAAAAATGCTTTGTTCAGAACCAGCACATCAATTTGCTTTCCTGAAGAGCTGATCAATTCTTCAAAGTGACCCAATCTCAGTCTGGAACCCTGTTTGTGAACATTTATATTTAGAATAACTCAGTTCAACACAATCAACTCTGCAACTGGTGGTGCTTGCTCAGGAATCTTAACCTAAATTTCTGGAAATCTAAGGTAGACCTAGGTGAGGTGATTCATGAGTGCTGCTGAGAACCAGACAATCTGCAGAAATATTATCATTTCTTAGAAACTGCAACATTTTGTTTCAATGATAGCTCACCACCACCTTCTCAAAGGCAACTAGGGATGGGCAATAAATGCTGGCCCAGCCAGCAAAGCCCACATCCCGTGAATGAATTAAGAATAAAAGATAGCACGTCAAAACAAAATGTTGCAGTGCTCCTCAAATATATATACTGCTGAACTACTAATCCAGAGACCGTGGGTTCAAATCCCATTTTATCCAATCTGGGATTCCAGTCGCAAACTAATGCCCTCTGAGGTGGTCTAGCAAGCCACTCTGTTGTACCAGATAACTAGGATAAACATTAGAAAAAAAGCAAACCAAGCACTAAGGTTCATTTTTAATAGGTCTGGAATGGTAAAGCAGAGATGTTATATTAAACTTCTGTAGAACTTTGGTTAGACCATACACAGAATGATGTGCATAGTTCTGCTCTCCTTACTACAAAATGGTTAGCAGGATAGCAAAGGTGCAAAGCCAATTCACAAGGGTGATACCGAACTGAGACTATAATACTTATCAGGAAAGGCTAAACAGGTTGCAGCTCTCTTCGCCAGAGTAGAGAAAGCCCTGAGGTGATCTGATGGAGATCTTTAAGACAATGAAAGATTTTGATAGGGTAGAGGTTGATACCATGTATCCACTTGTGGGCAGTCCAAAACTACAGGACATTAATTGTAAGATAGTCACTATGGAATTCAGAAGAAACTTCTTTACCTATAAAGTGGTAAAGCCAATTCTATAATGTTTTTGAGGCAAATAGTATTTAAGGGGAAGCTAGCTAAGCAATTGAAGGAAGGGGGAATAGAAGAATATGCTGATACTGTTAGATGAAGAGGGAGCAAGAGAAGACATGTACGGAGCATAAACACTGGCAAAGACCAAAATATAAAAACAAAAAACTGCGGATGCTGGAAATCCAAAACAAAAACAGAAATACCTGGAAAAACTCAGCAGGTCTAGCAGCATCGGTGGAGTTGAAGTTCTGTTGAAGGGTCATGAGGACTCGAAACGTCAACTTTGTTCTTCTCCGCCAATGTTGCCAGACCTGCTGAGTTTTTCCAGGTATTTCTGTTTTTGTACTGGCAAACACCAGCTGGGCCAAATGGTTTGTTTCAGTGATGTAGACATTGCATATAGTTGTTCACGACCAAGTTCTGCTCATCGTATCTTCCAAAACCAACACTTCTCACTCTCTCCCTCATCCCTGCCAATTCTACTATGTAGCCAATCTCTGGGAGAAGCACAGAACAGCCTGAACAGACATGCACTCAATCTCTCTTTCTTATGGGAAACCCTTCTTCTCAAAAAGCAGCCTGATTAAGATCAGCAAAGTCACAAGAAAAAAAAAGTGCAGGCAGACAAAAGTATCCTGTTGTTTTATGATCTCACCATCAGGATTCAGGGTATCCTTCTGGGATGGTTCCTTTCAAATTTTATTCTTTTTCTACAGATCTCATTGAACAATGATCTTTGGTAACCCCCACAAAATAAAATGGGTTGAGAAACTATTTTGCAAATGGTAGCAAAACTAACTATCTAATGAAGGCACCAAGGACTGTGGATATAATCAGAATCACTAAACAGTTTACAACAAATCCTTCTCAATTTCACTTAATTCATTCTTATATTATCCTTCAAAACAAGATTGCTCATCCACTTACCATGCTGACAGGACTTGGGATACTTTATATAAGATACTGATTTGGTGCACAACGACCAGATGGTGATTCTCAGCTGTTGAGAGAGAGATAAATGTTTATTTATTTTGTCGCGGCAGCAAGCATAGAACGCCGGAACTCCGACCCAAACCTGACCTCAGATATTAATCTGTGCAAGCCTGCAGGCTACACTTTCACACTGAACAAATCTCTTCTCAGCAGCTGAAATTACAAGAACTGTATGCAAGAATGTAATTTACAGCACCCAGCCCATTAAACTATTAGCCTTAAATGTACAATTTGATCAAAAATTCAACATATTTTTAAAGAAAAGACAAATACCAGTCATGTCTATCTCAGTCAGGGCTTTTTATAATGACCACCATTTCTCTGAACAGTCCAACTTTAAGTCCCTTTCTGAAGTTAGTTACAGGTCATAGAAACTCATCATTGTAATAAGTTTGATGACAAAATCATACTGGATTTGAAATTGGATGGATTGCGGTAAACTAATAAGTTTATATTGGAAGGAAGCTTCCCCCATATTCAGTGGATAAAGGTATAGTTCTGAGCCAAACAAAGAATACCAGGTACACCTCATGACAAGTTAGCTGGAGCAGCAGAAAGGGTGCTATAATTGACCAAGTAAGGGAATAGGGAAATGGAAAGAAAAGCAGAGGAAGTGGCTGGGGCTTCTGCTCAATAATTACCCAATGGCCCGATTGAAAAATGTATATCAGTGGGCGTCAGATGGACACAGCATCAGACTTGTGATGCCCTTCCACAGTTGACACACATCCCTGAAAAATGGCCACTCAAATGAAATGCCAGTGGAGTGTCCAAATACTGCACATCAGTGAATTCAGATATAAAGGAGCAGAACACAAATAATGCTAGATGAAGGTGTAAAAACTTCTACCAAACAATGCTAGATCCTGTAATTTTTTTAAAATTCTTTCACAGGATGTGGGCGCCACTGGCTAGGCCAGCATTTATTTCCTATCCCAATTGCCATTGAGAAGGTGAGGGTGAGCTGCCTTCTTGAACCACTGCAGTCCATCTGGTTTAGGTGCACCCATGTTGCAGTTAGGAAGGGAGTTACTGGATTTTGAGCCAGTGACAGTGAAAGAACAATGATATAGTTCCAAGTCAGGTGGGTATGTAGCTTGCAGGGGAACTTTCAGTCGTGATGCTCCCGTGCATCTGCTGCCCTTGACCTTCTAAGTTTGGAAAATGCTGTCAAAGGAACTTTGATGAATTGCTGCAGTGTATCTTGTAGATGGTACACACTGCTGCCATTCTGCATTGCTGGTGGGAGGACTGAATATTTCAGGTGGTGGATGGGGTGCCAATCAAGTTGGCTGCTTTGCACCCTCATTGGTCCTGAGAAGTTAATTTTATATTTGAGGAATGTCAAACCTCTACATTATGATAAATTTCATGTTTTTTAAGAAAAGTATTTTTATAGTTTGTTTATATTGATAGTTTAGCTTCTATCTAAATCAGATCATTTATTTTGCTCTCAAAATTTAAATTTAACAAAAAATGCTTTTAACTTCCTGGTTTGCTGTCTGAGAATACTGTGGTTAGCTGCTTACCTTGCTTGTTGATATCACTGCTGCTACATGCCTGGAGATCCTCTTGACTTGATGTCAGGTTTAAACTTGTTGGGAAAAGGGTAAGTCTGTGCCACAGAGATCTTTGTGGGCATCTTTCTTTCAAGGTCAGCCGCAAGCTCTATTGCAAAATCTCTCTCATGATGTTTTGGAGCAAGTCAGACTTAAGAGTTTTTGATTTGGCAAAATAGGGAGAATTTAGATTTGTGTTCTGTCTGTGCCAGCATTGATCTTGTTGATCCAGGGCAAAGTATGTTGCACTGTGTATATCACATTGGCAATCTGCATACGGCCCTTATTGAACTTAATGGAGCTATACAGGGACAAGTGTCATGAAGACATTAACTAAAGAGAATCTTTATTGTTGGGACACATTAGGACTGGTAAATCTGAGACAGTCAACTTCCAAGATATCTCACATAAATGACATTTACAGGCCGTGTCCATTTCATTGCAAGTGGTGGGAAAGCCAGCTTGAGATCAGAAGTTACAATTTGTACTGCCTCTGAGAGACTCATTCCTTTTTTTTAAAAAAATGGCTGCATTGTTACTTTTGCTTCTTGGTGCAGGCGAAACCACTCAATTTGGCATATGGAGCAATATCAGCTGTGTTTGGGGATATGAGCAACAACTGCAGTGGATTTTATGTGGGTTTCCCAATCTGCAGCAACAGTGGCAGGCCAGAAAGGACAGCATCCCTTTAACATGAAAAATCTTTTTTTTTTCATGGTCATTTTATTTTTAATAGGGTCACTGGTTTATGATGACTGAATAAGTTCAATTTCATTCAAACAGTTGGGATTCCAGACTTCTACTGGTGATTTTGGGATTGCATTCTCTGATTCCCTTTATTTATCTATGAAAATAGGAAACCAATGACTTTAATCACTGAATTCAATCAAAATTGAGGCTTAATATCTCCTTAGTTGTAACAGTCTGGGTTTAGTATCCCTCAAACTGTGCCAGTCTTCCCTTATCAAGTTACCCTGCTTGGAGAGTCTCAGCAACTTTGTATTCTATTTTAGAAGCAGCCATATAGTGGCAGATTTCAGGATCATTTTCTTTTGGAAAACAACAGCTGAGATGCCTCTTCTCCAGCTGGAATTAAAGTGCTCAGGTTTTTACATTAAAAAGAAAACACAAATATCTCTGGGGTCAGGGTGTCTTGAGATCTTAAAAATTAGCTTTTATATGTTAGGTATGGTTTTAATTTTTTTTCCTCATTTGAGATGCTTTGCTAGCAAACTCCATTATTATCTCCAATTTTTTCCCCTTTTGCCCATCTCTCATGCGGGTCCATGGACAGAAGTCAAAGAATGAAATCTTGGCTAAATTGCCATTCGTCAAAGGTGATCATGGGCACTGAGCACGAGGGCTAGTCATGGCTTCATCTTCATCTAATACATTTCACATTTATTTGCAGCAGGAGAATGCTGGACCAGGAACTGTGTTCTTGGTGTGTCCCCCTAACACAATGTGCCAAGACCATTTGTTGCAAATCTAGTGGAGTTTGGCCAGCTTGACACTTGTTGACAATCAACTCTGGGATATGTGGTCTGTTTTGATTCACTGCCACTTGTAGGTTGTATTTACCTGCTGGGGAGGAAAGGGAAGGTTGTTGGTGAGGGGCGACATCATATGGGGAGGCACCTGGGGAGGCACCATTTAGATGCTTATTTTTAAATCCCTGCTCCTTTGTGTTGCTTGCACTGCCCTGGTACTGAAACATGCCAAGTCACTATTGCAATCACTGCATCATTATTGTGTGCATATGCCTATTGTATGGTCTGGTCTGGTCATCTTTGTATACAAGTTCCAATAAACAGAAACACTACTCTAAAAATTAAATCAATAAAGACCTTTCAAGTACAGTATATGCAACCACTAATCTTTGCAGAAGGTTTAAAAACCTTGTTCCATGACTCACCAGGTTTCAATTTGCTCCATGTGATATCAAAAAATGGCTGAAGGCACCTGGCACTGCAAAGGCTACAAACCCTGACAACATTCTGGCAACAGTACTGAAGACTTGTGCTCCAGAACTAGTCGCGCCCCTAGCAAAGCTGTTCCAAGTACAGCTACAGCACTGGCATCTACCCGACAACATGGAAAATTGCCCAGGTATTCCTGTCCACAAAAAGCAGGATAAATCCAACCCAGCCAATTACCACACTGTCAGCCTACTCTTCATCATCAAAATTATGGAAGTTGTTGATGTGCTACCAAGCGGCACTTGCAAAGCAATAACCTGCTCACTGATGCTCAGATTGGGTTCCACCAGTACCACTCAGCTCTTTACCTCATTGCAGTCTTGGTCCAAACATGGCCAAAAAAAGCTGAATTCCAGAGATGAGGCAAAAGTGACTGCCCTTGCCATCAGGGCAGAATTTGACCAAGTGCAGCATCAACGTGCCCTAGCAAAACTGGAGTCAATGGGAATCAGGCGGAAAACTTTCCACTGGCTGTAATCATACCTAGCACAGAGGATGAAAGTTGTGGTTGTTAGAGGTCAATTGTCGCAGTCACAGGACATCACTCAGGGTAGTGTCCTAGGCCCGGTTATCTTCTGCTGCTTCAATGATCTTCCCTACCTCCATCAGGTCAAAAGTAGGAATGTTTGCACACTGTGCAGTATCATTCATGACTCCTCAGATACTGAAGCAGTCCATGTCCATATGCAACAAGACCTGGAAAACATTCAGGCTTGGGCTGACAAGTGGCAAGTGATATATGTGCCACACAAGTGCCAGGCATTGGACATCTCCAACAAGAGAATCTAACTATCTCACCTTGCCAATGTCATTACCATCACTGAACCCCCCAATATCAAATCTTGGGGGGTTTCCATTGAACAGAAACTGATCTGGATCAGCCAAATAAATACTGTGGCTAGAAGAGCAGGTCAGAGGCTGAGAATTCTGCAATAAGTAACTCACTTCCTGACTCCCCAAAGCCTGTCCACTGTCTAGAGGAACAAATCAGGAGTGTGATGGAATACTCCACTTGCCTGGATGAATGCAATTCCAACACTATTCAAGATGCTTGACACCACCCAGAACAAAGCAGCCCACTTGAATGGTGCCACATCAACCACCTTAAACATTCACTCCCTCCACCACTCTGCAGTATATGCCACACAAGATACACTGCAGCAACTCACAAAGGCTCCTTCAACAGCACCTTCCAAACCCGCGACCTCTACCACCTTGAAGGCCAAGGGCAGCAGATGCATGGGATCACCATCACCTCCTGGAATTTCCTTCCGAACAGCACTATGGGTGTACGTGCACCACATGGACTGTAGCGGTTCAAGATGGGGCTCACCACCGCTTTCTCAAGGCCAATTAGGAATGGACTACAAATGGTAACCTAGCCAAGGACACCCATATCCTGTAGAAAGAAAAAAAAAGCTTCTGGATTTCCACGTAACTCTGCGCATGTGTGGATTCCAGAAGCTGCTTTCAGTTTCAATGGAGTAATGACAGTGGATGTTGATAATTTTGCCATCATTACTACCACAAAATCTGGACCATTTTGAGTTTGTATCTTTTAAAAACTCTTTACACAGAAGTCTGGTTTTGTACCATATGTAAATAACATCAGATGGCTAGTCATACTCCAGGGCTGGTTGGCACCAACCACTGTTGCTGAAATATTCCAACAGGTGCAATGTTGATAACCATCACTATACAAAACAATAAAAAAAAATGGCAGCTCAAATAGCCTTCATTTTGTAAACCATACTCAGCTCGGTCAGAGGGGCTCTTTGCATAGCCATGTCTGTCAGCAAGGGATTTTGCAGGATTATTGATTACACATTCCACAGTACAAAGCATTTTAACAAAGATAGAATCATATCCACAGCCAACATCATTTCAACTCCAATTTTGTTTTAATTTTGAAAGATCCTAAGAGCATGATAAAAGTATTCTGTAAGTTAATTTTGTTCTGCTGCAATACACAAAGTAATTTTCTAATTGTGCAATACTAAATGTTAGACTTCTCTGATGGCTCAGTCGGTATGTAACTCAGTATGTAACTAGGCCAACACAGATTGTATAGAGATTATTGCATGGCTGCGGCAGGAAGAAGATGTTTGTCATGATTCTCCAGCTATTTTGGTGTTCGGAGAAGGCTCCCTTGATTGAATCCTAAGATGAAGGGTTATTTTATGAGGAAAGGTTGAACAGGTTGGGACTATACCCATTAGAGCTTTTTAGAAAAATGAGAGGCGATCTTATTGAAACACAAGGTACTGAGGGAAATTGACAGTGTGGAAGCCGAGAGGATGTCTCCCCTTATGGGGGAGCGTAGAACCGGAGACAGTTTAAAAATCAGGGGTCTCCCATTGAAGACTGAGATTTAGTGAGTTGTTAGTCTGTGGAATGCTCTTCCCCAGAGAGTAATGGAGGCTGGGTCAAGGGCTGAGTGAGTTAGAATTTTGATCAATGGAGTCAAGGATTATGGGAGGCAGACAGAAAGTGGAGTTGAGGTCGCAATCAGGTCAGCCATGATCTTACTGAATGGCAGAGCAGGTTCAAGGGGCCAAATGGCCTAGTCCCGTTCTGAATTATTGTGTTCTTGTGTTTGGAGCAGGTTTGATGAATCAGCTGGTTTTTTCCTGCTTCTCAACTTTGTACGTTCATAAAAGTTGGAAGGTTCAATCCTTAGCCTTTGCTGAATTAGATCTCAGCCAAGATGACAGTAGAGGCACTTGCTGGAACATGAAAAAAGTACACATGCAAGATGAGGACAGGATCAAGCCTGGCTGTGCTAGCCAAAGCTCATGGTTGTGCCCCTGCCAAGGTCCAAAGATGAACATTATCAATTGGCGTAAAATACTAGTGTGCTGGGCACCACTGGAGTCATACCTCAATGGAAATGTGGGCATTCCAACAGGAATAGTACAAACACAAGTTAATAAAATGGTGAGGGCCTATATTTCAAAAGATATTTAATATTGACCACTTTAATCTCTCACTTCATATAGAGCACAGCCATCCAAATAAGGAGAACATTAAAAAATTGCTTTGTAGCCTTTCTTTTGCCACTGGAAATTGGCCAAATAGGCAGCAAGAAATATTTTCCCACACCCTTGCACATCTGAAGCCAGTTCCTGGGAGAGAAGTCAAGACAGCCGAGGGTGACTAGCTTTTCAGTTCTCCCTCCTTCATCACAATAAATTTACCCTCAAACTCTTCTGTAATCTCTTCACTAATTACCTGGGCAATGAGAGCTAAGAGTTATGATAACTAAAATACTGAGAGATAGCAGGATATAGCCAACTGATTTTCTCCTCTTCCAAAAAAGAATAAAGGCTCACTGGGTACAATGCACTGCATATTTTGGCACCCAGCTATACATAACTCCATCCCAGATTTGTACCATGTTAGCTGATATCAGTGTCCCTATGCTGGGGGAGTAAATCAATAAACATCCAAGTTTGGCAATAACCCCAAAATTTCCTATATTTTAAATTAGTAGTAGTTATGGTGCCTCTTTGTCTGAGTTGAACCCCATCTTTTCAGTGGCTATTAATCCTCTTTCACCAGCATCCAGTGGGTATTAAAACCCAACGGTCTTCTCTCGCTAACTGTTTAATGAGCCTCTGGGTAAAATGATATCAGCTGAATTAACAAATTTTTAAAATTCTATCAAGTCAACTCATTGTTAACTTCTTTCACCCTCCTCACTGATGATTGCACAATGTTCAGCACCATTTGCGACTCATCAAGATACTGATGCAGTCCATATGCAGCAAGACCTGGACAATATCCAGGCTTGGGCTGACAAGTGGCAAGTAACATTCGTGCCACACAAGTGCCAGGCACTAACCATCTCCAACAGCTGCTGAAGCTATACAGTTTGACTGCAGGGAGAGAGATCCCAATACATTAATTCTGAACGAAATTTGAGGGTACATTACTGACTACATCAGTGAGACAAAATTACTGGTTCTGAAAATGAAACACTTTTTGGATTGTAGTCAGTGTTGTAATGTAGAAAAAGTGGCAGCCAACTTGCACACATCAAGGTCCAACCAACAAATTAAATAACTGACTAGGTCTGTTTTAGATATTGATTGAGGGGTAGCATGTTGGCCAGGACAGCAGAAGAATTCCTCTGCTCTTCTTCAAGTACTGGCGCAGGATGTTTTATATCCACTCAAGAGCTGCATTTCACATTTTGCAATTATTTGTACACTGTTCAAGAATCATCTGAGGATGTCAAAACCTCTATTGAGTGAAATATCATCAAATGAAAACAATTCTGGCTTCACTGCCCAGGTTTACAATATCACTGCATTTCAACTCCTCATGCATGCTTTTCAAATACAGGGGAGCAGATAGACAATAGAGAACTCAGAACAGTGATTTATACACACAGTTCTTACTGTAATGTATTGATGGGGCAGGATTTTGCCCTTGGCGGGGGTGCTCGACGGGGCCGTCGGGAAGCCAACCGCCGCCCGCAATTGGCTCTGCAACGCAATTTTACGGTGGCAGGCCGATTAAGGCCCGTCCTGCGTGGACCGCGAGCAGCAACGCTGCCTGTGCAGGCAGGGGGGAGGAGGGAGAGCAGGCCTGGCATGCAGTTCATGCATGCGTGCGAAAGATCGTTTCAATCTCCCTGAGGCACAGAGCTGCGTCAGGGAGATTGAAGTGTTTTTTAAAACAATAAAGACAGTAAAAACTTAATAAAACATATCCCCACGTGACTCTGTCACATGAGATGGGACATGTTTTTAATTCCAAGATAATATTTTTATTTAATGTGTATTAGCTTTAGGAAACCTCATCCTGCTCATGGATGAGGTTTCCTAAAAAACGTAAAGGCCACTTGGCCTTTTCACCTGCCCGCCAACCATTAGGTTGGATGGGCAGTGTAAATTTCAAGTTAATGGGGTTGTTAATGGCCTTAATATGCCTTTTAATTATCGGCGGGCACGCAGCCAACTCCAGCACGCGGCCACCGAATGTA
The DNA here is from genome assembly GCF_964194155.1 of Cetorhinus maximus. Lineage (NCBI taxonomy): Eukaryota > Metazoa > Chordata > Chondrichthyes > Lamniformes > Cetorhinidae > Cetorhinus > Cetorhinus maximus. The sequence goes on from NC_135893.1 coordinate 14,288,025, forward strand.
ATATCACGTGAGTGCACAATGACTTTGGGATGCACGCCCGATGTCATTGCGCGTCATTTTACGCTCTGGCGTGTCAGGCACGTCGAGCGTAAAATTCTGCCCATGAAATCTTGAAGGGGTTTAGTAAGGCAATGCATATTTCTCCATCAGACAAATCACATACGTACTACAAAGCAGTTCACATAATTATTAGGCAGTTGACTAAAATAAACCAATACTCAAAGACCAGTCAGCTCTAACTAGGTTTTTGGAATACCATCTGTGTGATGCTTGTTTTAGGATACAGTGCAGAGTGGGGACAGTCTGCAGATTTTCAGACATGAATCGCCATTTTTAGTTGCATCATTCTAAACAGGATACCTCTCTACTACAACTAAAATACAAGCTGCAAATGTAATACACCCAGAATTATGCAATCTGAGGATTAAAGAATTAACTCAGAAACCTATGGCATAGGAGATCATTCAGCTCATTGTGTCTTTGCCAGCTGAGAGTGGAGCTATCCAGCCTAAACCACTTTCTAGCTCTTGGTTCTTAGCCTTCTAGGCTATGGCGCTTCAAGTGCATACCAAAGTACTTTTTAAAAATGACAAGGGTTTCTGCCTCAGATAGTGAGTTTCAGACCCTACCACCCTCTGGGTGAAATAATTTTTCAACTCCCCTCTTATTCTACGCAATCCAGTCATTGACCTCTCTGCTAAGGGAAATAATTCTTTGAGCAATTCCAACTAGATCCCTCGTTTTCATACATCTCAATTAAAATTCCCCTCACCCTCCTCTGTCCGAAAGAAAATAACTCCATTCTATTCAATCATTCTTTTCTTTTGAAAAAAAGGTAAATCATTGGTTTGTCTTTGAGATTCTCTAACACACAATATAACAGAACTTCATTTGGAATTTTTGAAACAGATCAGAATACAAGGTGAGAGAAAGAGAGACAGAGACCTCCAAAGGACCAGCAACAGTGTGGGTGACCAATCCAAAAGGACAGTGAATACATTCCAAAGTCAGCCTGTACCCACACAAAGTTTATTGTACTTGCAAGAGCGTAGATGAGAGTGAGGCCAGAGAAAGCAAAGTCTCTGCACTGCAGTTGAGACTTCTTCCACTTGTCCCCACCTTTTCCAGCTCCTTTCTCCTCAAAGCGCTCATCTCATTTTCAATGCTATCTGAAATTGCATTTGTGAATAGCGCAGGAATGACCAGGTAATGACTGTTACCTTGACACCATCGTAAGTGAGCACTGTAGGACCAACAGTTTACTCATTAACAGCTCCATTTCCACCACTTCCCACCCTACTCCCCTGAATACCAGAGCATTTCCTAGTTAATCTAGCATTATGCAGATTATTCAATTAATGCATTTTTAAAAAGATCTGAAATGAAAGTTCCTAACTACTGTTCTTTCTTTTACCCTGCAAAATAAAGGTGTGAAAAAATGAGCATAAAAAAACAGATCTGTTTGAAACCACCGAAAGTTTTAGAGCTTAGTTACCCCCTTGCCCACATAACAGGAATACACGTGTGAATTCAAAGGGCACACCATTAGCCATAATTTTCAGGTCAATTTATATTTTGAAGAAAGTCCAGTTTAATTGCTTATTGAAGCCAATCATAGTGCTCAGGTAATACTTTTGTACTAAATTCTGCAAGGCACATTAGGGACCTTACACAAACCTGAGCACAGGTTTAGCAGGAAAGTTTCCAGTAACACTGAAATGGGGAGGAGGTGGGGAGAAAATAAAGCTGGGGCTGTTTGAATTAACACTAGGGTCCCAGTACTGTCTGTAAACCAAACAGAGCAAAAGGCTAGTAAAATAAGCACATGATGACTTTCTGACAGATGCCAATGCCACTTTGGTGTGTCTAGATTTGAGAGGTCAAGGCAAGTTCAGACTGCAGCAGACACACTGCCTCCAAACCCTACCAGCTATAAGAGTTTCACAGCACATGTGTCAGGATGCTGTGGCCCACGTTTTCAAAAAACAGCTACATTAAAAACTTTCTAAGAGCACCTGTTTGTAGTTCAGCCTACTCTAGGTCATAAGATATACAACTTCCCTGGCACCCTGCCCAAATCCATTGAATAGTCTCACTGGAGCAAAGATCTGTGTTACGCTTCAGGGATGGACAGAATCTGATTCCTTACATAGTAACAAAAGAACTACACATAATAAAACATTGTTCAAAATTTGCTAGTATGCGCCCAAAGATACGCTGCATCACCAACAAATTATGAGGATAGAAAAGTTTCCTACACACTTCATTCAAAGCATTTCGAACCAATTAGGATCAGCAGTTCCTCTCAGTTGTCAACATTTGTGAACTATGATAATCTCAATCTTTGGGCAGTTTATCAGCTTGTTCATGGGATTCTAAGCATCGCATGACTGAAGTCAATACAATTTAAAGAGTAACATGCATTACATACCTATTCAGGGGTCTGATTAAATCTCCAATTCACAGAATCACAGTGCAGAAGAGGCCCTTTGGCCCAAAGAGTCTGCACCGACAATTGAATACTCTACAAAGACATCATGAATCAGATGCCCTGAAAGCACTAGACCAAATGCACCATCATGAAATGATGTTTCTCTAGTAATAATCAATGCACTTTAGGTTTGTGTGCCCATGCCCCAATGCTGGAGTCAGGAATCAGTAGTACCCAGCCAGATAAGAGGTCAGTGGCAGAACAAAATCATTTATTAGGCAAATATGACATCAAACATTGTATATTATCTTTCCAAAGCTGATGCTCTGGGAACATTTTAATCTTACGTAGCCTCTGCTTTTACAGGGAAGATTACTTGCATGGGAAACTTGCACAGACTGATAGCCACATTCTTCTTTCACAAGTGGATGGTAATCCGAAAAGTTAAGACCCACTTCCTTGCCCCAATTTATCATACAAAACTTTGTTTGCCTGAAAAGGCACCAAGCCGTCTACCTGCTCAACTGCCTGAAAGAGAAAACAAATAATGTACAGGTACCCCCATTTAAAGTGCGTTCTAATAGCACTTTCGGGAAATTAGGAATCTGCCCTGAACAGTGCTGCCACTATTTTTGTTTTAGTGCAATTACTGAGCAAGGTCAGTCTTTTTCAAAAACAATCTGCTGCTTCGCCGACTCCCTCCCAGGCCCTCCTGTTTGCCACCTCCAACCACCCCCCACCCACCACTCACAGCTCCTCTCACTCACTTCCTCCCTCTTGCCATCCTTCTCCTGGGCCTTTGTGCACAGCAAGGGTTTGGCAGGAGGTGGCAGCAAGCAAGAGTGGTAGAAGGAGGCAAAGAGATAGCAAGTGGTAAGGTTGGGGAGTACAGCAGTGAGCTAGAGGGGTGACAAGCAGGAGGGTCAGGTAGGAAAGTGGCAAGCTGCAGGTGGGAAGCAGCGAGCATGAGGTGAATCAAAAGAGTTAGCAAGTTATTAAGAGTTAGCAAGGACTTTTGGGCCAGTTAGGTTGAAGGAAGCCAACAGGATTTTAATGTGAAGATTTAGGTCAGGAACGTAACCCATCCTTATTACGTGTTTTCTTATCGGAAAGGTGATTTTCATTTAGCACGTCATTTTTAGCAACACATTACGAGTGTTAAATGAGGGATAGCTACAATATCAAGCAGAAACAATCTGAAAACCTGTGCTTATTTTAAGTTATGAATAGCAGATGAGTTGAAATGTTCAAGTGGGCTATTGTCATTTGAAGCAGAACACCCGTAAACAAAAGTTGCGAGTTCCCTAGCATTTTTAAAATCAAAACATAAAAATTAATACTTCAACCCACAACCCTCTTCTTTCATTTAACAAAGTAGAAGGGAACAAAGATAGATTAGTGGAACTTAACTGGCAAAGTACTGTGCACTTGGTCCTTTTCAACCTAGACACAGTACATAGATTGAAGGAATAGACCTACGTAACTGACAAATCCAACCCCACACTGTGTACTGCATGTTTTCAAAACCACAGGAACTGGATATAATGTAGCCATCACAGGGAAATGCACTTTTCAATTTTCCTTTCCACAGTAAATCAAAGAGAATGAAATGGTGTCGATCTCCATAAATACTGCAACTGCAGGCTCCAATTGCACATAGACAATTGCACCATCCAGGATGGTGCAGAATCTGATCTGTGCCAAATTAACTGACTTCAGTCAAGATGCAAGTGCTATTAGCTTCAATGAGGCTGGACTATGGGATTGAATAATCAACAGGGTCCTCGATCCACTTGGGTACCCAGTAAACGAACTTGAAAAGTTTACATATGTGTGTACATTCAGTTAGAACTGTACCTCCAATCTACCTTTGCTCTTGTTTAAAATGTCTGAATTTCTCGATGTTTAGTTTACCCAAACTACAACAGTTTTCCACACTTATTTTGCACATTTGACATAGGAAAAAACATCCCAAGGCACGTCAAAGTCACAAGAGAAATTTGGGAGTCAAACCAAAGAAGAGGATATTGGGTGGATGATCAAAAACTCAGTCAAAGAAGTGGATTTTATCAACAGTCTTAAAAAAAAGGAGAAAAAAGATGAGGATGTGTTTAGGAAAGGAATTCCAGGGAGCATCCAAAATAAGAAGTGAGACACAGGAATGGAGTTTGAGGGAGGCTGTGTTTATAGGCTGGAGGAAGTTTTGTTTTAAAGCCCTTTGTATCTTTTTATAAGTTTGAGAATTTTAAATCTGAGACATTTGGGGATTAGGAGACAATGTAGATCAGGGAGGACAGGTATTTTGAGTTAATGGAACATGGTTCAGGATAGGATACAGGCAGCAGAGTTCTGGATAGGCTGACATTTACCAATGCTGGAGAATGGAAGGTTCACCAGGACAGCATTGGAAATGCTTATTTTATTATTCCTTATTATATATAGAAGTAACACTTGATGTGGTAATGAAAATAACACTGAAGCTCCCCAACAGCAGATACCCTCATCTGTACCAGGCTTCAAACAAATTGTGGTATTACACCACATTCCTTGCACTTCAGTAAGGGACCAAATTTCAACAAAATTAGAAAAAAACCAGAATATTTTAAAACTATACATGTTGCAAAAGACACCTGTCGTTATACTTTATGTACTTTTCTAAAGCTTATGGTATCATTGAGAATGCAACTTACTTTAAAAAGTCACATTTTAAGTTATGGTCGCCACACCATAGGAAGGGTGTGATTGCACTGGAGAGGGTGCAGAGGAGATTCACCAGGATGTTGCCTGGGCTGGAGCGTTTCAGCTATGAAGAGAGGCTGGATAGGCTAGGGTTGTTTTCCTTAGAATAGAGAAGGCTGAGGGGGAACCTGATAGAGGTATACAAAATTATGAGGGGCATAGAAAGGAAGAAACTTTTCCCCTTGGCAGAGGTGTCAATAACCAGAGGGCATCGATTTAAGCTAAGGGGCAGGAGGTTTAGAGGGGATTTGAGGAAAAAAAATTTTCACCCAGGAGGTGGTTGGAATCTGGAACACACTGCCTGGGTGGGGAGATGGTGATAGAGGCAGGAATCCTCAACATTTAAGAAGTATTTAGATGAACACTTGAAATGACATAACATACAGGGTAATGGGCCAAGTGCTGGAAAATGGGATTTGAATAGATAGGTGCTTGATGGCCAGCACAGACACGATGGGCCAAAGAGCCTTTTTCTGTGCTGTATAACTCTATGATTAAGATCCAGGACACATAGACAGTTCAAGCTGTATTATTAGTTTATTGTGGTATCTGAATTCCATCACCATACAGAAGTCTTTTAACTCCCTCATAACCATAGAATATTGCATAACGTAAGCAGAACAAGTGGCAAGCAGCTGTCTAGTTACTATTTCAGCATAAAACTACAGACAGCAACAGTTGATTCTGTACTGTGGGGGCGTTAACCTCACTTACATGGAACTCTGTAGTGTTGAGAACGTGACGTCCATCTGGACTCCAGCGAGAAGCCACTAATCCAGCTGATCCCTCGTCAATCTTGCAGTGCCAATCAGGCTGCTCCAAAGACCAGACCTGTTTTTTAAAAAAGCCATAATCTAAATATGATCACAGACTACATAAACAATGAGAATGTGTGTGTGTGTGTGAGAGCGAGCGAGAGAGAACGAGAACAGCTACTCAACCAACATTGCAAACCATAGAGAATTTTAGAAGACAATAAGCTGGATCATGAAAGATTGGCGCTGGATGCTACTGCAAAGGTAATGGTGTCCTTACCTGCAATGCCTTTCATCATATCATGATTTGCAATAGAATGTTGGTACATTAATTCTGAGTTTTGTTCACTTTGGCTAGCAGATGACAGACTTGAGAGGAGTCTGCATTCAATGGTGAATCATGTGTAGATGATGTATCAATTGTCTAAACTTTTTAAAAACTTAATTAATATCCACAATGTAGCTTGAAATGCACATTTTGCATGTACAAGATAGCTGCAGAATACAAAGCCAATCAGCATGAGCAGTCAATTTGTTTTTTGCCCATTGTGTAGCAAATATTTTTTAGGCAGAAGCTGCAACTCCTGGAGTGCATTAGCAATATAAAGTGTAAAACCCACATTAGGGCAGCTGTTCCAAAGAACATTAGTAACCTGCCAAGGACAGTCTGGTGATAGCATTTCTGTTCCAAAAGTCAAGTCTAACAAAATCATACATTTGCAACTTATTAAAAACATTAAAATCCTGCAATGTTTGCATCTCTCTTACTGTATCTTATAATATTCAATATTAAGTATCACAGCAACCATTTCAAGAAAACGATAACAAGTGAAAGCAACTGAGCTGCCAAGTGTATAAAAATATACCATCTGATATAGAACTGTGGCATAATGACTACAAAGGCCCCAGGTTAGGTCACTTATCTTTACTGAGTTAGTTGGATATTCTGTTGACAACTACTGTCAAACCTCACACATGAGGTGAGGCAGTAGAGGGTATTGAGTACCCGGGGAATTGTGGAATACAGGTCACGGTCTTAAATGATTGACTAACACTTTGAAAAAGGCAAATGACACACAACAAAAAACATTTTTTAAAGTTACACTCCCATTAGAAGGGTCATTCTACAATTTTCCATGAAATTATGTACAAATTATGTACTATTTTTTGGATTTGCTTGAAGCTGCAATTTTCCCTTAAATTTGCACTTTAATACAATGGGGCCGTAACTTCCGGCTAGTCTTGGAAAGTGCTGACCCACAGGAGTTAGAAGAAATAAATGCACACTTACCTGGTCTTAAAAATTGCATTGTCACTTCCGTCCGCCGGAGCTGCTTGGGGCCTGCATTGAAAGGCTCCTCACAGGCCCCAGCGAAATCTAGCTCCGGTGGATTCAAGGAAGCCACGATCCCCTTTTTAAAAAAAAAATAACACTTGCTACCGTGAAATAGGTAAGTTTAAAGGGCCAGGGGGAAAATAAGTGTCTAAGTTAAGTGGGTAGGTTTTGGGGGGCGAGGGTGTCCGAGAGTGGTCTGGTGGGGGGGTGGGTCGGAGATCCGTGGGGAGTGGGGGGGGTTGTGTCCAAGATTGGGGCAGAGGTCAGGCGAAGATCGGGGGTGGCGGTTGAAAGTCTGTGGGGAGGGGGTATCAGAGGTTGGGGGGCGACCGTGGGGTTGGACTGAGCCTTTACAATAGTTACTCAGAAGTTAGAAGAGGTTTTAATTCTTCTACTTCTTTCTGAGTAACCACTGGTATAATCCTGGTGGAACCATCAAAGTCTGCAATTTAAACCACATTTTCAGATGGTTCCCAGTGCAGTGCAATTGTCCAGAGGAAGAGTGCACTTCTGGGCAACTGTTGTGCAAACCCTTACTTGGGAACTTCCCAGAGGGATTCCCCAGCACATCTTTGGGTACCCCCCTAAATCCGACGCTGGTGAGCTTGGAAGTATGGGCCAATGTACATTTATATTTAAAAATTTCTCATATCATCTCTGTTCTGAAATACTTTTAATTCTGCACAACTGCAGAGGTGCTCATATCTGAACATTGCCAAATTGATTACATGTTTGTCACAAGGTGTGTAAACAGATCAATCTAACACATTGTTGTATATTAAAATATTGACATGACACATAGGTTTTATTATGAGTATCAAATAACTGCAACATCTTAAAACTACCATTGCCTTCTTGGATGTGTATCTTCAGATCGGATTTTAAGTGAAGCAGTAGCAAAGCATATTAATATCACATCAAAATATTATCAAGAATGCAACCTTGATTTTTCCCATATGACACTACAGCACTAGTTTTCAGCTCATTTGTAGTCAGTGGACTGAAGATTAAGCTCTATCCATTATGTCATTAATGTGGATGGACATCAGGGAGACACAAAATGGGAGTCTGGCGAACTCAAAAGCAGGTGGTCCCTTCCTCATCTTACTGCAATATAAACATTTTGTTAGTAAATTCCGGAGATACGGGAGCGCAAATTTGTTCCAGTCCATTTTTGGCATTCGAGATGCATTTAGCAGGCCCACCTAGACATTTTCCATTCCATTCCATGGTTTTAAAAAACCTCTCCTTGATAGCACAGTCAAGTGTTTAGGAACTTGGCATAATTGGTGAAAATTTATGTCCTATTACTTTCTGGGTCTATACATCAGGAGTATGAACATGCTGCTGATTTTAACCTTGGTTTTAAAGCAACTCCCTACCAGTTTTCTACTCTTCCCACCCAAAGTTATTAACTCCCTCAAGGTGTACAAAAGTTAATGTTTCAGGTTGTGACCTTTCAAGTGATCCAGTCAAGACCTGAAACATTAATTCTGTTTCTCTCTCCAAAGATACTGCCAGACCTGCTGAGTGTTTGCAGCATTTTCCATTTTTATTTCAAATTTCCAGCATCCACAGTATTTTGCTCTGGGAAAGAGACAGAGTTGAGGGAGGGAATTCCAGAGTTTAGGGCCTCAACAGTTCAAGACATGGCAGCAATTAAAATTGGGGCTGTTCAAGAGTCTAGAATTTGAGAAACACGTATCTTGGAGGGCTGTAGGGCTAGAGTAGGTTACAAAGACAGGGCAGGACAAGGCAATGGAGGAATCTGAAAACAAAAATGGGATTTTTTTTTTTAAAAGCATTACGTAACCGGGAGCCAATAAGCCAGTGAGCAGAGTGGTGATGAACGAATGAAACTTGTGCAAGTTAGGAAACAGGCAGCAGAATTTTGGATGATTTCAGCTTTTAGGTTTATGGAGGATGGGTAGATAGGAGGTCAGCCAGGAGTGTGTTGCAATAGTCAAGCCGAGAAAGAACAAAGACATAAGTGTACATGCATGAGCTAAGGCAAAAGCAAAGTAAGGCAATGTTACAGAGGTGAAAATAGGTGATCTTTATGAGGGCATAGATGTGTGGGGATGGGCTCAGATGCTTGGAAACAGAATTTGCAGTAGGCGCTGAAGAAATGGCTTCAGTGCTCCCAGTATTTAGTTAGAAGAAATTTCAACTTAGCCAGTACTGGATGGCAGACAAGTAGTCTGATACTTTAGAGGGTGAAGGTGTTAAGAGAGGTAGAGCAGGGTGTTTTCAGCGTTGTGTGAAAACTGACGCTGTGTTTTTGGATGATTGCATTGAAGCACAGCAGGTGGATGAAAATAGGAGGGGGCCAAGGATAAATCCTTGGGGAATTCTAGAGGTAATGGTAAAGAAGTGGGAGCAAAGCCATTCCTGGCGATTCTCTGGCTACAATCTAACAGGTAAGAATGGAACCAGGTGAGCACAGTTCCACCCAGCTGTACAAGAGTGGGGAGGTATTGAAGGAGGATGGTGTGATCAACAGTGTCAACAATAGTGTCAAAGGTGGCAGACAGCTTAAGAACAAGGAGGGCTAGTTTATCTCTGCCACAGTCATATAGGGTGTCATTTTTGGCTGTTAAGAGCCATTTATGGCAGGGGCAGAAACCTGATTGGAAGGATTTAAACATGGAGTACAGGCAAAGGTGAGCACTGATTTAAGAGGTGACAGCGCATGCAAGGACTTGAGACCGAAGGGAGATTGGAACTGGTGGGAATGGTTTGCTATGATTGAGGGACCAAATATTATTGTTTCTGAGAAGAGAAGCAATGACAGCAGATTTGAAGGACCATTAACAATATCAGTTAATTGGGGGGGAGGGGGGGGCACAGGAGGGGAAGTTCGGTGATCAGTTTACTGGGAATAAGGCTGAGAGAGCAGAAGGTAAGTCTCATTGACAACAGGAGCTAAAGAGGGCATGGAGGGGAGATAGGAGAGAAGCTAGAAAAAGGTTCAAGTTGAAGGCTGGGGTAGGGCAGGGAACCTTAGAGCAAATTTGTCCCGTTGGGCAGGGGAAAGGACAGGAAGTCACAGAGGCAGATGAATAGATGGTCACGATTTTCATGACAAAGAAGCCCATGAGATCCTCAAACATCATTTGAAATTAGGGAGGAGGCATGGGAGAAGGGTTTTTTTAAAAAAACGCTTGCAATAGAGAAAAAAGCTAGGGGGTTACCTTTCTATTCCAGGATAATCCTGCAATGTAAAGTAGTTTGTTAGAGGAGGGCAGGACCCGATATGTGGTCCAGCCAGATCCCCCATCGAAGGCTAAGCTAGTTGTCTGCCACTGATATTCAAGTTTGTGTCCCTTGAACGCAAGAGAGCAAAGATGATGCCCATTGCATATTAATTCACATGTAGAAGAGCATCAGTCCATCTAGCCCACATATCCATGATATGCCCATGGTATAATTCTAACTCTGAATACCCTCATATCCTCCAAGGAGATTGCAACACAACAATTCTGCAGAATCGAATGTACATCACAAGTCGCATTGTACCCATCTATAATGGCATTGATCCAAACTCCTGAAGAGCTAAACAGCGAGCTCCAATGTAGCTTTAATGTGCATACGCGAAGCAATGCTCACCAAAGACATCAGGCAGAAGTGTCCTTCAAAGGACACTTTGAAGATATATACAGACACATAGAAGAAATGCACATGCTGACATGCAAAATGGCTAGAGATATTTTAGAGAAGGCTGAATATCCTGGTTGTGCAAGGTGAGCATTACCTGGTTGAAGCAATAAATGACTCGTGAGTTGGATTATCGGATGAATAAAATGGATAAATCAATTTATACAGTATCCTTCACAACCTCAGAAAGTCTCAAAGTGCTTGCAGCAAATGAAGTACTTTTTGAAGTGTCGTCGTCATTGTAATGTAGGAAATGTGGCAACCAATTTTCAAACAGCAAGGTCCCACAAACAGCAATGAGGTGATAACTAGATCATTTGTTTTTATGATGTTGGTTGAGGGATAAATATGGGCCAGGACACCACGGACAACTTCCCTACTCTTCTTCAATGGGATCTTTTACATCCATCTGATAGTGTTATTAGTCAGTCTAACATCTTATTAAAAAGATGATACATCCAACAGTGCAGCAGCTGCTTAAAGTCAGCATAGATTATGGATTTATCTGGAGGGCAACTTGAACAACACAACCTTCTGCCTCAAGGCTAGAGTGCTGCCACTAAATCAAGGCTGACACCATAAAACGATGGGCAGAAATTAAAATGGGCTCCTCAATAATTCCTCATTAGATCCTAAACTGATTTCAATGGTTCTTAGCATCAAGAAAAAACTCCAACAGATTTAAGCCCGTGCTACAAATATTCTACTGACAACAATCCTTACTAATTTACATCAGATTAACCAATTGCCCTGGCTAATCCTTTTTCAGACTGAAAAGCTGATCACAAAAAAAATGGGCAATACTCAACCAAAACTTGCTTTTATATATGTTAACAATAAAATGTTTCCAAGTCATTTAAATCTACTGCTCAAATCTTGGTTTAAACTAATCCACTATGCAATGCCTAAAATAGTCACATTCTACTAGTTCACGAAACACCACAGAGTCAGAAACAAATGAAAAAATATTCAGACTGGGTCATGCACAGGAGCCAGGACGGGCTAAATGGTCTTTTCTGATTTCATCATTTTCAGTAGCAGACCTACCTTTAGTTAACTAAAGGCATATACTGGAGCAGACATCTTACAAAACTATATAGCAAACAATACTAAGTTTTCTGTTGAAGGATGAATGCATGAAAGCGAAAGGGGTTCTAAACAAAGAAAAATAATCACACATAGAGCCATTTTACCTGTACGAGTCCACGCTTGTACATGGCACACAAGATGAAAAGAGAGTCTGCAGACCATTCGACATATTGAATCTGGTCTAGACATGTGTACAGGTGCAGGACCTGCAAGGTGTGTGCATCACGGATTATCAATCGGTATTGGACACAAACAGCCTGCACAAAAAGATCAAATACATTAAAAATAATTATGTTTAGCAGAGATGAAAATAATTTATAGTTAGATTTTTATTCTCCCTCACAAAAATTTCACACATTACTGAGTGGTTATTCAGTCTTGTTGCCTCCAGAATAGCGGGTATTACCTCCACTCTCAAGATGAGATCCTGTGGGAGTACATCGTACTTTCACATAACTGACCTATACATAAGTCTTGCCTAGAGGCAGTGGCGCAAATTCCTACCTTCTCCAAGTTAAAAAGGGCCAGAATGCTTCAGTTATGATCCTTAAGGTTTACAAACCTGCAAAGTTTCAAACTTGCCTCCAGGCAACTATCTGCAGATATTGACGATTCCAGCCAGTTGTCCTGATGTTCAGAAGTTTGTCAGCATCTCAAATGGAAAACAGTACTCCCATTGTAAAAAGATTTTATTGATATATAACAATATGCTACTGCGTCAGCAAATGCAGAAATCTATTAAATCTGTGGCCCCTGCAGACATCCTCATGCTTTAAACCTGGCAGTCTCTCTAGATTAGCTGGGGGTATTGTGGGGAAGTGGGGGGTGGTGGTGGCATCTAGCAGTGAGTCTGCAACTATCAATTTAATTTGGCAAACAGCAAACGAACAACAAAAAGGGGAACTGAATGAAGGAATACCTACTCAATTTCCTGAATAACATAAGCCTCGTTATGTAAAATCAAGTGCTCATAGCATATCACAGCACAGAGTTCCTACAAAAGCCAGCTTCCAACCTCTTAATAAACCTATGTGGCCCTTTGTCAAATGCCTACCAAAGGTCCATAGTACAGCAGATGTATCAATCTTGATCAATCTTCAGTTAATTCTAAGAATGTAATCAAGTTCGTCAGTCACAATTCGACTTAACAAATCCATGCTGGTTCTTATTGATTAATCCATACCATTCCAAATAGAAGTTTTTGTTTCTTATAATGGTTTCCAAAAAACTCCCCTCCACCAATGTTAGGTTGACTGGCCTGTAGTTTCCTGGGTCAACCCTCTCCCCTTTCTTGAATAGCAGCACATTAACCACCCTTGAATTCCACAACACTTCATAGCTAATTAATTTCTTTCAAAGAATCGCAGAAATTTACAGCACAGAAGGCCATTCAGTCCACCGTGTTCCCACAGGCCAACAAATAGCCATCCAGCCTAATCCCACTTTCTAGCTCTCAGTCCCAGCCTTGTAGGTTACAGAACTTCAAATGCATATATAAATACTTCTTAAATGTTATGAGGGTTTCTGCTTCTACCACCCATTCAGGCACTGAGTTCCAGATCTCCACCACCCTCTGGGGGAGAAAAAAACCCCTCTAAATCTCCTACCTTAAACCTATGCCTCCCAGGTTATTGACCTCTCAACTAAAGGGAATAGGGCCTTCCTATCTATCTAGACCTCTCAATGTTATACATTTCAGTTAGGTCCCCATCCAGCCTCCACTGTTCTAAAGAAAACAACCCTAGCCATTCCAATTTTTCCTCATAACTAAAATTCTCCAGTTCAAGCAACATCCTCATAAATCTCTTCTGTACCCTCTCTAGTGCAATCACTTCTTTCTTACAATGTGGTGACCAGAACTGCGCACAATACTCAAGCTGTGCCTTAGCATTTTATACAGTTCAAGCATAATCTCTCTGCTCTTATATTCTATAAACTTGGCTAATAAAGGCAAATATTCCATATACCTTCCTGACCACCTTATCCAACTGAAATAAAAGCAAAAAAAAATTCTGATGAAGAGTCATTCGGACTCGAAACGTTAACTGTATTCCTCTCTGCAGATGCTGTCAGACCTACTGAGTTTTTCCAGGTATTTTTGTTTTTGACCTTATCTAACTGTCCAGCCAGTGATCTTGTGGACATGCACTTCTCTATGCTTCTCAGTATCAAAGTACACTCAACGTTCTGTAGGCAAAGGTGCCATCATAGCAAGGTCTCTCAAACTGAGATGAATAATCAAGTGTCTGTTTTTGGCAGCGTTTGGAAGGACCAAAATTCTGCAATCGGATGTTTTTTTAGTGGACAATGTGAGAATTTCATACACGAAGCACTACACTGGGGCACCAACCACACAGTACTGAACAAGCCCACCTGTGAATGAGGGAGGCGAGTTTGTTAATGATATTTAAAGGGGATGCAAAGTGGCCGACTGTCCACAGCCAGTCTCTGACCGTGCGGCGATCCAAATACTTACCGAATACCTCCCGTCAGGAGACAGTCTGCAAAGCTGATTCGACTGTTTGAACACTTCAGAGAAATTCATTGCGACTGGCCCGGCCTGTTCACGCCGGGCCCCTCACCCTTTCCCCGGCCTTTCGGTATCAGCTTCGCTCCGGTCTATCAGCACCGGGTCTCTCCCACTGTCCGCACTTTGACTGAACTGAATCCCCAACAACACGGTCTGATTCTATCGCGATTCAAGTTTCCGAAAACCGTTTTAAACCGCCATTTGAACACGGCGAGTCTGCCGGAAGAGTCAGACTTTCTGCTCTGATTGACAACGATATCCGCCAATGAAATTAGGGAGATAGCGGAAGCTGCTGTCGCTGCATTCTGGGAGTTGTAGTTTCTAACGATCGGTGGGCGGTGAGGAACCAATGGTTTTCCAAGCGGGATTTCGCATTTGGAAATGAGATTCCTCCAGCAAAGTAAAGTATGAGGGGAATCAGTCATAGCAAATTGATCGAATAGAAGATCATCTGACAGCACGTTACTTTTTTCCTAGTAACTTGCCCAAATGCGTTATTTTATATGATCAGATTTAACTAATGCCATGGCTTTATACACAACTATCGCTTTACAACAAATTATCCTCAATATTTGCAAAAGCATATGTCCTTAACATTTGTTCAGTATGTTGTTTTTAACCAGATTCATGCAAACTATAATAATGTTACCATACAAGATGAAAATGTCACTTCTTTAAAGAAAATTCTAAATCCCCAGAGTATGAAATGCAGTACATCTTAAGGTACAATGCCCAATATTTTAAAGAAATTATATTATTATTTAAACATTTGTAGGAATGACTTGACGCTGCAAATTGTATCCACAGGATGCATTGCAGTAAGTCGCCGAGCTTAGTTCGACAGCCCTTGGAGTTCTCTCACTGACGGGACAAGAGCATTAATATCATAGAAACGTCATCCCTCTCGAGTTTCCTTTCAAGTCATCCACCATCCTGACTTGGATGAATATCATTTGTCATCACGACCAAAATCTTGGGGAATTCCATAATTCCATTACAACAAGAACTGCAGTTGTTCAAAGAGATGGCACACCACCATTTTCTCAGGACATCTGCGGTTGGGCAATAAACGAAGCGTTGCCCACACAAGAGAAAGTGTAGGAGACAGCAGGCCTTTCTTAACAGAAAAGAACTGTCATCCCCTAGGAATTCCCTGCGTGTGCTAAGATAGGAGACCAGGTAAAGATAGCAACCAAAAAGTATAGAAATTTGACAAAAAAATACTTTGTGACATTATAAAGACAGCTCCAGCAAAGTAAAATATATTATCCAACCTAAACGTTGACATTTATGTTGATCATATGCACTTTGCGCAGGTCTTAAATGCAGTTATTTATTTTCCTGATTCTTATCTTATGTTTTCTCTACATTATTCTGCACAGTTTTGTGTTGCTCTCTTGGTACTTCAGGTCTGTAAAATTGTTTTTGCTTTGCTCAGTTGCTATCCAGGATTTGTCTATAACCGACGCCGACTGTTGCAATATGAGAGAATGCTAAACTGTCGAGGTACCAATCCTTCAGATAAACCATTGTTAAACTGAGGTTATGTTTGCCTGTTTTATGGAAACTAAAGATCTTTTTGCATTATTGGAAGAGGAAGGATTGCCCTGGCCAGCATTCATTCCCTCAACCATCAGAACTGAAATTAAATAGATTAATTGGTTATTTATCTGATTTCCGCTTTCAGTGTTGCTGACACATCATGATTGCCACCCCATCCCTCCACCACCATTTGTCTATATTAGGACAATCACTGAACTTGAAAAGAGATTCACTTTGTGAAACACATGCAGACATTTTAGATGATGTAATAAGGTGCTTTGTAAATGCAAATATTGCTTGTTTGCTTCTATTTTGCAAACTTCCCTTGAGGCTTTCAAAGACCAGCCAAGAGTTCCGAAAGATTAATATTTCACATCATATTTGGTTCTGCAAATCACTTTTTGGGTCTGCTTTGTTTCTTTTCCACATTATTTTGTCTTTAGATTTAATCTTTTTTTCTAGAATCACTATTGAAAGTGTTTTTTGTCGTTTCTTTGTTCTTTACTGCGCCTTTTCGCTCCTCCTGTTGATTGTATTTTCTTCCCGCCTGTATAAGCCCGAGTGGCGGCTGTTCCTTTGGCAGACGGGACTCACCCACTCTCTCTCTCTTGTCTCTGAATGAATCAGCCTTTATATACAGTATATATATAAACAGCCAGAGACTCTCCCTCTGGCCCCCAGCCAGGCGGAGCTGTCAGTCTCTATCGTCTCCTTCTCCAGCCCAGGTAACACTAACCCATCTCAAATGCACTCTCCGGTTGCTGAAGCGACAGAGAAGTCTGCTCTGAGTTCCCCGAAACGTTTGCAATCGGACAATGTTGATGAATTGAACTCCCGGCAACATACAGTCCGTCTGTGACCAGCAGGGAGTCAGACAGTGTCTTGAATTTTCATTCGCAAGGCGACCGCAGCAAGTCGTCTCACTCCAGGTGAGGAAAGGGGATTTTGGCACCCGGTTTCTGCACTAGATATCGGTAGATACGGGGTGAAATGATCCACTTTTCTTTTACTGTTTTTCATGCGTAGCATTGAAGCTGCCTGTGGTATTTTTAAACTTTGAAAGTCGGCTTGGTCTTTATTAAAATGTTATTATTAATATTGTATTTTCCCTTGCGATTCTCTGTAACTGTTCAGGCTACTTAATAACATTCGGTATTTTGATACAGAGTTACTCTATATTTAAATTATTTCCTCCGATATGGAATGGCTTGTGTGTATATTCATAATGCTATATGGCGCCTGGAAAAAAGTGTTTTATTTCCTTGTCGGCTACGTATTGTGCTCAATTTCAACCCATACGAGAGTTTAGGCATAATTTTAGCTTTTATTCGATTGCAGAATAACGCGGTGTCTTTCGCTTACTTTGCTTTAACCGCAAAGGATATTTATCTAATTAAATAATCGTTGCACATTGGTTATTAATTGCTGAATATTTACTAGCATTCTAAATAAGCCGTAATGTCTAAGTACGAACTTCAGTTGATAATTCTTTAATATATTTAATCTTTCGTTTACAAATTATGGTTTAAAATCTTGAGTGCGTTGAACGCTAAATTTCCCCTCAAGAATCTCAGTTAATTGAAGGTGTGCCCTGCGAATTTAAAATAGAGTCTTTCATATCTAGCTTATATAACCAACCATACAATGCCGTCATGGATATTATGCATTTTGCATAGATGTATGTCAGAAATACTGTAAGATCTATCATTGTTGCAAAAATGACTTAATTTAAACAGGATACTGGAGAACAATTTATTCCTTTTCTTAAGTCAAGAGAAGATGAATCCTATTGGAATGTTATTCCAGTTATTGGATGCCAGTATTGTACATCATAGAACATTAGTTTCTCTGTGCTAAAAGCAAAATACTGCAGATGCTGGAAATCTGAAATAAAAGCAGAAAATGCTGGAAAAACTCAGCAGGTCTGGCAGCATCTGTGGAGAGAGAAACAGAGTTAACGTTCGAGTCTGTAGGACTCTTCAGAGATCCAGCATTTTCTGTTTTTATATTGGTTTCCCTGTTCCTTTTCCATGAGAATGGGATTCCTTACTTTATGTAATGGGGGCTAACGGACAATTAATACATTGTATGAGAGTACTGAGACAGTGTCAGTGGTAGCATGAAATGTATATTACTGCTAAAAAATGAGAATGGCATCTGAATTGCAATGGCTATTCCTTCTAGCCAATGAATAACTTCCTCCAGTTATTGCAGACTGTGCCTTCAATCTTTTTAAAGATGCACTGTTTTCATGAAAAAGTATCTGAGAAGCCCTTTTTCAAAATTTGTTTGCAAACACTTTAGCACGATGACATAAACTGTGCCAAAACACCTCCTCACTTCAACATGACATCAACATAGTAAAAATGGCACAATGGCAGACTTTGCCTCAGCTTCCCAACAATGGAAAATAGGTTTGCAAATGCTTTTTTCCATGAAGATGGTTTCCCTTTAAAGGTGCAGTCACTAAAAGGGCTGTCTGCAGGAGGCTTCAACTGTCACAGGCAATAAACAATTTCACTTTCTACTAATGCTGCTGTAAACTTCCTCTTTATCGTTTTCAATTTGCACTTGTAAGATTGCCAGAGCTAGGATTTTTTTTGTGTTTCAGGCAGTCGGTAGTGTTTGAGAAGGAGGCGAGTCTGTGAGCAGGAAAGTTTGTTTGTGAGTGAGGAAGAAAGAATTAACTTACAATGTAGCATCTATCACTACCTTGGGAGGTCCCATAGCACTTTACAATAGGAACAGCACTTCCTTGGTTTAATGTAGGGCAAGGCAGCAGCCAAATTGCACACAGCAGTGCCCACAAAAAGCAATGCAATAAAAGATCAAATAATCTGTTTTGATGTTGATTAAGGAGTAAATACTGGCAAGGACCCTGGGGAGCTCCGCTCTTCTTCAAATAGTATCATGTTATATTTTATGTCCACCCGAGAGGACAGCAGATAGAGCATCAGTTTAATGTCTCCTTCAAAATACAATACAATACAATCTCAGTACTACACTGTCAGCTTGGATCATTTACTCAAAGTCTCTGGAGAGTATTTGAACCCACAACCTCCTGACTCAGAGGTGAGCATGCTACTAAATGAGCCAAGGCTGACACCTTAAAGTGAAAGTAAAGTTTTATCAATAGATGAAATGGACTCAGGTAGATCAGCTATTTACAAGATAATTATTAATGATGAAGACCATTTGGCCTATTCTATTTTGTCTTTCTATTACGATTCAAAAGGCTCTCCATTGCAAACCCAATTGGTCTTTAGATAATTCCATGGTTTTCTCTTCCACTGCTGTATCTGGGATTCCATTATATCTGTTAATCACTTTCTCTGAGAGGAAGCGTTTCCTAATACTAATCCTAAATTTGCCTTTGGTGGCCTCTTACCCCACTATACATTTAATTCCAACATCAGAAACAAAATACTGTGGATGCTGGAAATACAAAACTAAAAAACAGAAAATGCTGGAAATATTTAGCAGGTCAGGGAGCATCTGTAGTGGGAGAAACAGAATTAACATTTCAGGTCAGTGACCATTTTTCAGAAGTGGAAAAGGTTAGAGATGTAATAGGTCTTAAGCAAGTACAGAGATAGGGAAAGGGGGAGAGGGGAAGAACAAAAGGGAAGGTCTTTGATAGGGTGAAAGGGAGGAAATGTTAAATGACTAAAGGGATGATGGTTCAAGGCAAAAGGAGATAGTAATGGGAATAGTAAAGAAACAAAAGATGAGTCTAGAGAAGGTGTAAATGGAAAAAGTAGAATCATCACTAATAGCTGCTGTAAAAAAAGGGAGGCAGGAGTTAAGATCTCAAATTATTGAACTCAGTGTTGAGTCCAGAAGGCTATGAGGCATCGTTCCTTGGGCTTACATTAAGCTTCATTGAATAGTGTAGGAAGTCAAAGACAGAGAGGTCAGAGTGGAAGTGGGATGGAAAATTAAAATGACAGGCAACTGGAAGCTAGTGGTCATGCTTGTGGATCAATGGAGGTGTTACACAAAGTGGTCACTTATTCTGCATTTGTTCTTCTCAGTGTAGAGAAGTCTGCATCATGAGCAGTGAATGCAGTATACTAAATTGAAAGGAGTACAAGTGAGTTACTGTTTTACCTCCAAAGGAATGTTCAGGGCATTGGACGGTAGTAAAGGAGGAGGTAAAAGGGCAAGTTTTGCATCTCCTGCACTTGTGTTGGAAGGGGATGGGTGATTGAGGAATGGCTGAGAATGTCACAGAGGGAGCACTCTTTTTGAAATGCTCAGTGGGGAGGGGAGGGAAAGATGTGTTTAATGGTGGCATCACGTTGGAGGTGGCAGAAATGGCAGAGGATGAACCATTGACTGTGGAGGCTGGTGGGTTGGAAGGTGAGGACTTGAGGACCCCTATTGTGGTTCTTGGAGGGAGGGGAAGTGATGGGAGCTAAACTGTGGGATTTGGAACTGATATGGTGAAGGGCCCTATCAACTATTGCAATGGGGATTTCTCAGTTGAGGAAAATGGGAGGCATATTGGAAGCACTGGTGTGGAAGGTGGCATCAATAGAACAGATGAAACAGAGAAACTTGGAGAATGGAATAGGGTCTTTACAGGAAGTGGGGTGGGAAGAAGTGTAGTCAAGGTAGCTGGGAGCCAATGAGCTTACATTAGATAGTGATCAATAGCCTATCCCCAGAAATTAAGAGAAAGAAGTCAAGGACTTGAAGGGATGAGTTAGAGATGGACCATGTAAAAGCAAGCAAAGAGTGGAAATTGGAAGCAAAGTTGATGAAATTTTCCAGTTTGGAGTGAGAGCCAGAAATGGGAACAATGTACTGAAAAAGAAGTGAAGGTGGGGATATGAATAGGACTTGGACAAATAATGTTCTGCTTATCCCACAAAGAGGCAGGTATAACTAGGATCCGTATGGGTTCCCAGAGCAACAACGTTTACTTGGAGGAAGTGAGTGGACTCAAAACAAAAGTTGTTCGATGTGGAAATAGTTCAGCCTAGGGAAAGACGATGGTGGCGATGGGAACAGGTTCAGGCCCTGTCCAAGGAAGAAATGGAGATCCCTCAGGTTGACGTGGAGGGTAATGGAGTTTTAATGGGATTGTACATCAGTGGAGAAAAGCAGACAGTTATGGCTATGAAACTGGAAACCACTAAAATGGCAGGGGCCTTCAGAAGAGTCTTGAATGTAGGTGGGTAGAGACTGGACAAGAGGAGAAAAAAATAGAATCGTGCTAAGATGAAATCAGTTCCTTGGGGCAAGAGTAGGTTGAAACCATCGGTCTGCCAAAGCAATCCTGTCTGTGAATCTTGAGAAGGAAGTAGGAGCGGACTGTGCAGGATTGGGGGTCCAAGGCTGACAACTGTGGAGGGAAGATCTGCAGAGGAGATGAGATCAGTAACATTCCTGAAAACAATGGCCTGATGTTCAGTGCTGGGGTCATGATCCCAGGGGAGGCAGGAAGAGGTGCTAGAGAGTTGGCTTTTCATCTCCACTAGGTAGAGGTTGGTTCACAAAACAACAACAGCACCACCCTTGTCAGTGGGTTTAATGGCATTGTCTGGGTTGGACCTGAGAGAATGGAATACTGAAAGTTCTGAGGGAGATAGTTTAGTATGAGTGAATGAATGGGTGGAAAAATTGATACAGCCATTGACACACCAGCAGTTCTCAATCAAAAGATCCATAGTGGGCTTAAGGCCAAAGAGAGGTATCCAGGTGAAACAAGAATTCTGAAGCCATGAGAAAGAGTCTAAAGTGCAGGTGCAAGACTCCTGGCTAAAGAAGTGGGCATAGAGGTGAAGGTGATGGAACAACTTTCAGTGTCATGCCGTGAGCTCAAAATTCATTGAAGTAAGGGAATGAAGCTGAAGCCTTTGCTGAGAACTGCTGAGAACAGAGGAGAAGGTCAGAGGGGATAATGAAAATACAGCAAGGTGTGAAATTGGAAGAAAGGATAGGGCTCCAGGAAAATGAAGGGCAAGGAGGATCTGGAGGTTCATTGGTATCCAAGAGTTTTTGGAGTTTGTGATCCTTGATACTTTAAAGGAACAAAGAAAGAAAGATTTTGTTAAAGTTCAGATGAGGTGAAGGATGAATTGGAACTGTGGACCAGGAGAGCTTTGAGTCAGTGCTGCTGAAGAGAGAAGTTGAGAGCATGGATATAGTGGCGCAAGGCATTGAGCATGGATCTCAGGATGTGATGAGAGCAGTAGTTCAAGGAATGATGAGCGTTTTAGAGATACCTGTAATCATTGTTGGATCTGAAACATGAAGGGGGAATTTCAGTTCTAATCCATGTGGAATAAGTCTGAGATTGCTGAGGAAAGAGTTATGGATATGAAAGTGGGTTTTGGTAAATCCCTGACCAAACACAAGAACAGAAACGGAAAGCAATGAAGATGAATAAGGTAAGAGACAAACAAAACTTCGGTCAGCGAGAAGAGCAGAACTTCATTAAGGTGGGCATTCCTGGAAGAAATGTGTCAATGAATTAAATGCTAAAGCAAAATACTGCAGATGCTGGAAATCAGAACTAAAAAATAGAAACTGTTGGAAATACACAGCACGGCAGGCAGCATCTGTGGATAGAGAAACAGTTGACATTTCAGGTTGATGACCATCAGAGCTAGAAAAAGTTAGAAGTTTAACAGGCAAATACAGAGGGAGAGGGTGAAAGGACGAAAGCAAAGGTCTGTGATGAAATGGAAGGCAGAAGAGATTAAATGACAAGAGGGATGATGGTGCAAGGCAAAAGGAGATGGTAATGGGGCAAGTAAAGAAAGAAAAAAATATGAAGGCTTTCAATGGAGCCAGGAGTCTTTCAGTACATAGGCCAGATGGCTATTCTTATAAGGTAAGCCATAGCTTGTGGTAGCGCTCTCCCACTCTGAGTCCAAAGAGTTGAAGACATATCCTAGGCTTTTAAAAAATTCTTGCACGGGATGTGGACATCGTTAGCTAGGCCAGCATTTATTGCCCATCCCTAATTGCCCTTGAGAAGGTTCTGGTGAGCCAGTTTCTTGAACTACTGCAGTCTATGTGGTGTAGGTATACCCACAGTGCTGCCACTCCACTGCAGTACTAAGGGAGTGCTTCACAGCCAGAGTGTTATGTTTTAAATTAGACATTAAACCGAGGTCACATCTGTCCTCATGGACGGAGGAAAGAGGTCCCATTGCACTACTCAAAGAAGAGCAGGGAATTCCTGGTGACCTGGCCAAAATTTAGCCACCCTGCCCCCCAGCCGGCTATATCAAATAGGTTAACTGCTCATTTATCTCACTGGTGTTTGTGGGACCTTGCTGTATGTATTTTTCCTGCTGTATTTGCCTACAGTACAAAGGTGGTTATATTCAGCTGGAAGTTTGTCTTCAGCCCCAGATAACGCCACCTTTCTTTGATGCACCTCCTGCAGCAAGACATCCAACTCTTCAGCATCAAAAGAAGCAGTGTTGCTCTCATGTGCCATTGGAAATAACTAGTCTACTTTTGCTGCCGTGACATCCCTTTATTAGATAGCTGCATCCCTTTGAGAGCTGCTGCCTTGATGGATTTTGCACTCCTAAACCATGTGTGCTAAAAGCAAGTTCTGTGGGAAAGCTTTTCAAACGCCAATAGCCTTGAGAGGAGGGACTCCCATTAGAAACTTTGGTCCAGTGTGGCCTCGCAGCTGCCAGCATACATGCACCGAATTTGAAGAGTCAGTCTTTATTTTGCCATTTTCAGAAAATCAGGGCTGTAAAATTTACACTCATTCCCAATAATTTTGATCTCAAGGTCTAGTTATTGGCAAATCTGGATGTTCTGTTTTAAGATTAATCCACCAACAAGCCATTTCCAAACCTCCAGACCCATGACATTTGCAGGACAAAACAGTGAGTCGGGGTAATAGAATTGGATTGCCTGGGTAAATAGGCAGGATTGCCATTGTTCATGGGTCACATATGGGCTGCAGGTTATAATCAGGAAACTCCAGGCATAAGCAGAGGCATAAGTACAGGGGTAAAAGCAGAGGTAATGCTAAACCTATGCAAATCAATTATTAAGTCACAGATTTGGACAGGTAGATTTGGTTGTAGAAGCAAAACCCATAAAAGCTTTTAAAGGACAGTGGTTAAATATTTGAAAAAGAAAATTTAAAACCGTATGGCAAAAGGGCTTGAGTGACAAGCTGTTTCTCATTGCAAGGGGTGGAATTGCCTCCTGTAATTTTGGTAATTAGCCATAGTCCACAAAGGAGCAAAGGCATCTCTCTCCATTAGAGAGAAACAATTGGTTATGCATAGCTTGAGGGGCAGCACTTCACAAGTGCAAAGCAAGGTGAGGAAGCAGATCTCCATGGACTACCACAGCTGGTACAGAGATTGAACCCATGCTGTTGGCATTATTCTGCATCACACTCTAGTCATCTAGCCAACTGAGGTAACCAACCTCCACAATTGCCCCTCTTGTGCTGTAAAATTCTATAATTCCAGGTCCTATGATCTTGATTGTGGATGATATGTGGCTTGGCTAGACCATCAGGAGGGTAACGGGAGGATAAAATCGAACACCATTTGGGGGAAAAGAGATCTCTAGAAGCCAATAATTGTTCTATGTGAAAAGTATCTTTAAAGTAAAGGCTTAAATGAAACAGTTCCTAATTCAGAATGAAAATCAAACAGGTAACTCATCACATGTTATGTGCCATCACACTTTGAAAGGGTTAGGTTGATCTTTTCTGCCTGATTTTTTGATTCGTTCAATCTGTTTCTTAAGAAGAATACCAAAGAAGAATAGCTTGTTCCTCTGATGAATTATAAATTTCCGGACTTTTAAGCTCCTAAGGAGATATGATGATTCCAAAGTTAATCCTTTACAATCACACTATTGAATGGTTGAAGCCTATAGACATTTCCCCAGATGCTATAAATCCTCTCCATAGTCAACGAATCAGGAGGCAGACCTCAACAATGATGGAAACTTCACATGTTCTCTGTCCCCACCTAACTCTTCAAGAAACGCCAGGAGAAGTTTTAAAAACAAAAAATGCTGGAAACGCTGAGCAGGTTTGGCAGTATCTGTGGAGAGAAAACAGAATTAATGGTTCAGGTTGTGACCTTTTATCAGAACTAAGGGAAGATTTGTTGCCTAAGGAAAATTCAAGCACAAATCCCATTGAAGACATATATTGAAATTCTGGCCTCCTTAGAAAAACTAATTTTATTGCAGGAGAGATAGAATCACATTTTTGTTTGGAATTGCAAATAAATGCAATGGTTTATGAACTAACATAACTTTACTAGATCAAATCTGATTTTCCATCCCTTCACCTATTAGTGTCATCAGAAACCGCAGTGAGAAGATAGGACAAAGCACAGGTAATAATCATACAGTATACACTGTACCTGTATTAGACAGGTCTAACACATTGTATACATTGTTTGACCTGAATAAGGAAAGGTAGAGCACATGCAGTACCTGTACAGGGACAGGCCTCACATAATAGTACATAACTTCCTTGTACTAGGAAAGGTGCAGCACTTTTGAAATGTTGCA
Source organism: Cetorhinus maximus (assembly GCF_964194155.1). Lineage (NCBI taxonomy): Eukaryota > Metazoa > Chordata > Chondrichthyes > Lamniformes > Cetorhinidae > Cetorhinus > Cetorhinus maximus. The sequence goes on from NC_135893.1 coordinate 14,313,632, forward strand.
GATAACTTTATTATGTAATTGCAAAAAAATTAAATGCTCCACAAACATTAATTGTAATTGAAATTTGTCATTTAAGTGATCTATGGGTAATGGCAGACTTGGCCTGTTAATCAGGCAAGAAAGTTGAGATCAGCTTACTGGTTGTTGGTGCTAGGATCAGGGAAGGTGTGTTAAACCAGTTATCTAACTAAATAAAAATAGGCACCAGATATTTTTGATGTAAAAGCAGGTCTGTTGCACTGGAAGAGTTAGGAGAAATTAAGTCATAGGAAAGATTTCCTGCTGTATTAATTGAAACAAATGGAAGATCATTGACTAGGATACCCAATTTCCTGTTATGTGCCCCCCAAGGCCCCATGAGGTGCACGGACTGTGCCAAGAAAAAAAAATCTTCCTACACATTTCCATTCATATAAACGTTGGTGTTAAGCTTCAGTATTTTCCTTTGCACAGTCCTGTTGCCCACATGTACGACTTATTCTTACTTATCACCAGTGTGGCTTTGCAGTTGAACAGAAGCTGCTTCATGTTAAATATCTCTTTTTGTAATCACTAGTTTCTTTGTTGCTTCAGCATGCAGACATTACTACACCACCCCAATAACAATTTTATCTATTGCTCTATTTCCATATTACTCACTGTAAGGGGAGTTTTTGGGAGTCCATCCCCTTTTGTCATTACCATTGGCTTTGTCTTTTTGCCACAAAGTGTATTGTCTTTGAAACGCTCCAATCGGTGTCCTTTCCTACCATTACACCAAAACCTGTCTAGCCAAAGTCAGAAATTGTGCTCCTTAAGACTATTTCTGTGGTTTCTCATCTTCTCTGCACTCTTTGACACACCACCATCCTTCAAAGCCTTTCCTCCATTGTCCAGCTCACTGGGATTACCCTTGATCAGTTTCACACTTGCCTATCTGATTGTAGCCTGAGTATCTACAGCAATGGTTTCTCTTTTTACCCCAACATAATTACCTCCCAAGGACCTCTCCTCGCTCCCTAATTCTTCCTCATCTGCATCTACATCTGGTGAAATCATCCAGAGGCATGGAGTCAGCTTCCCCATTTAGGCTGATGACAGCAGATTTATGTCCTCGCCACTTCTCTCGACCCTTCCATTGCCTCTTATTGTCAGACTGCTTGCCTGATATCCAGCTGTAGATAACTATAATTTCTTCCAGTCAAACATTGGTAAGACTGAAGCCACCTGTCACAAACTCTGTACCCTTGCGGTAATTCAACACCCCCCTTGAGCCAATGTCTCTGTCTGAACCAGCCTGTTTGCAATCTTGGCATCTTGTTTGACCTTGATCTAATCTTCTAACCCCATTTACTCTCCATCAAAAAACCTACCAACTTCATTCTCCTTAATATCCACTGCCTTTACTCCTGTCTGAACCCCTTGAAACCCTTATCCATTCCTTTGTCACCCCCAGACATCACTATTCCAATGCTCGTCTGTTCTCCGCTTTCTGCAAACATAAGTTCATCCAATCTCATATACTAACCCACATCAGGTCCTTCTCGCTATCATCCAATGACCTACATTGGCTCTCGGTTCTCTATGGCCCGCAATTTAAAATTCTCATCATTGTTTAAGTCTCATCATGGGCTTGCCTTCCTATCCCTTTACCTCCTCCAGCCCTACAACCCCCACTCTTATAAACTCTCTATTCCTCTGACTCTGGCATTTTGTGCTTTTGTCCATTCACTAGCACCTTCAGCCTTCTAGGCCCTATGCTCTGAAATTTCCTCCCTAATTTCCTCTGCCATTCTACCATCCTCTTTCCCGTTAAGACTCTCTTTAAAATCCACCTCTACCAAACTTTGTTCATCTCTGTTAATATCTCCTCCTTTGATCCATTTTTTGCCTATTTACACCTGTCTGAAGTGCCTGAGAATGTTTGTTTTTTTACATTAAAGGCACAATATAAGTGCAAGTTGTTGTTGTTATTGAAATACTATACTGGAAATTGTTTTTTTTTACAGAATGTCAAATCTACTCATTTGGTTTCTCTGGTCAAAAGAGTATAAGGTCATGTTTAGCACTAATGTCGTATCTTGAGCCTAGACCTTCCCTAGGGATCAAAGGCCATTTCAATCAAAGGTGTGGTGTTTTGGGCTTCTGTAATCAGGTTTGGGCATATAGAACAAAAATAAGTGAGCGTTAATTAACACACTGATGTACTTCCTAGCACGTTTATCTCCATTACTGTCTGTCTCTTACTCACTGTTTAGGCAACCCCATTGCTCTATGACAATTGAGAGAGGTGGCTTATAAGCATCATCCAATCATGATTCTATACGCATGTGTTAAACCCCATATGCTAGGATTGGTCACACTTGCATCATCTCATTTATCTAGGCTTGATTTAAGACAGCTCCTCACCAGTAATTCAAAAATTTCTGAAGAAGGAAATTGGCTTCTTGTTAAAACAATGGAGGCCAAAATCCTGGAAGCATTTAAGAAGTAGTTGTAGGCTGCACCGAGGACATGGTAAAGGCTACTTCAGTAGTAGGGTGTGTTTTGAAACCTGAAAACAGTAAAACATGAGAAATCATGCAACAAGAAACCTACATTCGGCCAGTCAAAACCGGCTCTTTCCTCTATCCAGTGCAATTTGTATTTTTATAGGCTGTTCCCAACTTGAAACTCCTGGAGAAATTCTGCTTTATGGGAATCTGTCAAGAAGATAAAACTGATAACTGAGCAAAAAAGCCTGGATGTCAGTTGAACTTTACAGGCACATTATTCAACCCTGACCAAATATAATCTACCAGTAGCATTCCTGAAGTTCTAGCAGATCCAGAACCCAATTGACCCCAGGATGTTTGATGCTCTTTATCTAATGTCTCCCTTGTGACCATTATTTTTGTTGACAATTAGATATTACTCCAACTCATTTTTCAAGGATCCAAATGACCTCTCTTGGAAGGAAAATGCGAAGGAGAATGCCTTCTTTAGAATTGTAGCATTTAATTGTCAGGAAGAAGGCCATTTGGTCCATCATGTCTGTGTTGCCTCTCTGAAAAAGCTCTATAGTCTAGATTTTCCTGTCTCAAATGCCTTCTGATCAGGATTGAGGACTGAAAGAATTTTCATCCATCAGATTTCCCATGATTGTTAATGCTCCCACAGTTGACCAGCCAAGCAACATGACCTGATGTGACAAGTTCATGTGGGCATGAAAACAGCACCAGAAGCTATTAGTATTTTAACCTTCTTTTCACCAAAATTCAGTGTAATATTTAGAAAAGAACTCCCCTACACATTCCTCTTTAATTATTTTCAATGAGAACTGTTCCATATATGTACAATCCTGAGGGAAACAAAATTCTCTCACCTGAGGCTTGCTAATTTAATGATTGCTGTTTGTGTTAACTATTCTGCTAACATACAGCTCCTTCGATCTTTAGGGTTGCATTTGCAATACGATGATAGCATTGGTGCCAGGCAGTTTCACTTTGCACCAATGCTAAGAAGTTCTAAAGAGGGGATTATTGTGAGGCTGCGGCCTGTGTGGAGTTTTGCTAAAAGGAGCCACAGATTGGAGATGAAACTATAACTTTATATAGCAGATTCTACAACCTGACACCCCATCTAATTAGGCTATATGTTGGGAGAAGAGATTTGCAAAATTAACCCTTTATCACCTGACCTGGGAGTGTCTCACCAGTGTCACACCGCTTCCCTCTGGAGTTAGGTCAGCCCCTGACTCTGGATTTACATCATAGAGATAATTTTGTGAGGCTCACCTGCTAGACTGGAGCTCATGTCGCAGAATCTTCCTTTTTGGAATTATAACTTTATCTTTGATTCACACACTACCTTGGATCCATAGTAGGAGAAGAATGTTACAAAATAACCCCTTAATTTAGGATTGGTAGAAAGTAAAACTGCCCTGCACTGATGCAGTGCTTGCACTATAAATACAGCTTTATTGACATGGGTCATACCCCCAGTTAATCTTTTGAACAGCCCAAAGATGAACAAGTCCAATTCTTTCAGCCTTTCCACCAATTTGAATCGCTTCTGCACATCAAGGGTCAATAGCATACTGTACCCCACCAACTGCAGTCAATGTTTCTTTTCTGTCTGGTTTAAAACATTCATTTAAAATGGAAGAGCATGGCACTGGGACAATAATAGGATGCATTGCAGAGTGGTGGGATGTGACTTCATGCTCCCTGAAACCCAAACCCAGCCTTTTCGGAGGCAAAATCAGAATGGCACATCCATTGAATTTAAGCATCTCCCTGCGTGTGCTCCCAGAGCTGACTCAGCAGAGGCCTGGGATTGATGTCCAAGTCAAAAGAAAATCATGTTTCGGCATGTGCCTCTTTTCACTTACGGGCTCTCAGTTGGCGAGATGCTCCACCAGAAGTGCAGAAATCAGTAATTTACTCTCTTTACATATTTGCTACTAAGACACATGCCCTTCAAATGTAATGTTGTTGGCATGCAGTGTTGTGAAAAGGAAACGAGGTCAAGAGGAATCACAATGTTACAGGAACTTTGGTTGAGTGGCGATACGTGCAGATTATTTCAGTGTTTTTCCTTTGCATAAATGATCTTGAAATTTCAACGTTGATCTTCTGAGATTGTGTAGGTGACCCAACTAGACAGAGTTGTGTTATGTTACTATGGATGTTACCAAGGAGATATGTGTAACTAACTAGGAGGGGAGCAGGTGAACCCAAGCTAAAAGCGTAACAGCCCTGGTTAGAGAGGTTAGCTAAAATATAACTTCTGCTCCTTTAGTCTTACTGATTGTAAAGTGCCAAGTGGCAGAAAATTGGGACACAGTGAGGATGTTACCATGCAGCCTTTTTAGAAAAAAATGCCTTTTTAAAAAAAAATGCATTAACAATACTGAAAGTAATTAAACTTTTTGACAGCAACAGTAACATTTCTTGCACTGGGACTTAGCATTATTTTTGCATATAATGCATAGTATTTTACACTGTAAATCTCTGAAACCCATGTGTTCTGAACGGAATGTTTTAAGTGAAAATTGTACAAAAACATTCTATGAATTCATTTTCATTTATAATCTGCATTATTTTGCAATTAAAAATTAGCTGAGAAACTAGCTACAGCTCATTTTATGCAAAGATTGTTTCCTATAAGAAATATGTGCAGATTGTGTCATAGCCAAGAAAGGGTGGTAATCCTGCACCATTTTATTCTAAGAAAACTAGGAAGTCATAAACATTTTAGTGTTCTATAAGTCAGAGGTGTCCAATCTGCTGCCCCCAGCCCTGGCAATCTGGAACTCGAAGCTCAGACAGCTCAGTTATTCACTGGGTTCAACAGTCAGTCCTAAATGAATCTTGTGGGTCTGGATGTTTGGAATGGACAGATACCTCACTGGTGGATAAATCCTGAGGGTAGCAAGGTATTCATGTACTCTGGGTGGGGAACTTCAAAGTCCATCACAAACAGTGGCTTGGTAACATCGCAACTGACCGAACTGGCCAAGTTCTGAAAGACATATCTGCCAGACTGGGCCTGCAGTAGGTGATTAGAGAACTAAAAGAGGGAAAAGCCTATTTGATCTTGCCCTTGCCAATCTACCTGTTGCAGATGCATCAGTCCATGACAGTACTGGTGGGAATCACCACTGCATAGTCTTTGTGGAGTCAAAGTCCCTTCTTCACACTAAGGGCACCCTTCATCATGTTGTGAGGCACCACTTATACTGTGCCAAATGGGATTGAATCAGAACAGATCTAGCAGCTCAAAACTAGGCATCCAGGAGGTGCTGAGTGCCATCAGCAGCAGCAGAGCAGAATTATATTCAGCCACAATGTGTAACCTCATGGACTGGCATATCCCTCACCTTACTATTACCATCAACACAGGGGTCAAACCTGGTTCAGTGAGGAGTGTAGGAAAGCATGCCAGGAGCACCAGCAGGGATACCTAAAAATGAGAGGTACCACCCTGGTGAAACTACAACACAGGGCTCCATGTTGGCTAAATAGCAAGAACAGCATGTTTTAGACAGAGCTAAGCAATCCCATGACAAACAGATCATGTCAAAGCTCTGCAGTCCTGCCACATCAAGTCGTGAATGTTGGTTGGTTTGCCTTGTTGCCCTCTATTTGTGTTGTCTTATGGCTCAATGAGGCTTCACTTACTCTGAGTGACTTGAAGATAGAATGTATTAAGTTTTTCTTGAAACTATTTATTTAGAATTATTTAAATCCAAGACCACATGGTAAGTGTTCTGTGTCTTGTTCCGTTGGAGTCTTTTGATCATCTGACCTGACGCTGATGTCATGCTTTCATCATCATTAACATCATTGTCTAATTAATGTAACCATTAACTCTTTACGCATCCCCCAAGTTTAAACTCAAAACTCTTAAATTATTTTGTTAAACTACTTATATTACATTCCACTGTCTTTTAACCCCCATGTTTACATCCAACTCCTACCTCTCCTCCACCCCCCCCCCCCCCCGGCCATCCACCCCACCTCCTTTAATCAGTTTCGCCAAAGGCATCAATCGCTCAGTGTTCTCGGCTCTCTGGAGAATGTGTAGGACGTACGTGTTCCCTTATATTCCCCTTGGGAGGCATACAAATTAGAGTGGGATAGCAGTTTCTCATAACAGCTGGCTTCTGTGCTGTGACTCTTACAATGACCTGAATGTTAAGGCGCTGAAAACCAATCAAGGAAAACCTGATTCAAGAGAGAACCCTGCATGACTCGAACGATCACAATCTCTGGAAAAGGAAGACAACAAGTTGAAATTCTCTCTGTTAACTTCTGCATTGTATACTGAGTCATGAATGAATCTAGTAGACGAAAAGAAGAACGAAGAATATCCCGAAGACACTGCTGGATACCAGGAAAGGAGATCTTCCCTACCACTCCGAGGGTAGGGATTTCATTTTCTGTAGACAGTGGTATCATTACCACACTTGCTTCAGCATGAGGCTGCTCCACTGCAGTCAATAGGATCTCAGTGTTAACAGGAGAAAGTAGGATTGCACCATCATCAACAGAGATTGGGATCTTTGGGAAGTTCCTGCACAGTATCTTGGTCTGCAGACTTGCTTGAATGTTCAACATCAGCGTTGGGGTTTGTTACTACAAGAGTCTCCATAGTAATAGGAAAGGCAGCTAGTGTTAATACTATTTCAGATTGTTGATCTGTGTTAATATGGCAATCACCTTGTTAAAGACAATTGCTAGTTAAACTGGTGATAGGCATTGATTATCCATCTAAATAGAATAAAAACATACAGCTAGAACGCTTTGTGGAAAACTACTTGTAAGTCAGTAGTACTGAGGAGTTGTCTTGAAAATAAACCAGCTTGAACCAAAAGACCAGCCAGGATTAATTCTTCCACCACAACCTCTTATTGTGATTAACATGGTAGCAGAGGATGAACTTTGAGCTTTGCTGATTGATTGCTGTATATGAAGATTTCTGTCTCAATCCTCTGAGGGAAAAGAAGTGCACTGTTGCTGACAATTTAAGTTATGGAATGGTGGAAGGATGGTGCAAAATTGCAAGCTTTGACTATCCACCAATTTTTTTCTGACTCTGAACCTTATCAGCAATGGAAGGCTGAAGTTGAAGCGTGGACCCAGGTTATTTCTATGCCCTGGAAGAAGCAAGGTATGGTTTTGGTGTTTTCATTACCAGCCAAAAGTAAGATAAGGTGTAAGGTATTTTCAGAGTGGAAAGTGGATGATTTGGATCATAAAAGGGATTAAAACTCCTGTTTCAATTTTTGGATAAGTTTTACAAAAAGGATGAGTTATTGGAAGCGTATGAAGCTTGCATGAGATTTGATAGGTTTAGGAAATCAGATGATCAGTCCATGGAAGAATATATCATTGATTTTGATGAATGGTATAGGAGATTACAGAGATTTGAACTTGAAATTCCAGAATTGGTATTGTCACTTAAATTACTGGGCTGTGCTCGCATTTCCCATGTGGATAGTCTTTTAATGCTAACAGGGGTTCAGTTCCAGGGGAGAGAATCTCTCTTGGATCAAATGGCTGCTGCCCTAAAAAAATTTCTAGAGAAACAGTCGTTCACTGCTACTTTTTTAGCAAACGCGAACAGCAATGCTGTAAAACAAAGGATAGAGAATTCAATGGTGGCTGTATTTTGAGGCCAACCAAATATTAGATGAAGATTCCAATACAAAGTTGGGGTTAATGACAAGCAGTCTGAAAATGGTTGTACCCCTAGCCATTTTGAGAGTCGGGACAAAAAGCGTGTCTGGGATGGTGACCATAGGTGTTTAAACCCAAAAAAATGCATGGGGAATGGTTAATCTGCGTTTTCAATGTGATTCCTAGTATCATTACATGATGAACTGCCCACAGCGAAGGAATTGTGTTTTTGAAGTAACCCATGAGATGGATTCATCTGAAACTGAAAATGATGATGGTGACTGCCTTGATGGAATTGTATTGATCACTGAAAGTTTGAACCTGGTGGTGAGTAACTTGATGGTAGATTCCTTCAACTGTGCAGTTCTGGACAGTGGTCGCACTTCTACAGTGTGCAGCATGGACTGCTTGACTGCTATCTGGAGCCTCTCGATGAGGCAGACTGGCGGAAGGTTGAGGAATATGAAAGCTCTACCTGCTTCAATATATTAACATCCTCCAAATGAGTGGCCCTCCTTTGTAAGATAGCAGGGATCAATCTGTTTATCAGTACTGATGTGGTTTCTAGTGAGATACCACTATTGTTGAGTCGATCTACGATGAAGAAGGCTCAGATGATGCTAGCTATGAAGAATGATCGAGCAGTCATGTTTGGAAAAAATGTGGATCTACATTTTACTCAGTCAGACCATTACTGCTTGCCACTAATGATGCCAGAGATTTCTCATCAAAAAGTTCATGAAGTTTTGTTAACTGCTGAGAATAAGAATTTGGTGGACAAAAAGATGATAATTTAGAAATTACGTAGACAGTTTGCACATCTGGTGCTGCAGAAACAGAAGACTCTACTTGGAGATGCGGGAATGGTCGATAAAGGATATGATGACCTTATTGAATGAATCACTGCTCAGTGTGAAATTTGCCTTAAATATCGCAAGACACCGCCGCGTCCTGTTGTGAGCTTGCCACTAGCCAGGGAGTTTAACGATGCAGTGGCAATGGACTTGAAAGTTTGGGACAAGGAGAGGGGTTTTTACTGCACTTTATAGATGTGGCAACCAGATTTAGCCTATGCATTGTGATACATAGTAAAGACAAAAGGACCATTGTCGATAAGGTCATGGAGAAATGGATAGGAACAGGATTAGGAACACCAATGAAGTTCCTCATAGATAATGGTGGGGAATTTGCCAATGAGGAATTTGGAGATATGTGCGAAAATTTAAACATCATAGTTAAGCACACTGCAGCTGAGAGCCTGTTTAGTAATGGTCTTTGGGAAAGAAACCATGTGGTAATAGATGACATGTTACATAAAATATTAGCTGATCAACCAGATTGTAAATTGCAAACGGCGCTAGCATGGGCAATGTAAATTGCGAACGGTGCTAGCATGGGCGGTGCATGCAAAGGACTCGCTGCAAATGGTTAGGGGGTACAGTCTGTACCAGTTGGGGTACAGTCTGTACCATTTGGTGTACAGAAGAAATCCTAAGTTGCCTTCGGTATTGTCAGATCCTCCTCCTGCCCTAGAAGGGACTCACATTAGCTCCACCTTTTCTGCTCATCTGAATGCTTTGCATGCAGGCAGAAAAGCTTTCATTAAAGCCAAGGCTTCGGAGAAAATTCGGCGGGCCCTATGGCACCGCAAAAGACCACCGGGAATGCAGTTTAGACAAGGAGACATGGTATATTATGAAAGGGAAGGCCAGAAAGAGTGGAAAGGACCTGGCAAGTTAATAGGGAGTGATGGGAAAATAGTAATTGTGCAACACGGCAATCAAACTCTTAGGGTACATTCTTCATGGTTAATTGGTACTGACTATACTTTTATGGGTTCTGAACAGGACATAGAACGCGAGGAGGCACCATGCACCCCACACATACACACTGTAGTTATGAGGAGCAGACGACAGCAGATACAGGGTTGACTGACTGAATAAAGTAATACAGAGGTACAGGACAATGCTATTTGTCCAAAAGGGCAACTACTCAAAGTAGGAACAAAGGTAACAAACATGCCACAGGATGATAGTGGCATCCCTCCAGTGTATGGAGGGATGCCACTATCATAGGGAGAGCAGGAAAGGCCACTGGTAAATACAAACATTGGCTAAATGTGTAGGATTAAGGACAGGAGACAAGACCTATCAATTGGCAAACCGAGGTAAAGATGTGGAAACCCAGAAAGCGCAGTATGAGTTTTGACAGTGGACCAGAAAGTGGTAGTGACCCTAGAAAAATATCAGTTCTGTTTGCATGGGAGAATGATCTTATATAGTAGCAGCCCAGAAAGGGAGAGGAATGTGAGTAGAGGCCATAGCTTAGCAAGGAGGTCTAGAGAGCAAGCTAGCAATCTCAATAGAAGTAGAAGTCCTTATGTCTGAGATATTCTAGTAGCTGCTAATAAATTGGAAAGTAAGCTGATGAAGCAAGCCAAATGGAAAGAGTTAGAGTTGGAAGGAATTTGGGTTATATTCTGAAATATCTGACACAGGACAGCCAGCTTTATCTCTCAGATGGATCTGTACAGAAAAGGTACTCCCAGATGTCACATATAAGGCCAAAGTGAGATTAGCAGCCCGAAGCTTTGAAGAGAGACTAGGAGATCAGATGTCAGAGTGGACTTACCTACTGCAGAGAAAGTGAGTTTGAAGATTTTTTTTAGCTATTTTAGCATCCTATTCCTAGGAGTGCAAATCAATTGATATGAAGGCTGCGTTTTTACAGGGGGAGAAGTTTCAAGGGAAGTTTTTTTTAGGCCACCTAAAGAAGCTGGGGATGTAGAAGGAAATCTATGGAAATTGAACAAGTGTTCAATGGGTTGAATTCTGCATCAAGAGTGGTATTTTTCCGTGAGGTCTGACCTGTTAAAAGCAGGTTGCAGTCAGTTAAAGGCAGACCCTGTAATTTTCTCCTGGTACAATAAGGAGAAACTAGCTGGAATCTTTATCATGCATGTTGATGATTTCCTGTGGGGAGGCTCTGTAGAATTTGAACAATGGGTAATCGAAGATAAAGAAGGAATTCCAGGTCGGAAGTCAGGCTTCCGGGGCCTTTAAATACATAGGTTTAGACATTAAGCAGAGCAAGTTAGGAGTGACATTGAATCAACAATCTTACCTAGAAAACGTTAATCATATCCCAATAACTCATGGTAGATCCTCACTGCTACCAAGGAAGAAACAGGATAGTTGAGAAGCTTGATTGGGCAGTTAATATGGTTGTGCACTCAGACTAGGCCTGACGCTAGTTATGATGTGTTGGAGCTGAGTGCTATGATGAAACATGCTATAGTTGAGCAAGTTCTGAGAGCAAATAAAATGCTTTAAAAAAAAATAAATTAAATTTTGAGAGATGTGTGCTCAAGTTTCCAGCCTTGGGTGATCCAGAAGATGAGGTTGGTCATTTTTAGCGATGCTTCACATGCCAATCTTCCAGATGGGCACTCTAGCACAACAGGGTTTATCATATTAAGCAAATTTATATAGGGAGTGACAAGGTATTGGAGGTGTTGGCAGGCTTAAAAGTGGACAAATCTCTAGGTCCGAATGATTTGTATCCCAGATTGCTGAGGGAGGCAAGGGAGGAGATCGCAGGGGCTCTGACCCAAATTTTTAATTCCTCTCTGGCCACAGGGGAGGTGCCAGAGGACTGGAGAACAGCTAGTGTGGTTCCGCTATTTAAGAAGGCTTGTAGAGATAAGCCAGGGAACTACAGGCCAGTGAGCCTCACATCAGTAGTAGGGAAACTATTGGAAAAAATTCTGAAGGAGAGAATCTATCTCCATTTGAAGAGGCAAGGTTTGATCAGGGATAGTCAGCGTGGCTTTGTCAGAGGGAGGTCATGCCTAACAAATTTGATTGAATTTTTTGAGGAGGTGACCAGGTGTGTAGATGAGGGTAGTGCAGTTGATATAGTTTATATGGATTTCATCGGAAGGATGTGATTGCACTGGAGGGGGTGCAGAGGAGATTCGCCAGGATGTTGCCTGGGATGAAACATTTAAGTTATGAAGAGAGGTTGGATAGAGTTGGGTTGTTTTCATTGGAGCAGAGAAGACTGAGGGGTGACCTTTTCGAGGTGTACAAGATTATGAGGGGCATGTTCAGGGTGGATAGAGAGCAGTTGTTCCCCTTAGTTGAAGGGTCAGTCACAAGGGGACATAAGTTCAAGGTGAGGGGCAGGAAGTTTAGGGGGAATGTGAGGAAAAGCTTTTTTACCCAGAGGGTGGTGACGGTCTGGAATGCACTGCCTGGGAGGGTGGTGGAGGCGGGTTGCCTCACATCCTTTAAAAAGTACCTGGATGAGCACTTGGCACGTCATAACATTCAAGGCTGTGGGCCAAGTGCTGGTAAATGGGATTAGGTAGGTAGGTCAGGTGTTTCTCACATGTCGATTCAGACTCGATGGGCCGAAGGGCCTCTTCACTGATTTTCTGTGAATAAGTAGACAAGTTCACCTCTTTATTACCTCCTTCAACAAGAGGGTGATTCTGCTCAAAAGAGACAACAAAGACTTCATGATCATTGGCAGTGCAATCAAAGAATGTAGTAAGGCCTAGGACCTCTTCTTCCAACAGATCTTCTGCCTCTGTGGGGGCTTCATTCTCTTGAAACTCTGCCCTTTTGTTTTTTTCTACCAAAGTTAATTGAATTTACACTTATTCACAATATATTCCATCTGCCATGTTCTAGCCCATTCACTTAGCCTGTCCAAGTCCTCTTGGAAGCCTCCTTGCATCCTCCTCACAACTCATGTCCTCAGCCAGTTTGGTGTAATCAGCAAATCTGGAAATATTACACTTAGTCCCCACATACAAATCATTTAGATTGTGAACAGCTATGGATCTAGCATGGATCCTTGTGGTACCTCACTAGCTCCAGCCTGTTAACCTGAGATTAACCTGTTTATTCCTAATCTTGGTTTTCTGTCTGATAACCAATTCTCAATGCATATTAGCATGTTTTCCCCCAATCCCATGTGCTCTAATTTTATTTACTAACCTCCTGTGTTGGACCTTATCAAAAGCAATCTGAAAATCCAAATGCACCACATCTACTGGTTCTCCTTTATCAATGCTACAAGTAATATCCACAAAAATCTCCCAAGTTTGTCAGGCATGATTTCCCTTTCATAAATGCATGTTGACTCTGCCCAATTTTACCATTCCTTTCTAAATGTCCAGTTATCACATCCTTAATAATAGATTCTAACATTTTCCCTACTACTGACATCAAACTAACAGGCCTTCCATTCTCCCTCTTCTTCTTCCTCTTAAATAGTGGGGTTACATTTACTCCTTTCCAGAATCTAAATTTTGAAAGATGATCACCAATGCATTCACTATCTCTGTAGCCACCTCCTTCAACACTGGGATGAAGCTCATCTTGTCCAGGGGATTTATCAACCTTCAATGCAGTTAACTTTTTAAGTACTACCTCTTTACTAATACTAATTTCTTTAGCTCCTCAACTTCACAATTCCCTTGGTTGCCTAGCATTTTTAGGAGATTTTCTGTATCTTCTCCTGTGAAGACAGACGCAAAGTAATTGCTTAGTTTCTTTGCCATTTCCCTGTTCTCCACTATAAATATTTCTGTGCCCACCTGTAATGGGCCCACATTTGCCTAGCTAATCTTTTTCTTGTACCTAAAGAAGTTTTTATAGTCCGCTTTATGTTCCTTGCTAATTTGCACTCATATCCTATTTTCCTTTATCAGTTTCTTGGCCTCTGCTGGGTTCTAAATTGCTCCCAATCCTCAGTGTTACCACTTTTCCTGGCATCCTGAGAAGCTATTTCCTTTAAGTAATGCAATCTTTAACTTTTGTTATTCGTGGTTGATTTACCTTTCCCTCTGGGTGTTTGTGCCTTAGAGGAAAATATAACTGTTGTAGACTGTGTAATATTTCTTTAAATACTAGCCATTGCCTGTCTACTGTCAAATCTTTTAGTGTATTTTCCCAATCCACCATAGCCAACTTGCCCCTCATGGCTTCATAATTTTCTTTCTTCAGATTTAAGACCCGAGTTTCAGAATGAACTATATTGCATTCAAACTTAATGCAAAAATGCGATGATCACTATTTCCTAAAGGTTCCTTTACAGCAAGATTATTCATTAGCCCTTTCTCATTACACAACAACACTAAATTCAATATAGCCCAATCCCTTGTTGGCTCCTCAACGTATTGTTCCAGAAACACATCTCATACACACTCCAGGAATTCCTCCTCCAGAGCATTAGTGCTGATTTTGGTTAACCCGGTCTGTGTAAATTGAAGTCGCCCATTATTATTACTGTATTACCCACATTATATGCACCTCTAATTTCCTGATTTATACTGTGCCCAACATTACCACTTCTGTATGGTGGCCTATAAACCACTCCCACCAATGTTTGCTGAAACTTGCTGTTCCTTAGCACCACCCAAATTGATTCTACATCTTGATCCTTTGATCTAAGATCATTCCTTATTAATAGTACTACCCACCTCCTTTTCTATCCCTCCTGAATGCTGAATATCCTTGAATATTTAGTTTCCAATCTTGGTCACCCTGTGGCTACATCTACATGTAGGCAATTAAATCATACCCATTTACCTCAATTTGTGCATTCAGATAGTGCCTTTAATACTGCTTTTTTAACTTTAATCTCTATTCTGATCCTATTTGATGCTTGCCTATGCTTCATCTGTCTCAGGTTCCCCCCCCCCTACTGATCTAGTTTAAACCCTACCCAACAGCACTAGTGAAATCTCCCTGTGAGGATGTTAGTCCTGGTGATGCTATGATGCAGCCCATCTATCTTGTACAAGTCCCACCTGCCCCAGAACTGGCCCCAATGCCTCAGAAACCTGATGCCCTCCCTCCTACACTAGTTCTCCAGCCACATGTTCAATCACTCAATTTTCCTTTTTCTATCCTCACTAGCACGTGGGACTGGAAGTAATCTTGAATTTACTGCTTTAGAGGTATTGTTTTTTAATCTTCTTCCTAGCTTCATGAAAATCTGCTTTCAGGACCCCTTCCTACCTAAATCATTGGTACTGACATGGGCCATGACTTCTGGCTCCCCCAGAAGAATGTTCTACGGCCGCTCTGTGACATCCTTGACCCTGGCACCAAGGAGGCAACACACCATCCTGTAGTCATGTCTCCGGCCACAGAAACACCTGTCTGTTCCTCTAACTAACAAATCCCCTGTCACTACTGCTCTTCCCTTCTTCATCCCCCTCTGTACAGCTGAGCTGCCCATGGTGCCACAAACCTGGCTCTGACTGCATTCTTCTGAGGATCCAACGCCCTCACCAGCATCCAAAACGAAAAACCAATTAGTGAGCGGGACCTCAGGACTCCTACACCACTTGCATGGTTCTCCAACTGCCTGGCGGTCATCCATTTCCTCTCTGCCATCTATTCTCCGAGCCTGTGCTGTGACCACTTTTCTGAACATACTATCCACATAGCTCTCAGCCTTGCCAATGTGCCACAGTAGCTCCAGCTCCGAAATCCAGAGTTCAAGTTTCTGCAGCTGGTGACACTTCCTGTGCATGTGGTCATCTAGGTCACTTGGCAACGTCCATGACTTCCCACATATTACAGGGCACGCATTCCACATGACTGAGCTGCCCTTCTATGTCTTAACTTTACTTCACTAATGTTAACTTTATTTTACTTTGGTTAATTTATATTAACTTAATTTTACTTGGCCTTAACTTAATAAAGCTTACAACCATTGATAAACCTTATTAGTACTGATTAAATCTAATAGTTCACACATTTTGAGTTGCAATAAACCTTACGTAAAGCACCTCTTTTCCCCCATGCACAAAATTCCCACGTGAACATAATTTGCTACTCAGTTGGTCTCCATTTCGCTCAGCCGTAGTCTCCTGTCTCCTCATGCACCTCTTACTACGCAGCAATAAGCTGGGGATGGGGTGGGTGTGCGGTTGGGGGAGTGGGTGGGGAGTGGGGGGGGGGGTAGCGGCTGTGTGGTTGGGGTGAGCCTGGGTTTGGGGGGTGTGGAGCATGGGGGAGGTGGAGATGGCTGGCGTATGGCATGGGGGAAGGTGTGTGGTTGGGGGGCTGGGGTTGTGTGGGGTGTGTTTTGGGGTTGTCGGGGTGGGTGGATGTGGTGGGGGTGTGCGGTTTGGGGGTGGGGAACCTGGGGTCTGTGGGGATGGGGGTGGGGTTGTGGTTGGGTGTGGGGGCATGTAGGGTGTGTGGTTGGTGGGTGGTTGCATCTGGTTGAGGGGCATCTGGTTCTGGAGCTTGTGGGTTGGGGGTCGTGGGAGCCTTTGGGGCTGGGGGATGTGTTGGGGGGGGTGGTGGGGGACTGTGTGGGGTGGGGGTTTGTGGTTATGGGGGATTGGATGGTGGAGGGAGATTGTGGAGGGGGTGCTGATGTTGGGGGGGTCATTTTTTAAGGTTTAGTACCACATGAAGTACTGTACCCTCAAAATTCTCTTTTGAGTTTAAACCAGCATATACATGGTAGTCTAAATTTCTATTATATCCTAAAGTAGACACAATTCTGATGACCTGCTGATGACTTGTGAATCTTGTGCCTCATCAAAATAAATGTAAGAAACTAAAAACCAGCAGTAATGCAAAACAGGGTGTTGACTCACCTATTACCATTTTATTACCCTTGAAAAGTCTGGGAATGAAATCCATATTTGTCCCTAAGAGATTGGTTAAATAAAGGTTTTACAAATCTCTACTTCATCCTAGGGTCACCTCACCCTGTACCACCCTGTTTACACTCTAGCAGAAGGTGGTCATATTGTGGGACTAAAATTTCTCTGGTGGTGAGGATTTCTGATTATCCATTGTGACTTTGGCAAAAAAAAAACATTGAAATCCCAGTCTCAGCTCCCTGACATCATCCAGGGTCCACAGAGGCATCAGGGATGGCCCCTTGGGGCAAGGGCTACCTGCAGAGGACGTGGCTGATGATACCCGTGCAGCAGCCTCAGACTGCAGCAGAGCAAAGGTATAATGAATGTCGTGCTGCTACACGCACCTTGGTGGAGCAAACCATCAGGATGCTGAAAATGAGTTTCGGTGCCTGGACCAGTCTGGTAGAGCACTGCAATATAGTCCACAGAGGGTGTCACGCATCGTTGTCAGGTGGTGTGCCCTTTACAACCTGGCGCTGCAATGGGGAGAGGAGCTGGCTGAGGAGGAGATGGAGGAGCTGGACATCTCCTCTGATGAGGAGGACGTCAACGGGGATGACGGTGAGAAGGTCGCGAACTTATGCTGGCGGTGAGTCCATTGAACTGTCCAGACGAGGTAGGTGTGCTTGGGAGGCTCTCAGGTGCTAGATTTGTGGAGTAAGATGATGACATGCAGTGAGGTGACACCATAGATCTTCACATAGCCTCTGTGAATGTCTGACTCCTGTCTGGCTGAGCGCAGCTCATTCGTGCTCTACGATCAGGGTCATATCATGGAGACGTAGTCTTGGAACTTCAAATGCACCTGATCCTTTGTCAGCCTTCACCACGTGACCCCTTCAAGAACACAGCATCATCGGTCGCAGATGCTGACTGGATGGGGGGCCAGCCCCACCTTTCAAGGTGCTGAGAGCACACCAAGAGAATGACGAAACTCTGACACCTGCCCACGACATTCTGGCAACAATGACAAGCACCATCAAGGTGCAGGCACCATTAATGTGTCCAGTGAGGTCAGACCATCACTTTGGTCTGAAGGTTGCACAAAGCACAGGGAATAGGCCCTGGATTGAGAAACCTGCAGGAACCAAGATTTCACATCAGTGACACAAACACTGCTCATCAGAACTAGGAGCCATAGGCAGGGAGACATTCTTGGGAGTTTATTTATAGTGAACATTATGTACAAGTGATTAACACCCGTGCCCAGGCTAAGCAATTATAGGCTGCACTCCCCTTTTCAGTTATTTGAAAACCTTTGACTGTTGTTTTGTTCGCACTTCAGCCCCACGCCCCTGATCTAGGGGCACCCAGTGCAGAGGGGGGCAGGGATGGAGGAGGACCTCCTTGTGCACCTGCTCCTGGGCCTGGCCAAGTTTGCCATCAACAGGCCCAGGCAGCGGACGATCTGGGGGGGTCGTCTGGCCCAGCTGTCTGCCCCTCTTCTATGGCTACTTTCGCAGCCAGGTGTCGCTGGAGAGGGAGCATGTGGTGTCCATCAGCACTTCCGAGGCCTTCCATGCTCAGTGGGCAGCGCGGGGACTGGGGTGCTTTATAGACATCTTCAGTCTCATTTTGATTTAATGTTTGTAAGCTTCCTTTTGATTTTTTTCTTTTTCTTTTTTGTTTTTGCAGTTTCCCTTTTAAGGGGCTGCCTTTTTACTTTGTCCCTGGATTTTGTTAATTTAGTTTATTTGTTTGTAACAGAAGAGTTACATCTTCCTGACCTTCCTAATCCTGCTGCTACATCTTGGTGCTCCCCGACATCCACAGCAGAGGTGGAGACGGCCTGCTGACTGCTACGCCCTGTCTGCGATGACCTTGGTGGGTGTCCTCTGGAGGGCCGAGACCTGGAGGGCCATGTCTGCTGTGTAGCAGTGGCACCCTTCTCGGCCTGTGGAGCTGGAGCTGCTGGGGCCACAGGAAGAGGGGATTCGGATGGGCCAGACACTCCTGGAATACCTTGGATGGATGGCCTTGGGTTGTGTACCTGCTGATTCTCCTCCCTATGGGTGCCTGAGGGCCCCTGGCTGATGCCTTGAGGAGAAGGGGTAGCTGAAGTGAGATCCCACTGCCCTGCACCCCTCTCTCATAAACACTGTTGGAGGCCAACTAGGGCATCAGCAATGAATGCAGCAGTGCAGGATCGATGTCCTGGACCAAGGTTTCCATGGCGGCCGCCATCCTGCTAGTGTTGACCTCAGTGTGTTGGCATGCTGGCACTATCACCTCAGCCTGAAGGCCCATGGACTCCTCCATCGTACCTTGCAATCTGAGGAGTGCAGCGGGCATCCCTTACTGATGTTCCTGAGCTTGCCTTTGCAGCCCCAGCAACTGTGACATGACCGAGTCCAGAAACTCGTCACCTGACTCGGACTCAGATTTCTGGCCTCCAGCAGTCCTCTGAGTGCCGGAGACCTGGGCAGTCCCTGTTGCCACCTGCTGTAGATCAGACAATGCAATGTGGTCACCAGATTGTGACTCTAAAGCTAGGTCCTGCCGAGGTGTGTGCCTCTGCACTGGTGTGGGTGAGTGCTTTGACGGGTCTTCAATGAAGGTGCCTTCAGATTCCCCTTCAGAGGTTTCTTCAGGGCTTGATTGGAGGCCCTGGGTTGTGGACTCCGTTGGCTACTTCCCAGATGTGCCTGCAAAAGCAAGGAGAGATAATTAGTGCATGGCAGGGGACTGTGGAACAGGACCCATCGCTCACAGCATTGTTGTCTGATAGATGGTTCACTGCTGGATCCTCACTTGGTAGAGCACTGCTGACCTCACCGTCAGCACAGGAACGGTCCAGATCCTCGCTGGCCAGCTGGATGGATCTATTTTCAAAGTCAGAGGGGACTTTGATTTTAGGCATTCCTCCACCAGTCTGTGACCTCTTCCTTTTACTGTGTGCCAGCTTCTCCTGCATGTATACAGATGGAGAGTGTAAACCAGACGCCTGCCAGGCCAGATGATAAGTATGTCTGGCATGTGTGGGTGGTGAGGGGTGCCATGGACAGGCTGAGGGCAATGAAGGTGTGTGTGAGAGTGAATGGTGATGTCCCTTGAACTGGCAGTGAGAGATCACTAAATGTGTGATGGGTTTTTGATTGTGTGAGCTGAGTGTGATGAGAAGGGTGACTTATCCTAGTGGAACAAAGGAGATCATTCATCCTTTCTTGGCATTGGGTGGCTGTCCTCTTTTGCAGGGCATTGGTGCTGACCACTGCTGCCAGTGCCTCCCATGCTGGATTGGTGATGTTGCTGCCCCTCCTATGGCCAAAGTGGTGATAGAGGATATCACGGCGGGCTTCCAATACGTACAAAAGGCACTCGAGGGATGCATCATTAAACTGGGGGACTGCAGTCTTCTTGCCTTCTGGGGCCATGTTTTGTTTGCAGCAGTCCTGGGCTGGAAGCACTGAGAGGTGTTTGCATGGCTGCACTTTATTATGGCACACGGTGTGATGAAGCAGCAAAGTGATGGCGTGGCGTGCAATTGAGAGCCCACCTACCATTGAAACACTGTGTTTCCTGAGAATGCATGATTAATGAGGTGGGATTGGGATAAAAAGGCATGAAAAACTGCCATTGCAGCTGGCGAGTAAAACATCATTTTTCCTGCCCGCTACTGCACTTGGTGCAAATCTGGGACAGTTCCCCACACAATTTTAAAAAAATACTATATTCACATTTCCTTAGTACAAATGTAATGCAATATCATGTGGAACCTGTGGAAAGGCTGTAAATACAGTGTACAGCACAATTGTATGTTAGTGGGTAGTTGCCAGAAATCATGATGGTGAAGTTGTGTTAGCTACAGAGTTGAATTGTTTTGTAAATGTAGTGATTTCTTTGTAGCCACTTTCTTAGCATCAGTTGATTGCTTTGTGGTTAACTATCCTTAGACTCCGCATTAAGCCTCCAATTTCACCATTGCTACAGTCACTCTGCCTACTACATGTGGGTGTAATGAAAGAAAGATGAAACCTACGTTTATACAGTACCTTTCATGATGTTCCAAATCGCTTTACAGCCAATTAAGTAATTTTGAGTTGTAGTCACTCGTATATAATGTAGGCAATGTTATCAAATGGCAGAGCAGGCTTGAGGGGCTGAATGAATGGCCTACTCCTGCTCCTAATATGAATGTTTGTATGCCATTCTGGATGGATGAGACGAGCTAGGCTACATGGCCTTTGCCATCCATAATTATCTTGCGAACAGTGGGTGGAATCATGGCTGGAATTCTGTTTTATTTTGTTGCTAATGAAAGTTTACTGTGAGCAGGCTTTGTGAGGTGAAATTGCTAGAACAGGAGTGCATAATGGACTCAAAGGACCTTTGTGTTTGTTTGTTTGGTGAATCTTGAAAGGGGAAAAATATCATGCACGATTGGGGTGTAGGGTTAAAGTGGGGAGGGGGAAATAGGGGGCCCCAGAAACACGAGAAGCACCAGGGCCTATGATTTCTCTCCCTGGCCCTGGTGATCGTTATTCAATAAAGAATGGCTCACTGCATAATGAGTTGACTTCAATTTCTACTGCAGTTTTCAGCTTTTCCGGTCCTTGGAACAGCTTTGGAAATTCATTCCTGTATATTGCTCTGCTGTCATCTATTATTACTCATTGACTTTTGTAGAAGACCAAGTCCTGAACACACTGCCCTGCTGAGTAGAGAAATTTGCTGGTTCTGTAATATATAAAGAGTTTTGTTAATTTCTTTATCTTTGTGTCTAAGAGTTGGAGTGAACTGACCCTTCACTTTGGCCTGTGGCCCCTGGCCTCCTGTAGCTTTATTTTAGATTGCTGGATGTCTACTTCATGAAGCCAGTCCAATTTGTCTGATAAGACTGTGACCTCAGCCCAGATGTCCAGTTTAAATTCTGTTTTGTATCCTTGGACTTCCAGCTGTACAGACCAGAGCTGCTTATTGGGATTTTTGAATTCTCCTAGGAAATCATCAGATTGAAAGGCTGTATTTCTAATTTCCAGGACTTCAAAATGGTTGGAAGCGTGTTCCAGCTTTCTTCCTTTAAATTGTACTTTAGACCTGCAAAATTGTTTAAAATGTCTGGTCTTGCCACAGAGAAAGCATTCAGTTCCCCTGCTGGGCATTCTTTGTGGTGATGCTTCTTTTTGGCATTGTATCTGGATCATTTCAAAATAGTTGGAAGGGTTCTTGCCACCCCTTCAGCAGTTTTGGCAGACCTGTTCATGGGTGGGTCTCCTGACTTAGGCCTACACACTGGATTAACCCATCCCCAGCCTCGACGTCTCCCTGAAGTGCACCCTGATTCTGTTTACGCAGCTCCCTCTGCTTTGCAAACTGTTTGGCCTTCTCTAGCATTAAATCCTCCTTGGTTTGCAAGAAGTCTGACAGTGCCTCATCAAGCACGTTGACTAGAATGTGGTCATGGATTAATTCATATTTTAAAGCTCTGTAGCCGAACTACTGGCCAGTCTATACAAGGCATTAAGAAATGAGCCTATGAATTCACCCAGCCTTTGGTTGAATCTTGCCCTTTCAGTGACCAGATTCTTTTTAGGGCTGAAGAAATTATCAAAGACCCTCAGGTATGTAGGATGCCAAGGTCTCTTGACTCCTTGTCTTGCCAGGATATCATTCGCTATGGTCCAACCGCATATAAAAGAGTACTGACATGGTGTTTTTGTGCCCTCTCTCGTAAGCCTGAAGCTGTTGGGTACCTTTCAAACTGTCAGTGTCGGAGCTCCCATCGTTGTCCTTGCTGCGGACTCTTGATGTGTTGGAAGGAATAGTGGCTGTTCAATGGCTGTAAACATCATGAGTGGCTTGCTCATTGGCCCCACCAAAATACAACTTATTTTTGTTGTTCTTCTTTGTGAAGTCGAGCTGTTCCTGGGTCTTCATCCCTGAATTACCAATCTGTGGCCTCCAGCATTGCCATCATGGTTTGGTTTGTTGTCCTTCACTTGTGTTGTCTTCTGGTTCGATGACATTTCACTTACTCGGTGAGTGACTTGGAGATAGTCAGTATCAAGTTTCTTTTAGAACTATTTGCATCTAAGACCTAATAGTAAGTACATTATACACTGGACACCAGAGTGCTCTGTGTCTTGCTCCCTTTGAGCGTCTCGGTCATCTGACCCTGATGTCTTGTTTACCTCCTCATTAACATAATTATCTAATTAACATAACCATTTACCCTATACTCTACACTAGACAGTTAAACAACTAACTGGAGGAGGAGACTACAATAACATCCCCCTCTTCAATGATGGCAGACCGCAGCACATCAGTACAAAAGATGAGGCTTAAGCGTTTGCAGTCATCAAAAGTGCTAGGTGGATGATCCATCTTGGTCTCCTCCTGATGTCCCTGGCATTACAGGTTTGATTCGCTCCACGTGATATTTAAAAAAGGGCTGAACACACTGGTTACAGCAAAGGCTATGGGCCCTGACAACATTCTGGCTGTAGTGATGAAGACTTGTACTTCAAAACTAACCATGCCCCCGACCCAGCTATCTACTCCAACAATGTGGAAAATTGTCCGAGTATGTCCTGTCCAGAAAAAGCAGAACAATTCCAATCTGGCCAATCACTACCCCATCAGTCTACTCGCAATCACCAGCAAAGTGATGGAAGGATGTTGATACTTATTTGGCAATAACCTGTTCATCGATGCTCACTTTGGGTTCCACCAGGAAGATGTCATTACAGCCTTGATGCAAACATGGACAAAAGCTGAATCTGAGGTGGGGTGAGGGTGACTGCTCTTGACATCAAGGCAAGTGTGACATGATGGAGCCCTTGCAGAATTGAAGTCGATAGGAATTGACGAGATAACCTTCCTGGTTTGAATCATACCTAGCACAAAGGAAGATGGTTGTGGTTGTTGAAGACCAATCATCTCAGACCCCCAACATTTGGAGTTCCCAAGGATGGCATCCTAGGCCCAACAATCTCCAGATGCTTCATCAGTGACCTTCCCTCCAGCATAAGGTCAGAAGTGGGATGGCTGTTGTTGCAGTGTTCAGTATGCTTCGCAATGCCTCACATATAGAAGCAGTCCATAACAAGTGCAGCAAGAGCTGGATAATATTCAGGTGTGGGCTGATAAGTAGCAAGTAACATTCGCGCCACACAAGCGCCAGGGAATGACCATCTCCAATAAGGGAGAATCTAACCATCTCCCCATGATGGTCAATGGCATTGCCATTGCTGAATCCCCCACTATCAACATCCTGGGAGTTATCATTGACTAAAAACTGAACTGGACAAGCCATGTAAATACTGTGGCTGTAAAAAGCAAGTTAGAGGCTGGGTTTTCTATGGCAAGTAACTCACCTCCTGACTCCCCAAAGTCTTTCCACCGTCTAGCTGGCACAAGTCAGGAGTGTAATGCAATATTCTCCACTTGCCTGAATAAGTGAAGTTCCAAAAACACTCCAGAAGTTCAACACTATCCAGTATAAAGCAGTCACTTTCTTCACCACTGGCATACAGTGGCAGCAATGTGTGCCATCTATGTGATGCACTGCAGCAACTCAACAAGACTGCTTCGACAGCACATTCCAACCCCGCAACCTCTATCACCTAGAAGAACAAGAGCAGCAGACACATGGGAATACTACCACTGTAAGTTCTCCTCCAAGACATACACCATCCTGACTTGGGACTATATCGCCACTCTTTCACTGTTGCTGGGTCAAAATCCTGGAACTGCCTGCTTAACAGCACCATGTGTACCTACACCAGATAAACTGCAGCATTTCATGCAGGTGACTTGCCATTGCTTTCTCTCAATGGTAATTAGGGAAGGGCAATAAATGCTGGCCCATGAATATAAAAACAAGATCTGTTCACAAAGCAACTTGATATATATGCAAATTAATGGGGATATGGACTTAGTTTCTATCTGGTGAGGGTTGGGGGGGGTTGTACTACATAATACACAATATGCAGAACTGAAAAGTCTGATGTCTGTTATAACTGGGTTTCCTGATTGGTAATGTACTCCTAAGTCTGATTTGTGCAGTCAGCAAACAAATAAATAGGAAAAGTGCAACACCCCATTATGCGTTGTGGGCTCAAGTCCCAAGTCAGAGGCATGAGTAGAAAATCCTATGGTCGCTACTTCCTCGTGTTGCTTACATACAGCACATTTCAACTGCTTGTTCTGATGGATTAGAAGAAAGATCTGTCCTCAACATCATCAATACATGGTTAAGATCTGGAATGTGTACCTTGAGACTGAGTTGGAAGATTCAATCATGATCTTTAAAGGAATTCAATAAGGACCTGGAAAAAATTTGCAGGGCTCCAGGGAAAGGACTTGCTGAGTTGCTGTTGCAGAGAGCAGGAATGGACATGATGGCCCTCCTTCTTCTGTGCTGTAACTGTTCTATGATTATTTACATGTAGAATTTATTTTAAATACATATATTATTCTGGTTTTCAATGTTCTCATTACTTCCTCCCTTTTAGCATACATGTCTCCATTGTCCCCTAACCATGGATGTTCAATACATGCAGTGAGAATTGGGTTGCTGCTGCTCACTCCCTAAAGTCAGGTAATGAAACAGCACTGATAAAGGACCAGAACTTGGACTTGGCATCACAGTTGTGAATCAGACACGTGGACGAGAAAAAACAAAATCTGTGGCACTGACTTGCATTACCTGCACCAGTTCCATTTGGATTTGAATTTAATAGTTATACCTAA
Organism: Cetorhinus maximus; assembly: GCF_964194155.1. Lineage (NCBI taxonomy): Eukaryota > Metazoa > Chordata > Chondrichthyes > Lamniformes > Cetorhinidae > Cetorhinus > Cetorhinus maximus. The sequence goes on from NC_135893.1 coordinate 14,339,156, forward strand.
TTCATCAATTTAATTGCCTAACAGGTAGCAAAAATATAGTATAGAATCTACAAGCTCTTCCTGCCCTATGTATCCTCTCTGTGTGAAAGTCAGAGGTAATACCCTCTTTCATAGGATTTCAAAACTGGAATGTCTTCTCTCCGTCCTACAACCTACAAATTTTTAAATACCAAACTTGTCATCACCAAACCACTAATTTTGATTTATCTCATCTTATGGCTTTTCAATTTTAGTGTGTCCTGCACCATGGATCTTGGTCTTTCATCTAACTTTCTAATTACAAAAAAACAGACCAGTGTGCTACAACCTAAGTTTCATTCAAGTTGCTAACCATAACTAACATGTAACTTTAGCACTCATGAATGATCAGACTGCCCACTTAGGGATATAAATTCTTACCAAAAGACCTTTCTAATTACCTACTGATCAAAGGTGGGTGAAAGCCAACAACATAGAGCAGAAGGTCACAAGTTAAATCTTGATTGAGCTGAGTTAACTGGCCTCAATTGAAATAGGAGTTGGGACGCTACATTTGACTCAGTGCCACTAGGTTAAGAAGCGATTTAAAAATTCATCATGGTTCCCATCCAAATTGTCTCCTTATCTGTGAATTTTGAGTGAGGCCAAGATAGGGCTCAACTATGCCACTTTTTATAGTAAAATAACCAACACCCATTTACTCTATAGACTTGCATACAAAGAATAACCCCTTGCCTGAGCCATCAGAGGACTTAATGCAATCTTTGAACTGGCCCATCACCAAAGTTGCAGAAGGGTAGAGGAGGCCAACATTTATAGAGCTTTTGAGAGATCCTGTAATGGGGTGGATGACAGTTAACATGGATTGAATGGTCTTTGTCATCCATACTTGCTTCAGGGGAGTGGGGAAGGAAAATTCATTTGAATAAAAAAAAATATTTTTGAAAATTTGACTAAAATTACCAGAATGAGAATTCCAGTGTATTGCTGCATGCAAAGAGTTAAATGAATCAACAGCCAGCATGTGAGGTCACAACACACGCTGAATTCTGGAACAACATGTTTCTCAGTTTAGGTCCAAATGGAAATTCAATTGCTCTCATCACCTACAGGAATCGCTGTTATTTAATTGTCATGTTGCTGTGCCTAGCCTGTGTCTCTCCGGAGGGCAATTACTTGGGGAATGTGATGGTGTAATTGGGCAGGTGTGTGGAACGTAATCACAGCTAGCTGCAAATTAATGTTGGAAGTGGTTGCTTTTACGTCCATGATGTGTGTGCGTGTGTGAGTCAGTGTACCAAGTAGCAACACAAAAGCAATATACTGCAGATGCTGGAAATCTGAATTAAAAACAAACTGCTAGAAGTACTCTGCAGGTTTTTTTTTTAATTCATTCACGGGATGTGGGCTTTGCTGGCTGGGCCAGCATTTATTGCCCATCCCCAGTTGCCCATAAAGGTGGTGGTGAGTTGCCTTCTTGAAACGCTGCAGTCCATGTGGTGTAGGTACAACTACAGTACTGTTAGGAAGAGAGTTCCAGGATTTTGATCCAGCGACAGTGAAGGAACAGCCATATATTTCCAAGTGAGGATAGTGAGCAACTTGGAGGGGAACTTCCAGGTGGTGGTGTTCTCATCCATCTGCTGTCCTTGCCCTTCTAAATGGTAGTGGTCCTAAGTTTGGAAGGTACTGTTGAAGGAGCCTTAGTGAATTCTTGCAGTGCATTTTGTAGATGATACACACTGCTGCTACTGTGCGTTTGTAGATGGTGGGAGTGAATGTTTGTGGTTGTGGTGCCAGTGCTTTGTCCTGGACGGTGTTGAGCTTCTTGAGTGTTGTGGGAGTTGCACTCATCCAGGCAAGTGGGGAGTATTCCATCACACTCCTGACTTGTGTCTTGTAGATGGAGGCTTTGGGGAGTCAGGAAGTGACTTACCCGTTGCATGATTCCTAGCCTCTGACCTGCTCTTGTAGCCACAGCATTTATACGGCTAGTCCAGTTCCATTTCTGGTCAATGGTAACCCCCAGGATGTTAATGACCTTTCATGACCTGAAATGCTAACTCTGTTTCTCATCACAGTTGCTCTCTGACCTGCTGAGTATTTCCAGCATTTTCTGTTTTTATTACTGAACATCAATATAGGCTATTAAGGCCATTATAATAAGCCTCTTCTTTGCCTTCCTCTATACATCAAAAATTGTCACATTATACTATAATTCAGTATTTCAAGAGCATTATTTATTATTTGCCAAGCCCACTGATGTTTCCTAGAATTTTCTTCCACAGATAACGTTCCCCTTCCCAGCCCCTGTATTGTTCTCCCACTTCTATCAAAGAGTCAAGCTGTCATCTCCTTCCCTAGTCCTGTTAACCCACTTCATATCTGATAGTAAGATATATAGATGATTGGCATCAAGTAGCTCTCTGAACTTTTCTTTCCTTAAGACAGTGAACAGGCTGGAAAGAGTTACATATGGGCAGTGTTCAGGCTGGAGAGAGTTACACATGGGATAAGGAATGAGTTGAAGAGTTACATATGCAATAATGTACAGGCTGGAGGGTAGTACAGGGTGAAGTGTGTTTCTTGCAGCTAAATGCATAAGTTGGAGAGGATACATTCTTTGAATAGCACCAGGGGATCTTTTAACATTTACCTGAATAGTTAGGATCACCATTTGATATTCCATTTGAAGGACAGCACCTCTGACAATGCAGCACTCCCTCAAAACTGCACTGATGCATCAGCCTGAATTATATGTTGAAATTCTAGAGTGTTACTAGCTTAGCCAAGTTAACACTTCTGTCTTATGATATCCAAAAGTAATTCTCTCCTGACCTTTAAAGTGACTGATGGCAATTCGACATGGTGAGAGGAGGGGTAATTTTACCCTCAAGAAACACCTGAGGTTTGGTTGCAGGTGAGGAATGACAACTGGGGAAAATGCAAGTGTGCTGGGAAGCCAATTCTGACCTGCTGACTTCTGTATTTAACTGGACTGTGTTAGACCCCCTGTGTGCAACCTCCTCAAGGGAGCCAGGTTGCCTTTAAATGTTTTAAATGCCTTAAAAGCTAATCACTCATTTGAGTGATATTTCAGCTGACTTTCACATGTAATGGTACATCCACAAGTTTCCTGGGCTTCCAGATACACTCCTGTGACAATGACAATTGAAGGGACTGATTCAACCTCAATGAAATACTACAATAAATGCTCAGTACTCACAGCTGCATTATTACTTACTAGTATAAAAGGATTTGCTCACAGTACATTTGCTGAGAGTTTACTTTCAACACATTGGAAGTTTTCTGGATCACATCAGGATAGATGACACTTTGGCTGCCTTGGACTTCGGACAAAGAGCAAGATGACTAGCGCCTAGATTAATGACTTAAATGAAGATTCAGAGAGTAATGTATCTAAGTTTGTGGATGATACAAAGCTAGGTTGAAAGGTAAACTGTTTGGGGGGGGCATGGAGACAGAGGCTGCAAAGGGATATAGACAGGTTAAGTGAGTGGGTAACAAGATGGCAGATGGATTATAATGTAGAGAAATGTGAAGTTATTCACTTTGGTCGAAAGAATAGAAGAGCAGAATATTTTTTAAAAGGTGAGAAACTTGCAGGTATTGATGTTCAAAGAGACTTGGATGTGTTCACACAAGGAATACAAAAAGTTAACATACAGGTACAGCAAGCACTTAGGAAGGCAAATGGCATGTTGGCCTTTATTGCAAGGGGATTGGAGTATAGGAATAAAGAAGTCTTGCTAGAGTTATACAGGGTTTTGTTGAGACCACATCTGGAGCAGTGTGTGTGATTTTGGACTCCACATTTGAGAAGAGATATACTTGCATTGGAGGCGGTAGAGTGAAGGTTAATTAAATTGGCCCCTGGGATGAGGGGTTTATCCTATATTGAGAGGCCTATAAATTAGCTCTATTTTTTCTGGAGTTTAGAAGAATGAAAGGTGATCTCATTGAAACATACAAGATTCTGAAGGGACTTGATAGGGTAAACGATGAGAGAGAGATTCTCCAACCAATGGAAACAGAAATGCGGGGGCACAGCCTCACGATAAGGGACCGATCATTTAGGACTGAGATGAGGGGAAATTACTTCACTCAAAGGGTTGTGATTCTCTGGAATTCTCTGCCCCAGAGGGTTGTGGGTGCTCCATCATTGAATACATTTAAGATATTTTATCTCTCAGGGAATCAAGGGATATGAGGAACAGGCAGGGAAATGAGGTTGAAGCCCAAGATAAGCCATGATCGTATTGAATGGTGGAGCATGTTTGACGGGCCATATGGTCTACTCTTGCGCCTTGTTCTTGTGTTCACCAGCAGCAGCATCAACAGCAGACTGCTAGTAAAAGAGCAGTAGCTGGACATCAGAGAGGGGACCAGCAGCAGTAACAAATTGCTGTTTTGAGTCCTACAGCCAGATAACAAGAGGTGAGCAGCAGAGGGTTGCAGCTTGTAGGAGGCACCACCCTCGACACATGGTCTACAGGTAGACGCTGAGTTTCTGTGACATGTCGAAACAGCAGTGTTTCAGAAGGCTCGGGTTAACTGAGGTGGTGCCGGACAGACCACCTACTGCCTGTTGGACCTGTGCCACATGTTACCAGTGGCTGTCAAAGTCGCCACCGCCCTCAACTTTTTTGCCACAGGATCCTTTGGTTCTGCTGGAGACATACACAGGATCTCCTAGTTGGCAACCCATTAATGCAGAAGGCAGATGACTAATGGGTTGTTTGCCAAGGCCGGCAATTATATGAATTTTGCTTTCTTATGATGCCAATCAAAATAAGTAAGCACTCAGGTTTGCATCTCTGGCTAGTTTCCCACACCGTCAGGGTGTTGCTGACTGCACATAGCTGGTAATCCAGGCATCCAGCAGATCAAATAGACTACAAGGCCTTTCACTCCATCAATGTGCAGCTGGTTTGTGCAACTACAAAACGATATTTCTGCAGGTGTGCATAAAATCCCCAGGGCACTGCCATGATCCTTCCGTCTTTCGATAGTTTAAGGTCCCTGACATATTTGGACCTGGAAGCACACTTAAGAGGTGACTGATTGGAGACAAGAGATAACTACTTCAAATTTGGCTGTTGGTTTTTAGGAGTTTTGAACCCCTAATTTTTATGGGAATGGACTAACAAACAGTTCAGTCATGAGACTGAATGAAATAAAAGTCAGAACATGTTTATTAAGTTTTCAGGTAAACAAAAGCAATAAACTCAGGCAGTGATTTACAGTCTAACATGGGCTATATACTTCCTGTCTGCTGACTAGATGGGGGGAGTGCACAATAACATCTCATCTTGCAGCTTTTGGTCTTCGGGCTCTTTTTTTTCTCTGTTTCTCTCTCTCTTTTTATCTCTTGTCTTGTTTTCTTGTTTCTAGTTTTCTCTACTGCACAAATCTGATGGGGAAGCCCTCTTTTATCCAGGTCCTTGCCCAATTTACCATACCTCGAGGCTTTTACATCCTGTGGTCTCATGGAGAGAGAGATTGATGTTACATTCTTGGCTTAATCTTACACAAACAGTTATCAGCTTCAAGGTCTCAGCTTTTGCTGCAAATAAGCTTTTTAAAACTTGACATAATTCTCCCATGGTGCCACTACCTTGGCATCTTTTCTATATTGTGCCATATTTCTAAGTTTTCCCAGTCTACTATTCTACAAAGAAAGATATCTAATAAAGTTATATGTTCCTAATAATAGGGTTAGATTTTAACAATTAGTATTCCAGTTCGTAGCCTAATAATCTTATATGGCTAATGACACCCACCAAAAACCTGACCAATATAGCCCTACAGCGAATGCCATATGACCACCAGATGCATGTTTGAAAAGCCATTGGCATGCTGAAGATATTATTTGGGTGTGCAGACATCTCTGAAGATGCCCTTCACTTAGTACTAGCCAGGGTGACCAGAATGGTCGTGGTTTGGTGTGCTCTGCATAATATTGCACAGCAGCAATGTTCAGCCCTGCAGAATGAAAAAGGTGGAGTGTAAATCTTCTGATGATTCCATGGAAAAGCGGGAAGGTGATCAGGGCAATGCAACACCAAATGCTCACACCTTTGCCAGGGATATTCTTATTAAGGCCAAGGTTGCAACAGTGGCCTGATGTCAGAACCACATGCAATAGCCATTCTTTCCCCTTCTGCCTCAATGCTACTGATACAATAATTTCTGCAAACAACCAAGCACCTGCTAGGCATTGCTCACAAAGCTTCCTGTCAATTCATGTCTTTCCATTCAACACAAAAGTTAAAAGGCAAATTGCCACCCAAAAAACAAGAATAGACAAGATGAGAAAGTGGTGCAAAAGAATAAAATTTGTGATTGAACTAAAGAACAGAAACTTCACAACATAATATTTTTCTCATACACTGATGTGTATACCCTTGTACAATTACACACCTTTACACTCCTTTTACCAACCATTCCTACGTGATACAAACCCTGTAGCTTCAGCAGATGTAGAGGAGATCCCTGCATCCTTGCACTGACATCATTCTGCACCTTTGTAGGGATAGACTCAGCCATTGGGATACAAGGTAGCATGTTGGATACTGACCAAAGTGGGGTGGGGTTTGTGATAATGGGTGAGAAGTGGAAGTGCTTTGAGTGGAGTTCCCACTTCCAAATCCCCTTTCACCATTATCTCTCTTGTGGCCCAGTTGCACTTCTTCATGATCATTCTACTGGAGAGCACTTGGGTGCAGATCAGTGCGGCCACTGTAAGGCTAATGTTAAGACAGCAGTCTGCATGGCCACAGTCAAGGCATGCATGGACTCATTTGATTGCTGCATTTGATATTCCACAAAGTTGGCTTCTCAATCCTGGTAAGAAGGTATCATTGCAATGTACTACAATATCAACACACTCATGCTTGAGGCAGACCCCCTCCATTCTCTCTGCAGTTGTGGTCAGTGTGCTTGGAAGCACACTTTCTGCTGCTGCTGCTCAATGCTCTCCAGAGTACATCATCTGTGTCCAGCAGAACACAGCATGGAGGGGGCTACACCCTCTGCAAGACCCCCTGCTGCTTTCTCTGCCACCATGCTCACTTGTAAAATGAGTCAGCGGGTGAAAACACTGCTGTCTCTATTATGGTCCCACTAGTGCAAATGCCTGAGTTGATGCATGATTTCTGTGATGATGCAGCTTCAGAAGGAATCAGTTCCTCTGAGGATTCGTCATCCACGAGGTCCACTGACTGCTGCTGCATGAAAGCCCTGATGGAGATATAAGATAGGAATTAGTACTGGCAAGGTATGAATGCTGTGTCTTATCATGAAGATGGCTATATTTCACTCACTGCTGACATCAAGTCAACATGACTCAGTGCTGTATGATATGTATGTGTCACTGATATTTAATTGTCACCAGGTAGATGAGAGATCACTGTCTCCCCATCTCCAAATGCCAGAGTGCCAAAATGTCACTGATCTGCGGTCCTTCCTGCTCTATTCTGAGCTGCAAGATCCAAGGAGGCTTACTTCTCTACCTCTTCCATGTGTTCAATACTCTCTTCTCCTGTAATAGGGTAAGAACAGACCTTTGAGTGATGTAATGGTATGTGATCACTTGATGGATGCAGTGCATTTGGTGATTTGAGCTGACTATAAGGGAAAGGTATGAAGTTGTGTAAGGATGAGGATGAGTGCCAGTAATGAATGAATAAATGAGGTTGTGAAGAAGTGCACTGAAAGAAAAAGGTAGGTGCACATTCAAGGTAAGTGGGTGTGAGGAGTGAATGATTTGACTTCTTTACATAAACTCACCAATCACACACAGAATTGCTAAACTATAAGAAGGTTTGATTGATTTGAAGACTACAACTAATATGCATACGCCTTACAAGATAGCTCAACAGACAGGTCTACTCTAGGGGTTTGGCAACCACTATTACTCATAACAACAGCTGCAACTCACACTACTAACTGCTGGTCACATGCTGCTTTACATCCTGGTTCCTTGATGACATGTGTCCATCATTCACCTATTCTTTCGCAACATCCTCCTTTTTTTTTACCATCATAACATTACATACATTGGGAGTGAATATACATACTCGGGGTGGTTGTGAAAACTATTTACACAAAAGATCTCTGTTCATCAATCAAGAGTATAGCGTATAGGTGGCTTACTAATCCTTCCTGAATCTTGTGAAGGTATAACCCTCCTGAGATCTAGACTTATCACTTTGGTGTTCTTGACTTGTAGGTGTATTGTCATCCTGTGTATTATTGGAGTACTAATTATTCTCATGGTGATTTTCCACAATTTCATCTTTGATTTTATCTTGGGATGTGTTCTGAATGCAGCTGGAGTGCTGAGTGTTATAAAGTTGGACAATTCCCTTAGCTGGTTTCTGTTTCTCCTTAGTGTTGTCCAATTCAGTGTTGTGACCTCAGAATCCAGGCTCACTGCACACTTTAGATACTTGCATGGGTAACTAGATTCCCTGGGTGGGTGTATGACCAGAACCTTTTGTCCTACACGCAGACTAGGCAGCTCTACACCTCCATGTCGGCTGTGTGTCATTTTCATTTGCCCTTGTTTTTCACGAAATTTCTCCTGTATTCCTGAGAATTTGGACAGGTGATGGCTTGGGAAGGTTGTCCTAACCTATCTCCCATGCATGATTTCCGCTGGTGATGGAAGCCTACGTCTAAAGGTGCTGCCCTCAAGTATAACATGGCAATACAGAGACCTTGTTTCATTCCCCTGCCCTTCACAATTAATGGCTTAACAGTGCAGATTATTCACTCGGCAAGACTGTTGAATTTGGGATAGTGTGACAAAGCTGTCATGTGGTTTATGCCCCATTTAGCACACAAGACCCTAACAGGTCTCCCAGTATATTGTGGCCCATTTGATATAATCTCTTCAGGTGTACCAAACAAACAAAATATTGCACTCATTGTGTCTGCCACAGAGACTCTCGAGGTATCCTTCAATCGTCAGATGATTAGTAACATGGAAAAGTAACTAGGAGAAAATCGTCACCATGGATAGTGAATAAATCTGTTGCAATTTTGGACCAAGGGTGAGATGGAACCTTGTGAGGGTACAGTGGTTCTTTGTGTTGTTGTGGTTGCTCTCTCTGACATGCTTCGCACACCCTCACTACCTTCTCACTATCCTTGTTGATCCCTGGCCAATACACACTTTCCCTTGCCAGGTGCCTCTGTCGGAGATTAACCACACCAAGGCGTCACAGAAACCCCATTTATTACTTGTGCACAAGGGAGAACAATACAGCGAGAGTTATTTGTACCGTCTCAGAGCAGAATACACAAACACTTACTTAAAAGCATTTTACAACTAATCAGCACATCTCAATCCACTTATTTGCATACGTTAACTGACCAATCCATGTTTTAGTTAATTTCCACTTCTACACAACAGGTGCAGTGCCTACGCACTTGGTTATCACAACTTTGATTACATTCGGCCCAAGAGAGAGAGATATGGAATGTCTCAGGGCTCATCCTACATAGTGGTCAGACAAGATGGTATTGTTCTTCAAGGTTGCAGTATTTTTCTCTTAGGCCTGGGCATCTAATTCAATTTCTCCATTAGCCCTGTTAGTACCAAGTGGGTTCCCTATTTGTCTAGGCCACCACACTTCCCCGCCCCCCTTTTGTCCTACAAGGACAATCCACCACCCTTAGCCAAGTTCTATGTATCCTAGCTGCCAGGCTTCATCCTCAGTGGACTCCTGATTCCTGTGGAGAGGGAGGGAATAGATAACTGGCTTGCCACCAGCAAGGTAGGCACAGGAACCCAATGGCAACTCACCCACCCGAGTGCTACCCTTGGTATAATTTCTCCTGACGCATAGCCAGGCCTCCCCCTTAACAACCATAAAGGTGAGCTCCCGTCTCCAAATGGGCGTTTGCTGAATGAGGGCCCCTGTATTACCTAGGGATCATGCGGAATCTGAGGGGAAAGCCAGAAAACGCATCTCAGAGGAGGAGGGGTTAACAGGAAAATGAGTACAAATCCAACATTTAGTCCGATTAACTTGCGAGGCTATGGCCTGCATTCGTTGAACCGCAGAATTGGTTATCCATGCCCCCGCAAGGACCACGCAGGACAGAATCCAAATCAGAGTCAGCATTCTGATGGCTCAGTTAAAGTTCCTGCACAAACACTTCCATCCGAGGTCAGCGTCCGCTTGACGTGCAATGCGTGGATCCACAAGGGTCGTCCTTCAACCTTCATGGCCGTATGTGTAGAGAGCAGGACTTGGAAAGGCCCCTCCCATCGAGGTTCCAAACAGTTCTTTTCTCCTGAAGGTCTTTACCAGGACTAGGTCCCTGGGCTGGTATTGATGGCAATCTTCAATGGTTCTACTACCTGTATATGCAAGCTCTTGAGAGAATTAGTGAGCGCTATACAGTATGTAATCATTCCCACATCCATAGCATGGATGTCCATTTCCCTAGCAGACAAAGGTGGGGCCACTGGGAGGCGCATAGGATGTCCCATTACAACTTCATGAGGGGAAAGAGAGGTGGTACGGTTAGGGTGAGAGCGCATAGTCATGAGCGCCAAAGGGTAGAACTTCAGGCCATTTCAAACCGGTTTCTTCACATAATTTAGCTAGTTTGTTTTTCAGAATACCATTTTGTCTTTCCAACGCCCCAGTAGGGGGTGGTATGGGCAGGAAAGGTGATGGTTGCATTGTAAGGCCCTCAAAGGTTCCTTTATCACTTTAGCGGTAAAATGAGGTCCATTATCAATGGATAAAATCTCTGGTATCCCAAATCTCTGGTATCCAAATCTGGGTATGTATTCACGCAACAACAATTTTACAACAATAATAGCATCATTCCGTCGGGTGGGATACGCCTCCACCCATCACGAGAACAAACATACTATAACTAAAACATAATTATATCCCTTACATTTAGGCATTTGTATAAAGTCTATTTGTAGGTGTACAAACGGGCCCCATGGCTGGGGTCCCGTACCAGCAGTCACTGTGGGCGTCTTGCCTGGGTTATGTCATTGACATAGGTATGACAGGTATTACTAATACAATGCCTATTAGCATATTACTATTCAGTGTACATTCAACATTCATTCTATATACACGTGTTAAACCTCTGAGCTGGCAACCGGTCAAGTCATGATTCTTGTGTCATGAGAGATTCAATAAATGCTCATTAGTTACCCATAAAGGTACTACCCCTTCTTTAATCTGTCTTAAATTTTCTCGGGCTTGTTCCAGTGCCCAAGTTCCATAGGTGCTGCATACATCATTTCTGCTCAATTCGTCTGAAATATTTTTCCCTATTTCCATTAATTTATTGATAGCCCCCACATGACTTTCGAGCACAGTAGCCAGGCTTTGGATTAACCAATGATGTCCCTATATTGAATATCGTAGTGGCATCATTTATCAGGCTGCGCTTAACGCGGTTCCCTCCCAAGCCTGATCGCATCTCGCCATTGAACTGAACTGCTTCAGTCATCAATTGGCACGTCAGAGCTGTATAGAGTGCTTGGGTATAGGTTGAGCACCACTGGGGCAGGACGACACCGGATATGTTCAAGACTACTGGTACCAGCTCATGGTGTACATTATCATACAAAACTTCTGATTAACCAGTACCAAACCATTTGTCGGTCCTGGATGCATAGTCGGACAAGATGGGTCAGTCGGTGTGGTTTGGGGTTTCAATTATCTCTACTCGGACTGTGAAAGTAGAGGTGGGAGGTGGCTGGGTAGTAGCGGACCTCCCATGCCCGATCTGAAGCAAACCCTTACTACAATTTGAAAGCACTTGTTCTCCTACTGTTACATTTATCATTCCCCGTTGCGTGTTGCATTCGGCACTGTCCGTGCTGTACCAAAGTTCCTCCTGCGGTGCAGGATGAGCAGCGATGATTCCCGACCTTGTTGCCAGTACTGATACAGCCATGACCAGGATCGTAGATCTGTGGAGACGTTAACATCGGCTCTCGTTCTCATATCTACAAGTGCGCATGTATCACCTGTCATAATTACCTGGTATGGTCCATGCCTGTTCGCTCCGAGCTCACCCTGACCATCACCTTATTCCCCACTTGGGGGGACTGTTGTTGCTCTTTGGATTTGCCTGTTTCCATATCCTTAATTATCTGTCAGTCTCTAACTTCCTCTCTCAACTCATGTAATTGCCTACTTAATTCCCTTACATTGTCCTGTATTTTTCCTTTCAGTGGCCCTAGACCTCCTACTATAATGCGTTCAGGTAATTGCATGGCCCTTCCTGTCATCATTTGAAATGGGGTGAACCCAGCGGTCCTGCTTGTGGTAGCCCACGGCGTATTAGAATATTGGGCTGTTCCCTGTCTCTTGATTGATGTTTTTTTAAAGTTCAGTTCATCCTTTCCACCAGCCCTGGACTCTGGGGGTGGTAAGGAATATGGAATTTCTGTTTAATCTCCATAAGATTACACACTTCTTTAATGACTCTCCCTGTGAAATGAGTTCCCTGTTCTGAATCCATCTGGGTAGGCACCCCCCCACTCCTTCCAGTTTACTCTCTCCTGCTGCTGTCTCATGTCAGACCTCAATTCCTTAAACAACTCTACAATGCACCTTCTTATCCTATCTTTCAATGGCTCAGTATCTTCACTTCCAGTGATGGTTCTCTCTGGAAACCGCTTAACTCTGCCTGTCATCAAGGTGTTAATCCTGTGGTTTTACTCTTTGTAGCTTGCAGGCACATTAATATAGTCAGTAATACACCTATTTAGCCTTTTTCCAGCTTTCCCTTTACCTGTATCCATCTTGTGGTAAATTGTTGTTAAGTATTATTTCTCCTTATATTTCAATTCCTGAACTACAGATTCCACATAGTTTTACCTCTAAGTTTTTTCCCTGACCATGATCATCCTAAGATTCTCTTGAGTTCAGTTTCTCTATTGTCTTGATTGTTTAAAATGTTTCCTTACTCTTTAGGCCATATTAACTATTCCATTTCAACGGGGATCTCTGTCTCTAGATCTTTGCTTATCTCCTCCTGTGCAGTTCCAATGCCTCAGTTGATGGCCAGATTATCAAGTTCATTTCCCTTAAAACAGTTTGTACATTATGTCCTCTTTCCCTAACTCATTCTCCTACTTGCCTCATACCATTTTACACATGCAACAGCTACCAGTTAATCTTGTTCAGGTTGCCTGGAGAGACTTCAAAATAAATAAAATATTCTCACAACAATTTTAAAAACAGAAATCAGGTATTGACATGTTTTGCTTCGTTAACTTCTTCTCAAAAGCAATCCACTAAATTTTGTCTGACCCTTTTCTTTTAGAATTATCCCAGATTCATTAACTCGGCCAAAAATTGGATTTCTGCCAAACTTTGTCAAGGCCTTGAGCTTAGCTTCATATTTTGGGAACAGACTTACAAATACAAAAGCTTGCAGCATTTGAATTAGTGCCAATTGTTGTCAAACCTTTTTAAAATGAAAATTCCCTTTTGAGAACTTTATCAAGAACCAAACCTCAAATTTTTAAATTTTCTAAGGACTGTAATTTACACTATCAAAATTAAACAACCTCTTTTTCATGTGTAACAATTTGTATCCAAGTTATAATTTCCGTATGTTTATCGACACATTCTTTATCTTAGATAGCATCCTAGTGATTCAAAAGTAACCTGTTAAATTACACTGCACTTTACATCTCAAGATTGTCCCAAATTCAAATTCCAGTGCTTTTGGAAAGCAGATTTCCTTTAATAGTTAATTCATCTCTTCATAAGAAACCCCTTTTTATCCATTGGAACCATCTAGACCTTGTGTTTATGTCTTTTGGTTTTCCTAGAATCTTTCTGAATTTCAAGTATTTTCAGAATTTTAGAAAAAGAGCTCGTATGTATTAATCCCAATCAGTTTGGAAACTGATGATGAGGATTATTTCCTACTAGTCTGCAAGGGGGTGGTACAAGGGTTGGTTCATCTCAAACAAAGGCAAGCCCTGTTTTATCTTTACACTAGCTTCAAATTATGATTTTTGCCAGAAATCTCAACTCAAACCTTATACTCAAAACTTTGGAATATTTGAATAAACTTTTCCTTTAATCTAATATGGGGCTTTTGACTCTAAAGTGCTTAACTACACACACAAAAGACAATTCAGGGAAGAAAACACATTAAAGCTCACATACAAATGCTTCATTGCACACAAACAAACATATAGATAAAGGTATGCTCCTATAATATTGAACTTAACTCTAAACGAAGCTTCAAGTAGCAGTGAGGGAATAAAGGGATCTTGAAGGCTGCACCTATAGGGACCTTCAAACTGACGAAAGCTCAGATTTTCTCTGCTGCTGCTTGTCAATTGCTCATTAACTCCCTAGGGGTACCCTCTCTCTCTCTCTCTCTCTTCAGCACAAGCAGCTTTTGTAACTTAGATCAATTCAATTTTTTTAAGTTACAGAAAATTCAGTAGTGGACTATCTACTTCCCTTAAAACATATTATATGCGCTCAATTCTGCCCCGTTTAAAAGTTCCAGCTGGCGGGAAGCTCTCTCCTTTACCTTGAGTCCATTTAACCCAATCAGAAACATATTGGACAATTTCAGGACTGTAATGGACATACATATAAGCATTTGGGATTCCCTTCATGTGGGAACCTGGGGTTTCTTTGATGCCATATTTCCCATTTTTACTTAATAATATACAGAAAAAACACAGAAATTACTTACTTTTCATCTCCAGGGGACTCGAACCCCTGGGAATACTACTTTCTCACCTCCAGGGGACTCAAACCCCTGGGAATACTACTACTACTTTTTCACCTCCAGGGGACTTGAACCCCTGGGAATACTACTACTACTTTTTCATCTCCAGGGGACTCGAACCCCTGGGAATACTACTACTACTTTTTCACCTCCAGGGGACTCGAACCCCTTGTAATACTACTACTACTTTTTCACCTCCAGGGGACTTGAACCCCTTGTAATACTACTACTACTTTTTTTACCTCCAGGGGACTTGTAACCCTGGAATACTACTACTATTTTTTTTACCTCCAGGGGACTCGAACCCCTGGGAATACTACTACTTTTTTTACCTCTAGGGGACTTGTAACCCTGGGAATACTACTACTACTTTTTCACCTCCAGGGGACTCGAACCCCTGAGAATACTACTACTACTTTTCACTAAATTACTGGCCAAATGAATCTCCTAAATATTTAAATAGATGACTTACCCTGAGAGTCAGCCAAAGGCAGGCGAAGGCAGATCGCAGGTCAATGAACCCCAGAAGCCCAAATGGTGCTGCCACGGACTGAGGAGTCCTTGAACCGTGAGGTCCTAACGCTGGCGCTCCGTGACTCAACCCCAGGGGTTAGTCATCTCGGTGGAACCTCCAGAATCTGTCGGAGATTAATCACACCAAGGCATCACAGAAACCCCATTTATTACTTGTGCACGAGGGAGAACGATACAGCGAGAGTTATTGTACCGTCTCAAAGCAGAATACACAAACACTTACTTAAAAGCATTTTACAACCAATCAGTAAATTTTGCACATCTCAATCCACTTATTTGCATACGTTAACTGACCAATCCATGTTTTAGTTCATTTCCATTCCTACACAACAGGTGCAGTGCCTACGCACTTGCTTATCACAACTTTGATTACATTCAGCCCGAGAGAGAGAGACATGGAATGTCTCAGGGCTCATCCTACACAGTGGTCAGATAAGATGGTATTGTTCTTCAAGGTTGCAGTATTTTTCTCTTAGGCCTGTGCATTTAATTCAATTTCTCCATTAACCCTTTTAGTATTAAGTGGGTTCCCTATTTGTCGAGGCCACCACACCTCATTCACTCTATGCCCATATGCCCCTGGTGTAACTGTAACAATATGTTCTGGTGAAGAGAGCTTCAGGTACAAGCACCTGCACCAGTTGGTGTGCTGATCCACACATTGGGTAATGCCGTTACATTCCATATTGTCCAACTTACTCTTAAGCTTCTCCTGTATGTGCACACTACATGTTCTAGCAGGGTTGTTCAATAGGATTGCATCTTTTTTGAGGTGTAGTACAGCATCACCCTCTGAAATTTCCAATAGCGTCGAATCTGGCTGGGTATATCTGTTGTAGGTCATGGATTGACTCAGTGCGATTATTTTTGGCCTCATCTGCCATGATTGGTGATCTTGTGTATGGTCACAACGTTGAGTTCCATACACACCAGTAACCCTGCTACTGCTGGTCCGCTCATGTCCACCAGGATACTTGTGGTTTGAATGCAGACTTGTCAATGCTACATTTCAATGTCAAATGTACCAATGCAATGAATGGGTGACCTGTTGTATGCAATTAGTTAGACTGTCGTAGGTTGCATCATTGACTCCCAAGGGTCCAGATATATATCCTTCAGGATTCTGACTGGTAAGATATTCGCGCTCACCCTGTGTTGACTTTGGCAGTGAGTGTGTGTTTGCCGCTTTTCTTTGGGCATATGATACTGATAGTAGCAAAAGCCTCTAACTATTTTACTTCATCCACAGACCATGTCACATTCATGATGCGGTAATGCCTGTTCACTTTCTGGTTGAAGATTTCTCCACTCTGTGAATCTTCACCATGGCCTGTCTTACCATGAATCTTGCATATGTGCTTACATTTATGTTGGTCTCTAGTGCACTCTAGTGTTGCTGCCGGTATACTTAACATACTTTTTGTTTGTGTGAGGGGGCTAAGTCTTCATTCTGTATAATTTTTTTAAAAATAAAATTGATATAGATGCCCTCATAGCTATTTCTAAAATTTTTAAAACTGGACAAAGACCTTTTAAAATGGCTGAATCTTTGTCTGTTGGTGACCCCTGAACAAAAGGACCTATCTGGCAGTTTTGAAGACACTTACACCTTGTTATCTCCTGCGGGCTGCAGAGACCAAATTCAAGGGGAACTATACAAAGGCCATCTGCATTTCAGAACCTAGGGCTGGTCTGCTAGGACAAAGGACCCCGCAACCTTCCTTTCAATCCTTAATGGATGAGACAATTAACTACCTCGGGGGATCCCAGACAAGAGATACACGACCCTTGTCAAAGACAATGTGGAGAGGCGGGAGTCATGTGAAACAGACCAAGCTTGCGGAACCAGTAATATTGCCTTGTGGAACTGCAAAGCTCAGTCTGTCATTTTACCATCTAACTAGCAGCAGCACAGAGAAGGGGCATTGCCCAGATTTGAATACCTGGCCCCATCTACACAGTTTCTACTGGAACTTCGGTACCATTGCCAAAAAGACTGATTCATCTCTTGAGTGCCTATGTTATAGGGCGAAGTCAACTCCACTGGAAAAGTAAATTGTATAGCATCGGTTGTCAGCTTGTCTACCTCCATGAAGGAATACCTCATTTGATTTTGATTCTGGACTCTGGACCCACATGAAACAATAATTCTTTACTCTGTCTTTTCCCTGTAAATCTTCCTTTTTCTCTATCCCTCTTTTAATGTATGAGTGCACAGCAGGCCAAGCTGTGACCCTCCTCCTGCTTTTGAGTGTCCGCAAATAAATTAACCTATTGAGTTCATCCTATCCCAAGTTTGCTGTGGGTTATTAATGGAAATTGGATCACACCAAAACTGAGGGGTTGGGAAATATGTCACTGCTTATAAAGGGGGAAGCAAACCAAAACGCTTTTCAGTTTACGGATGGGTGGTGAGAGGAGAAATTATGGCTGTTTAAATTAAATCCCTTCCTGTCCGTAGCATTTGGTTCAATCTTATTGTAACCCCTAGTGGCAACTCTCAAATTTCCTACATTGGGGAGCACAGTGTCTTCTTGCACTGAATACCTTGCAAAGGTCCTGGAACGCAGGACTGCTTTGCAGTAGGTGCAGGAGACCGTACTTCCCACATGACTAAATTGCTTTTTGATTCCTGGCTATCATGCCTTTACTGATAGCTGTACCCAATACTTGCAGGTGTTGTTGACCAACCACAATGGCTTCACATTTTCTACCATCTTTTAGCAGACCTTTTCTTTTTCTCCAAGTGTCTTTTTGGAAGGCTTTGATTGGCATTGAAGCTATAACTAGCTCCATTATGCATTCAGACTGCTCAGCTTCTGAAAAATCATAGCCCTTGTCCTTTTCACGGCACCTGCTGTCAAACTAATCAATTGATTCTGGTGGCTGTTGTTTGTAAGTCATCAGCTCCAATCGATGTATTCTGAAATTTACCTTTATACAAAAGCTGATCCTCCAGCATGTTTCAAAGAATAACAGGGTCCTTCTAATCCTCTTCAGACAGGCCCAAAGTGTTAACAGTATGCAACCACTCCTTTCCAATGGCTGTCTTTATTTTCACCATTTGTTTATCTGGTTCTGTGACACATAAATCTAAAAAGCATAATTCTATTCTTTTTTTCAAAGGGGAATTTGGTCGTCATCTTCCCTGTCTTTTACAGATGCTCTTGACTTATAGGGGATTTTTAACCTCTCTACTCTTTGGAGAGATTTAACAATGCTGTTTTTTTTATCCTCTTTCCTCTTTTTCTGGCTGTAGTTCAGGTTTTGCCACATACATCCCAGTGACCATTGTTTTCCCATTTTGTGCAAGAATGCAGTTCAAAACTGCAATTCAATTCGAAACCTATTGCACGGTGCGTCTGAAACAACTTGTTGCTCCCATTCACCACCAATCCAGCAGTCCCACAAATCAGGTATTCCCTGTTCTGTAAAGTATTATCTCTAGAGGGACTCTGCCTCCCATCAGTGCGCATGCACCCTCTGTATTTCAGCAAATCTTGTCTGGCCACTCCCTTGGTTTTCAAACTCATAATGCTGCCACCATGTTGCGTTTCTGGCATCTTTACGCAAATTCACCTATCACACATTCAGGATTGGTAAACTATGTAGGTTCAATTTATTTAAAGACTACAACTAATATATATGCATATTATACACACAAACATATATAAATAAGATAGCTCAAAAAACAGGTCTAGGGATTCAGCAGACACTATTACTCACAGCAAAAGCTACAACTCATTCCTGACTGCTGGTCACATGCTGCTTTACACCTGATTCCTCAATGACACATACATTATTTGCATATTCTCTTAAAGTGTTATCACAACAGTGAAGTGATGGAATAGGCTTGACAAGACAAGAGTAGAGGGTGATCTGGACAACAAGGTGCAGTTGAATGCATGACTGTACTCACCTTTCCTGACCTGATTAGGGTATTAAAGCACTTCCTGCACTGAATTCAGGAGGGTGGTACAGCTATTCTGCTGACTTCCTGGATCACATCCAACCACATCATCTTTGTGACAGCAGTAGATTTCTTTCTCTCATTGCTGAGGAAATTTATCTGTCTCTCCGTCTCATCACTTCAAGCAGGACATCATTATGATGGTTTCCAGCTTTTAAGCATTCTGATTCCATAGTGTGAGTACTCTGGCCAGGATTTTTCGCTCATTGCACTAAGTATGGCTGCAAGCGTGAAAAACAGCGTTCTACCTGCCAGCCGCAATAGCGGGTTTCCACTCCGTATTGTCTACTTCCCGCCACATTAATTATGCATGCACGGGAAACACGCTGGATTGCAGATGGGTGACCTCTGATTTGCCTGTCCCGCTGTGAGCTCATCACTTCTTCACTCTGGGCGCTATATTTAAACAGCACCAGTGGACAGATTTTTTATTGCCTGCAGCCCAGGAATGCTGCACAGAAGATATGGCTCCCAGAGGGAAAAGCATGCTGCTCCAAAATTCGGTGGTGCCTTACTGGAACTCCTGCTGGACGCAGTTGAGGCCTGCGCAATGTCCTCTACCTCCATGATGGCTGGAAGGGGTCCACCAACCTCACCACTCTCGCTTAGCTGGCAGTGGCAGCAGTGGTCAGTGCCAACGCAGCACAGAAGAAGTGAGCCACCCAGTACAGAAAGAGGATGAATAAGCTCATGAATAATCCCAGAGTAAATCAACCATCTCATCACTCTCAACTCACATTCACTGGCATCTCACACGGTGCCAGCTCAAGGGACATCACCACTCACACTCACACACAGCTTCACATATCCATCTGGCCTCATATCCTCTGCAGTTCGCGTCCTCCTCCTATCCATGGCTGTGCTCACCACCCACATGAGGCAGGCGTCCTTATCATCTGCTCTGGTATGCATCCTGCTCACAATACCCATCTGTCTTTATGTAGGACAAGCTTGCACACAATCGAAGGGAGAGGTCTCAGGCCAATGGTGGAGTGGCCGAAATCAAGGTCCTCACTCCCTACGAGAATTGAGCTGTCGCGCTGGCTGGAGAAGATATGGACCATGCCTGTTCTGACGGTGAGGTGGGCAGAAGAGATAGGAGAACATCTATGCCTCAATCTTACACAGCCAAGAATAAACATGACATGACCCTGCAAAGCATGCAAATGAGTGTCGTTCCACAAACACACTTAACATTAAGGCCGAGGCATCACTGATGTTGAGAACGATCTGGAAAAGGGCCACACACCGTGCTGGTACAAAAGCACACCACATAGATGAGAGGCCCATGATAGCTACATCTGTGATAAGTGGGGAGAGGGACCAGAGGGACATCTGCTAAGGTGACCAATTAGTGAGAGGACCTTGCCAAAGCTCTGCCCATCTCAGCCACATCATTGCCCTGGCATTTGAACCTACAACCTTGAGTATTTCTCAACCTGTTATTATCTGGATTGCGGCCACAAGGCTCTCATCGCAATGTTGGGATGCTGTGCATCCCATCACCTAAACACTCGCTGAGACGAGTGATGCTAATTGCAAATGCTCATATTTGACGGTCAATAGAGCCTTTGAGCATGCTCAGGAAGTGCACATTGTAGCTTTAGACAATGTTGAGGAGAGCAATGGGATAGGAGTGAGGCTGTACCGAAGCTGAGTCTACTCTTTATTAGCAAGGACACGTGACCTTGAAGGCTTCATGATGCCTGAGAATTTTTGAGTTCGCAAGGGCCAGGGCTGGCCATGAGGGCACAATACGTGTCTTAAAGAGGAGGCATTTTAATGTCTGGTACACAAGCGGTTGGACATTGTCAACCTCAGGTGATCCACATGCATAGAAAGGTGATGATAAAAGCAGGCCAGCATCCCTAACTGAGAGTGCCAGATGTTAATGTGATCGATTAAAAAGGTGACAGAGGATTGAGTCATCTCAGAATAGATGCACACCTGTGGAATGTCCTCGGCTGCCTTAGCCCAAGTGTTACCTATCAGTTTCACCATCGACGTTACACAGAATGCATTGTCCCATTGCAAGAGATGGATCTCCTTGAGGAGCTTTGCCACATTGAAGACATAGCTATGAGCCTACTGAGGATAGTGGAACAGCTCCTGGCTCTTGGCTGCTGTTGCAACTGGGATACAGAGATATGCTTGAAGAGCAGCACCTTCTGGCGTCTGTTGCTGGGACTCCCACCTCCAGTTAGCACCTCATCTCAGCAAGGACACATGCTCACGAGGCTCCATCATCTTTCAAAGAATCAGGACAATGCAAGCCTGATGTGTAACTATTCACTCTCATATTGAAGTGCATAGCTGAAATGAAAGTAATAGCAACACTAGTATTCATGTTGGCCCATGATGAAAGGCACTTGTCCAAGAGGGTACTCACCGCAACTTGTCATCCTCCTCTTGGAATCTGGTGGCAATGAGGGCCTGACAAACACTCCTGCTTCGTCTGGCCCATGCTACGGCCTCTTCGCCTGCAGCCTCGGCTTCCTCCAACTCAACGCCCTCATCCCCTTCAATGTCGTCCTCATCAGAGGAGATGTGCAGTTCCTTTATGTCACCATCTGGCAAGTCCGCCCCCACCTTTGCAGCACCAGGTTGTGCAGTGCACAACAAGCCACGATGATTCATGAGACCCTCTCTTCTGTTACCCAGCCAGCGTCATGATTCTAACACACTTCAGAAGCTTGTCCAGTCGCCCAATTGCTCTGGAGTTCATTATCACTCTGGGAGATTTCCATGCTATGAACAATGGTTCATTAATCAATGCCACTTTGCGGGATTAGTCTCACATTAATGCGCATCATTGCTTCACTTTCCTGATTCCCTGTATTGTCATTGGAAGGCTCCTAATATGTCTCAGCTGTGCCTCTCTCCTCATTTGAGAATGCACAATTCAGCTAGGCGCCCCTTTTAATCAGCCTCCGCCTCAGTGCATGCACCTGCCCTCCAATCCGTCCACAGAGTCCTCACCAGCAGAGCTTCTCCTCATTTTAATTTTGTACTGTGTCATCGCTGCAGGTTGGAAGATGGTGGTGCTGAGCTCTCACTGCCAGACCAGCTTGGACCCTCCCATCATCTCGAAGAAGCTTAATGGTCAGATCCTCACAGACCCTCAATCTTCCCCCTGTGTTCCTTGATCCGATCGTGTTTGTCAGCCCCTGAACATTTTGTGGTGGATGTGCCAATGCTTGTTCTGGACCTCACCCCTCCCCATCTTAAGGCCACTTGCACAGTTAAACATAACCCCCCCCCCACAATGCATTTTCCTCATCTGTAGGCTGCAGATGCCTCTCCTGACTGTTTGCCATCTGCAGCCCAGTATAATGCCAGAAGCCCCACAGACCGAGGTGCATGATGTTACGACCACGCCCTGTGCACAACATTCTGGGCATGACTGAGACTGGACTGACATGCCCTCCCCCTCTCTGGCCTAGGACAAGGACAGTCTTTGCACGCTCAACAATGTAAACTGAAGCGCTTCTTCACTCAGTGCTCCTCCCATTCTGGCCCTAAGTGGCTTATGTCATTCTGTACTATACTGCTCCCCATCCTGGCACTGAGGATGCTAACCACTGACGACCCCCCCCTCCACCCCCCTCCCCCAGTCATGTGTCTGAGTGCAACATTCCCCACTTGTACCCCCTAGTACAGCCTTAGCCTTGCAGCCCCTTCCCATGCCTGAGGTCAGTTTCCCCACTTCCCCAGCGTAGCCCTAACCCTGCAGCCTATTAAAAGTCACCCCCACCTTGCCGCTGGCCTGGTAGATAGAGACTTTGCCTCTGAAAGTGACGTAGTGCTGCCTGCGAGCGCTACATAATGCAAGGTAGGCAAATGAACCTTGAAATCACGTGCAGAGTGCAAGTCACCAAGTGCATGTTGCTTATATACCTTTGTGAAACATGTCATTCTAATGGCACACCGATGTGCCCTGATGATCTGGTGTGGGGGCGAGGAGCCCTTATAATGAGATGCAAATATATTGAAATGACATTCCTGATGTGCTGTGGCGGGAAACGTGGCCCGCCATTGACAGTTGGACACACAATTGTGAACTGGTTTTACGACAATGTAAAGCCAATTTTTGGCCTTCATGTGATATTTTCCCCTCCCACCCACCATGACCCCCGCCACAAATAGGAACAGAAAATTCCGGCCTCTGTTGTTTTCAACACCCAGCTCCTGCAGCTTTCATCTTTGGGTTGGCCGGTGTTGGAGTTAAGATCACATCATGCATGTTCTCAGCACACCTGCCGACATACAATCAAATCTGGAAGTAATATGATAATGAGATTACTGCATTAAAAAGCCACAGGCAGATGCGAGGACACTACTTCTGGATTTCCCATGTGAAAAGGGACCTCCCTGCTCCCAGTGTGTCTCTGAGTTTATATCAGGATCATGGTTTCCAGTTGTATGTAGGACATATCATTTGGACATGCAGCAGAGTGCTCTGTCCCACAAAAGAATGACTTGCTTGCCTGTTTGTTGGTCATCAATCTGCATTTATAATTATCATGAAAGAGGTTCTCTCAGATAGCCTCATTGTCCCAGCTGAAGGAGGGAGCCTGTCAATGGAAGTAACATTTGGGATGTATAGGAAAATATTAAGATTTTTAAAAAAATATCGGTTGGGTATCCTTTATCCGGAACCCTTGGGGCCAATTGCGTTTCGGATTTCAGATATTTTCGGTTTTCAGATACGACATAGAGGCCTAGGCCTAATTACATTACAATGCTGAAGTCTAGGCTAGCTATAGTCTAAAGTAAATAAAATGGCTGGAAAAGTAAGATGCACCACTGAATAATAAACACATAAATCATAAATAAATACCTGTTTAAAAAAAAATTCCTACCCATGGCGCTAGTGATTCTGCTTGTTGGAGAGGGTTCCCAAGGTAAACAGTGCAGACAAACAACCAGACTTCCCACGGTAAAAGTTGGGTGTGGTCAGTGAGGGTCGTGTCGGTTCGGGTCAGACATTTCCTGCGCTAAAGGTTGATGAGGTTCAAAAAAAGTGCAGTTTTTGGATGTATTTGATTTCCATATTTACATTTAGAGGATACTTGACCTGCAATGCAAAGGAATTTGGAGTATACACTGGCAAAGAAGACTGAAATCCCAAAGGCCCAATAGACTGAAACCCAACTGGCCCTATTCATTGAAACCCCACAAGCCCTGAAGACTGAAATCCCATGGGCCTAGTGGATTAAAATCTCAGATCCAAATAGAATCAAGCTCCACCAGTTCAAACCGAGTAGGCTAAAACGTCATAGGCTTAATAGATGAAACTGTACATTTCCATTAGACTAAAGCCACTGAGTCAGCAAACTGACATTTCTGAGGTTCAGCAGACATACTTGCAGGTCTGGTAGATTGATCAATGAACTAGTCTAATGTACACGTTTCTCATAAGGGAACATTGAGTAGTTAATTAAATGAGAACCTTGAGGCATTGTTGTTGGTTTTGAAATAGACAGACGTATTTGTTGAGCTGTAAACACAAAATAATCTTCCCAAATCACCTTTTTGTGCGCTTGTGCAGACACTGTGTAGGCAGATGATTCAACCAGAGAACCTCACAGCAATACCTGTTCCTTTCTCGCCCAACATCCATGCAGATACACTTTCCATTACAGACTACTGGATTGATTTTTGGTTAGGTTGACTAACAACAGTGACTACCTTCAAAAGTACTTCATTGGCTGTAAAGAATTTCAGGACGTCCTGAGGTCATGAAAGACGCTAGATTAACATAAATCTTTCTTTCCTTCGTACAGTGAACCTGTTGGTCTTGGGAGCCCTACACTGATTGTAGTGCTCCAATTTCCTCTAATTTCCAGGGATTTTGCACTCAGGCCTGTATTACAGAGATCTGTGGGTGGTCACTTTTGGTTATAAGAAATTTTACGAATAACACCCAGCAAGATTGCATTTAGGAAACACAAGCAGAAATTTGGAAGCAATTTGAGTCTCAGTTGTTAGCTCCAGATACTAATTAAATTTGTAAAAGGAATGAGCAACATTCAGTAATACTGACAGGCTATTGGCACTATAGATAGTGATAGCGTAAAAGTATTAGAACCAGTGTCACTTACTGCTTTTCATTTTCACTTCTTCATATCCATATTGTCCCCTGACTGCGCACAGTCCCTGGTAATTAGAGCTTTCACCTATCACTTTCAGACCTAGGCAAGCCTCAACAGGCATCCTCTCTTTCTCTAAAATTCCAGGTTATTGATAGTTCTCAACTAATTATACTTAAATTGGGAAGAGGAAATGCCAGACGACTTGTGAAAGTTTTCACCAATTTGTGCAGCATGCAAATTAAAACTGAATTATAAGTAAACAACATCCGATGAAGACTCATTCTGTGTACAAAGAAGGTTCTGGTAATCTTTTCAGGAAAAACGTTTTTCCTAATTACTAATGTACTTAAACTCGTACTGCTTTATTTTAATACTTGTCTTTACCAGTTTGTGTGATCTATATTTGAAGCATAATGAGGAAGAGACGATCCATTGCATTGTTGCTCTGTTCTTCTGGGTTCCATTGATCCTGAATGTTTTGTTTCAATTCTTATATTGAACAGTGACAGTTCAACCATGGCCCTGGGCTATTTCTAAACTCAAGAAAAAACTGATCTAGGACATGTTTTGCACTCTGGACCTCAATAATCTAACATCATCAACAGTAGCATCCTTGAGAGATGCTCCACGTATGCTCACCACCTGCATGTCTTTAAGTTCTCCTGTAGCTGCTACTGATGTGCGTTGCTTCATTACAATTCAGAGACACAGCTCTTGCTACACAACTTTGACCTTTTGGAGGATAGAATTCCCCTGCTCTAACCAAACCACTTTATATCTTCTTGTGGAATGAGACAAGTCAAATGCCCAACCTTTTATGTTAGGATCACAGAGCAACACAACAGGGTCTGTGTTTGTGCTCTGCACAGTAACAGCGAACCCCTTTTCACACACTACGACTGCCCCTTCCTTATACTGTAATAAGTCACTGTGTTAGCTCCTCAAACTCACAAGTGCCTGCAAAGGGTGTGCACCTGGATTAGTACCTGCCTGGATGGCACAGAGGGCTATGGTGGATATGATTCAACTGTGCCAGCTTGTTCTTCCTGGGCTTGTGGCTTGAATGCATTGATACCACATGCTGTGATTCGCACACAGTAGGGCATAAGCCAGGAGTGCTGTTGCCTTAATAATCATCACTTTCCCAGATCCTGTACAACTTCTAAGACTATTGAACGCACTCGTAGCAGGGAAGGAGTTTGCTACATTTTCTACCAGTCGAAGCAGCTGAAAAGATGGGGACCATATGCATTACTTGTCATGGACTTCTGTGGAAAAAAGCAAAAACTACACCACAATGTATGTTATTACAAAGCCTAATTGAATGAAAAGTCAAATTACCTTGACAGAGTGCTACTTTTGTATAGTCAGGCCAATCTATAAATAAGAGTAGGTAAACAATCCCTTGCAGCTGCTAGTAAGCAGGCCTAGTCTGTTGTAATAGTTTTAAGATATCGTTATGACTTCTATGCTTTACTCTCAGAAATTTACTCACTACATTTGGTTTAACAATACCCTTATGTGAAACAATTTGGACATATATAGCAGCTACCTGCAACTTCCTTGGATGGGCTATTATAACAATGGGGAAAGATTTTAAACCCTCAGCTTGCATTTGTATAGCATCAGCAGGCCATCTCAAAGCACCACAATCAATGTGCTACTTTTACAGACAAGTACAGCAGCCTGGTTGCACATAGAAATGTCTAACAAACAGTAAATGAATGAATGACAAAATCATTCCATGTTTTTAATGGTGTTGGTTGACAGAGGAATGTTGGAAAGGACTTCTTTATTTCTTTGTCCATTGTGCTCAACAGTAAAAATGTTTTTTGTATGAAGTAGGAGTTTGCTCTGTCTTTAACAGTAAGTCGGGCAAGTAAACTGTTATTGCTCAGAAACTATCATTCTCACTGCCTCTAGGACTTTTTTCCATGTGAAACTGCCCACAGTTGGAGGATGCTGCTCTGCAACAGATCACTTGCCCTAACAGTACACAAGGTCAGCTGTATCAGCTTGGTTCAGTTGAAGGTGTTCCAGTCTCTAAGCCAGAAGGCTTTGGATTCAAGTTCCGCTCCAGGACTTGAACAAATGATGTAGCCTGTCAGTACAGTGCAACCATGGATAAGCGGTTCAGGTGAACGTTAAAGATCCCAGGGTATTATTTGAGGAATGACAAGAAGTTGTCCTAGCTAACATTGGTCTCTCAACAAGCACCACCAAAAACAGCCTTTCACGCAAAGCATAATAGAAATCTCACACTCGTTCCCAAAAAGGCAGTGGTACTGTGTGAATGGAAATTTACAATACTGGGATGAATACATTTTTGTTGAATATTCCCGCTCTCTGCACCTCCACCCCCAGACAACTAATTTTTACAATCTTTAATAATACTTTTTCAGTAACTCCTAGTGCTGCAACGGTATCCTTTAGTGACGTTGCCTCTTGTTACTTTAGGCAGTTTTTGGTACACGTGTACTTGTGATGCTGAAGGATTTTCATGGGTTTGTGAAGCTCTGTATCAGAGCTGACTCTGTGTTGTACGGGACTCTCATACATTGTTGACATCCTGGTCTCTGGAACTATTGAGTGGGGGTATTTTTGTAATTGTGAAACAAGTCTGGAGATAAACTGCTGTCCAGGCCCATGTTACAAAGTGCACTCATACTCCATTAAAGGCTCAGGCATGCATTCCAGCCAATTTTGAGAATATTTTTGTCAGATAGTTTGAACCACGCATGTAGACAAGCATCAATTGAGAATAGATTGAGCTCGGTTGTGATGTCATTCATGGATGAATAACAACTGCTGTCCAGGCTCACACATTGAAGAGTGACCACCTTGGCAGTGTATCAGAGATAGCCATGTAAATGATAAATGTTCTGCTTAAAATGCCTGCTCAGCACCTACTCAGTGTCTGCTCACTACATACCCAATGATTAGTCATTGTCTGCTACATAGTTTCTGATTTTCTGTTCAGTGTGCTCGATGTCCATTGAGTATCTATTCACTGTCTTCTCAAAACCTGCTCAGGCCAGCTTGGGCGAGGTAAGAGCAAGCTCTTGATGCCTTTGACATCAAGGCAGCATTTAACCAAGTGTGGCACCAAGGAGCCCTAGCAAAACCGAAGTCAGTGGGACAAAAACAGAAAATGCTGTAAAAATTCAGCAGGTCTAACAGCATCTGTGGAGAGAAAGACAGAGTTAATGTTTCAAGTCCGTATGACTTAAGAGTCATACGGGCTCGGAACGTTAACTCTGTCTTTCTCTCCACTGATGTTGTTAGACCTGCTGAGTTTTTACAGCATTTTCTGTTTTTGTTTCAGATTTCCAGCATCTGCAGTATTTTGTTTTTATCTTGAAGTCGGTGGGAATTGGGGGCGGTGCAACTCTCCTCTGGTTGAAGTCATATCTAGCACAAAGAAAGATGGCTGTGGTTGTTGGAGTCCAATCATCCCATTCTCAGGGCATCACTGCAGGAGTTCCTCAAGATAATGTCCTTTGCCCAACCATCTTCAGCTGCTTCATCAATGACCTCCTCTTCATCATAAGGTTAAAAGTGGGGATGTTCTCTGATGATTGGACAATGTTCAATGCCATTCACAACTCCTCAGATACTGAAGCAGTCTGTGTCCATATGCAGTAAGACGGAGACAATATTCAGGCTTGGGCAGATAAGTGGCAAGTAACATTAGAGCCAGGCAATGATTGTCTCCAACAGGAGTGAATCTCACCATCTCCCATTGACATTCAATGGCATTATCATCACTGAATCGCCCATTATCAACATCCTGGGGTTACCATTGGCTAGAAACTGAGCTATACCAGCCATACTAATACTATGGCTATAAGATTACATCAGAGGCTGGGAATTCTGCGGCAAATAACTCACCTCCTGGCTCCCAAAGTCTGTCCACCATCTGTAAGGAATGTGATGGAATACGCTCCAGTTGTCTGGATGAGTGCACTCCCAACAATACTTAAGAGCTCAAGAAGCTCTACACCAACCAGGACAAAGCAGCCCGCTTGATCGGAACCCCATCCTCCACCTTAAATATTCACTTCCTTCACCACTGACTTTCAGTGGCAGCTGTGTGTACCCTGTACAAGATGCATTGTAGCAGCTCGCCAAGCCTCCTTTGACAGCACCTTCCAAACCCACGAAGTCTACCACCTGGAAGGAAAAGGGCAGCAGACGCATGGGAACACCACAACCTGCAAGATCCCCTCCAAGCCACACACCATCCTGACTTGGAACTATATTACTCTTCCTTCAATGTAGCTGGATCAAAATCCGGGACCTCCCACTCTAACAGCACTGTATATGTACCTGCACCAAATGGACTGCAGCAGTTCAAGAAGGTGTCTCATCACCACCTTCTCAAGGGCAATTAGGGATGAGCAATAAATGCTGACCTAGCCAACGGTGCGCACACCCATGAAAGAATTTAACAAAAAAAACTCTTTCAGCTCACTTTCTGTTCAATGCCTGCCTGGTCACTGTCTGCTCGGCCCCTGGTCACTGTCGGCATTTGCTCATTGTCTACTCATCATCTGCTCAACAGCTACTCACTATCTATTGAGTGCTTGAGGAGTGGTTGCTCAGTGTTGGCTTGTTACCTGTCCCTCTTCAGTTCCTACTCAGTGTATGCGCCTTAAACTCTATCTCAGATGAGGACCTTTGCTATGCCAGTGTGATTTTCTTTTGCATTTTCTCCAGTATTTTGTTTACATTGCTTTTATAGTTTGATTTATCTGTTTATTCCCAAATATTATCAAATTATGCATACTTTTATGTCATATCGTAATTATGAAACAGAGGGAGGCCATTCGGCCCTTGGCTCAATGCCTGCTCTCTGTCGAGCAACTCGATCGTGGATGTCTACTATGAACTGTTTTAATACTGCTCAAACTGATTTCACCAGGGTCCCTCCATTCATCAGAGGGAGGAGGTTCAACCCTGAACTGGATTCAGTCCAATGCAGAAGTAAAAGTTCAGCTGCCCCCTTAATTGTACTTGCTGTTGACTGTGTCCGAGGCAACTATGCAACTTGTGCTAGCTAGTAATCAGAGTATTCCAACAATTGCAAAATGCCTCAGGATAAACATAGCAAACAGCTGAGATTGAAGTTGTTAATTTTGTGCAAGGTGTTGCTAATAAAAATAAAGCAAAGTCCACCAATTTCACCATGTTGCACACACCAACAGCAGCAGGTGTGCGGTGGGTAATCTAAGGCCATTTTTACACCAAGGTTGTGCTTTTGCAAATATCTAGTTCATGTGTCATGTTAATATTATTTGTAAAAGGAAGGTAATTAAAATGCTGGGCTTTGGAGATTGCAAGAACATCTCAAGAAATGGCAGTTCAAAAGGTTGTTGTGTCATGTTTGTTTAATAAAGTCAATAGAAGAGAGAGAAAAACCATAAAACAGCAGGTGGTCTTACTTAGTTAAGCAACTGGAGATGTGATGTTTGCAATGCTTGCAAGAACAAGAGCATTTTGGACAATTTTTTTGTTTTGGGAGATGGAGCTAAATTAGTTCAAAAGTATTCAATGTACCCTAAAAGTTTGCAAAACCCATTTACTTCATCAGATCAAAGAAGAAATTGTAAATGAGGGGTAATTAATCTAAAGGCCAGTTTGAGGACATCCCAGAACAGGTGTCATTTTGGAGGTGAGTGGAGCTTAGGGAGGTTCTTTGGTTTCAGTTTAGCTGGGTGTTTGCTGGAAAAGTTGGTTTCAGCTTGGAACTGCTGTGTGCAGTTTGCAGCTCACCAAGAGATAGCCGAAGTAAACGATAGTTAGATGGCCTGCATTGTAAGCAGAGCAAAAAACTAACTTCACCATTCACCGCTTGGAAGTGGGTGAGGCTTAATCTCAGTTTGAATTTTGTGAGGGAACAGAAACTTGAAGATTGCCCAGTTTGAAGATAGTGGGAGAATCTCCTCTGGGTCTCAGTCTTGTGGCAAAAGAAAGTAATCAGCTGATTACTTTAAAGTTTATTCATTCAAGGGATGTGGCATCAGTAGCTAGACCAGCATTTATTGCCAATCTCTAATTGCCCTTGAGAAGGTGGTGGTGAGCCACCTTCTTGAACCACTGCAGTCCATGTGATGCAGGTATACCCACAGTGCGGTTAGGAAGGAAGTTCCAGGATTTTGACCCAGTATCAGGGAAGGAACGGCGATATAGTTCCAAGTCAGGATGGTGTGTGGCTTGGGAGGGGAACTAGCAGGTGGTGGTGTTCCCATGCACCTGCTGCACATATCCTTCAAGGTAACAGAAGTCATGGGTTTGGAAGGTGCTGTCAAAGGAGTCTTGGGGCAGAATTTTACATCCCGTGGGCGGGCACACACCTGACCCAATCAGGCGTAACATAGCGTGTGAGCATCCCGAGGTCATCGCGCACTCGCGTGATATTTAGCACGGCGAGCACGAGCAGGTGTCGGAGCCATGTCTACCATTAATTAACAGACTATTTAAGGCCATTAACGGACCAATTGACAGTGACTTTTCGTTACCCGTGTGATTTCGCGCTCATCGCATGGGTAAGATGGACAGGCGGCCAGCTGACATTTTTAAAAGCCTCATCCAAGGGCAGGATAAAAAGGGTCAGCAGCATTGCCAGTGCGAGTAATGAGGAGTTTGGTAAATAGTTCGCTGCTGGTGACTTATTGGTACTTGACAGCTTCATCTCTGTTTGGGGCTTCATTCTTAGCATTTCCAGGCTTCAATTCAGGACTCCTTGATGCCTTCAAGGCCCCTGGAGGATTCAGACTGTGTGTATCAAACAACCTTCCCTTACGGTGGTAATGGGGATTATGGTGTCCACTAGTAGCACCTCTGAGGAAGAAGAGAGTGCTCATCCAGGTACTTTTTAAAGGATGTGAGGCAACCCGCCTCCACCACCCTCCAGGCAGCGCATTCCAGACCGTCACCACCCTCTGGGTTCCTCACATCCCCCCTAAACCTCCTACCCCTCACCTTGAACTTGTGTCCCCTCGTGACTGACCCTTTAACTAAGGGGAACAGCTGCTCCCTGTCCACCCTGTCCATGCCCCCTCATAATCTTGTACACCTCGATCAGGTCGCCGATCAGGTCGCCCCTCAATCTTCTCTGCTCCAACGAAAACAACCCAAGTCTATCCAACCTCTCTGCATAACTTAAATGTTTCATCCCAGGCAACATTCTGGTGAATTTCCCTGCACCCCCTCCAGTGCAATCACATCCTTCCTATAATGTGGCGACCAGAACTGCGCACAGTACTCCAGCTGTGGCCTCACCAAGGTTCTATACAACTCCAACATGACCTCCCTACTTTCGTAATCTATGCCTCGATTGATAAAGGCAAGTGTCCCATATGCCTTTTTTACCACCCCACTAACATGCCCCTCCACCTTCAGAGATCTATGGACACACACGCCAAGGTCCCTTTGTTCCTCAGAACTTCCTAGTGTCATGCTGTTCATTGAATACTTCCTTGTCAAATTACTCCTTCCAAAGTGTATCACCTCACACTTTTCAGGCTAAATTCCATCTGTCACTTATCTGCCCATTTGACCATCCCGTCTATATCTTCCTGTAGCCCAAGACACTCAATCTCACTGTTAATCTCACCTGGTCAATCTTTGTGTCATCCACAAACTTACTAATCCTACACCCCACATAGTCATCTATGTCGTTTATATAAATGACAAATAATAGGGGACCAAGCACAGATCCCTGTGGTACGCCACTGGACACTGACTTCCAGTCACTAAAGCATCCTTCTGTCATCACCCTCTGTCTCCTACAACTAAGCCAATTTTGAATCCACTTTTATCAAATTATCCTGTATCCCACGTGCATTTGCCTTATTTATAAGTCTCCCAATTGGGACCTTGTCAAAGGCTTTGCTGAAATCCATATTAAATTCCTTCAACTGCACTACCCTCTTTTACACACCTGGTCACCTCCTCAAAATATTCAATCAAATTTGTTAAGTATGACCTCCCTCTGACAAAGCCATGCTGACTATCCCTGATCAAACCTTGCCTCTCCAAATGGAGATAGATTCTTTCCTTCAGAATTTTCTCCAATAGTTCCCCTACCACTGACGTAAGACTCACTGGCCTGTAGTTCCCTGGCTTATCTCTACAACCCTTCTTAAATAGCGGAACCACATTAGCTGTTCTCCAGTCCTCTGGCACCTCCCCCGTGGCCAGAGAGGAATTAAAAATTTGGGTCAGAGCCCCTGCAATCTCCTCCCTTGCCTCCCTCAGCAGTCTGGGACACAAATCATCCGGACCTGGAGATTTGTCCACTTTTAAGCCTGCCAACACCTCCAATACCTTGTCACTCCCGATATCAATTTGCTCAAGAACTTCGCAGTCCCTCTCCCCGAGTTCCATACCTTCATCCTCATTCTCTTGGGTGAAGACGAATGTGTGATTCTGAGAAGGGAGGGGAGGCCAGGTGTCCCAATGCAGCTTCCAGGAGAGGGACCTGTGGGAGGAGAGGCGCAGACACAAGGGGCGCAGGGCCAGCAGGAAGTCCAAGGTAGAAGGGGCTGCAGAGGAGGCCACTATCCTGCTGCCAGGGTTTACAGGCGCCGATGTAATTACCTCAATATGTCCAAGGTGCAATGCTAAAGGAGGCTCCATCTCTCAAGAGAGACCATGACCTCCATTTGTCAGATGATTGGGCCTGAGATCAGCTCCAACTGTGTGGGTGGGCACCCCATGCTAGTGGCTCTGAAGGTCACAGAGGCCCTCATCTCCAAGCCTCCAGCTCTTTCCAGGGCTCAGTGGGGTATTTGTGTGGGATCTCCGAATCAGCTGTCCAATAGTTGCATCATGCTGGTGACAGAAGCTCTGTTCAGGCAGGTACTGACCTTTATTCTTTACCGCATGGACGGGGCCAGCAAGGTTGAGCGAGCCAGAGGTTTTGCAGCGATTGCTGGGTTCCCCTGTGTCCAGGGTGCCATCAGCTGCACACATATGGCTATCAAGATGCGAGCGGGTCAGCCGGGTGCCTTTGCCAACAGGAAGGGATTCCACTCCATGATAGTGTGTAATCACAGGATGCAGATTCTGTAAGTGTGTGCAAGGTATCCCTGGCAGCTCCCATGACGCATACATCCTCAGACACTCCCAGGTGCTGAGGCTCTTCAGTGCTCCAGCCTGACTGGATGGATGGCTGCTGGGTGACAAGGGCTATCCATTGAAGTGGTGGCTCATGACACCTCTCCGCCACCCAAGAACAGAGGCAGAGAAGTGTTACAATATGAGTCATGCCTCCACAAGGGCGGTGGTAGAGAGGACCATAGATCTTCTCAAGATGCGCTTCCGATGCCCGGACCGTTCAGGGGGAGCACCACAATAACCCCCAGAGTGGGTGTCACTGATAGTGGTTGCACGCTGAGCTCTCCACAACCTGGCACTGGCAATGGGGGGACCCACTGGAGGAAGAGCATCTTGATGTAGCTCCACAGGCCACAGATGATGAATCCAGTAGTAAGTTAGAAGAGGAGCATGGTGAGGAGAACACTGAGGGCATGGGGCCAGACCTCGGTAACCTCCCAGAGAGGCAGGGACACCAGGGATGCATTGATCCAACGCTCCTTCAGCTAGGCTGCCAAAGATCAGCTTCAACCGCATGCCAGGGCTGCCACCTCCATCCGGAATGTCTGAAAGGACCCTTTCATTTGAACGCAAAAAACACTCAGTGTCTGTGCAATAAAGTTCAGAACCGCTTACATCCAGCATTACATACTGGTGTACCCTGCACCAATAAAATAAAAAGCTGAAACATACTCAGCCAATGACGACAAAAACAAAATTTATCTCATTTTGACAATGCCAAACTATTTACATAAACTTCTCTGGCCTTCACTCTCAGACCAGCATAGATAAAGTAAACATAAATGAACGTAAAATCACCCATGACCTGCCCCTCTTGTGCTCATGGTGCCTTTAACTTATGCTTGCGAATGCTGCGTCTTGGTGCTGCCCCCTTGTTGGCAGCGGCATTGGAGACAGCCTGCGGACTCTGGTGTCCTGTTGGCCTTGATGACCTTGGCAGTTGTCCTCTGGTCATTGGAACCTGTGCTGGCCCCGCCTGGGAGGGTGTGGCCAGTGCCATGGCTGGCATCTTGCCAGTCATCGCAGCATCATCAGATG
The DNA here is from genome assembly GCF_964194155.1 of Cetorhinus maximus. Taxonomy (NCBI): domain Eukaryota; kingdom Metazoa; phylum Chordata; class Chondrichthyes; order Lamniformes; family Cetorhinidae; genus Cetorhinus; species Cetorhinus maximus. Next base: position 14,374,676 of record NC_135893.1, read on the forward strand.
CCACGATCACTGGCAAAGGGGCGGAGGAGCTGCTGTCATCATCCAGAGTGCCCTGAGAGGAGCCCACAGAGAAGACAAGCAGCTTATGCGCCAACGTGAGGTCGCTCTGAACCTCCCTGCTCACCATTGATGGACGGGCACCTAGCTGGGATACTGGTTGTCTCATCCATTTCCCACACTGGCACTGACCACCTGTTTGCAGGTCCGAGCGCAACCCAAGGAACCCCTCATTCTGTCCCTGGAGCTGCCTCTCCATGAGAGTTGCCACTCTGTCAAAGGAAGAGGCAGTGCGTTCAGCCATGAGGGTCAAAGCAGTGCTGATGCTCAGCATGGACTCCTCCATAATGGAGATTATGGCATGCATACTCTCATGTATCTCCGCCAGATCCTCTCGCACATTTGCCACCTAATGGACGAAACTAGAGGCTCATCATCATCCTGGTCCCCATCAGTCCTCCGACTGGGCACTCTCTGCCCCTGTCTGCACCTCAAGCGTGTGTGAAGTGCCCTCACCAATGTGCACCGAGATACTAGCCGCCAAACTAATGCCCACCGAGGTGCTGGTATCTGGGCTGGTGCCCGCTTCGGAGGGAGTGTGACGCAGGTGCAATAGAGGCTCAACGATCCTCCTGGTATCAGGGGTGGCCCTATGGGGCCCGCAGAGCAAACATCTGCAGGCGAACCTAAAAGAGAGAACAAGGACATGTCATTAGTTAAAATCATCACACTATCACTGTCTTACCAGGGTACCTGGCATGCAATGGAGATCTGCATCACGGTGTCATCATCTTTCAATGATCAATGGGGACTCCAGGTTTGAGGCTCAAATCAGTGAAGAGACTACATTAGAATGATTGCACAATCCGAAACACTCACCTCTGTGCACTACACTCTTACCTTCGTCTTTGTTTCCCAGCCGCTCCCGGCCCTGCCCATCGCACCTGCCCAACGACCTCAAAATCCTGCCCTTGTTGAGTTGCTGCAGTGTACCTTGTAGATGGTACACATTGCTGTTACTGTACGTCAGTGGTGGAGGAAGTGAATGTTGAAAGGGTTGGATGGGGCGCTAATCAAGTGGGATATTTTCAAGTTTGAGTGTCGGAGGCACACTCATTCAGACAAGTGAAGAGTATTTCAGCACACTCCTGACTTGAGCTTTGTAGATGGTGGACAAGCTTTGGGGAGTCAGGAGGTGAGTTACTCTGCAGAATTCCTAACCTCTGACCTGCTCTTGTAGCCACAGTATTTACATGGTTGGTCCAGTTAAGTTTCTGGTTCCTAGTAACCACCAGGATGTTGATGGTAGGGGATTCAATGATGGTAATGCCGTTAAATATTAAGGGGAGATAGTTCATTAGATTTTTTAATGGAAATGGCCATTGCCTGGTGCTTGTGTGGTGCAATTCCAAGACCAGCAGCTCTTGTGCTTAGCAGCGCTATTGAGAAGACAGTGGCTGCAGCAGGAAAAACACCTACTGAAGTCCCAGGATCGCGGATCAATCCAGGCCGCAAGTAAGTAATGTTGGGGGGAGGGTGTGGCACTTCACTGGGTGCGGGTTGTAGGAAGATGGGGTGTAGGGCAGTAAGGGCATGGGGTGGGTCTCAGCAGCGCCCCCCCACTTCTGGATGTCGAGTCCCTCGATCAGGCATTGAGTGCCTTTGTTTGAGGGAAACCCCTCCACCCCTCCTCCTAGAGTTGACAAGCTGACCACTGCGGTGCATGCCACATGATGGCAGGCCCATTTGCAGCTGGGTTAATACCAGCAGTGGCGGGCTGAGGCCCTTAAGTGGTCATTAATTGGTCACTTAAGGAGCTCAATATGTGGCGGGGTGGGAAGGTTGACCATGGGCTTTCTCATCCAGAACTTAATTCTCGCAGATACAGGAAGGTGGCAGGGTTCTGGTATGCTGTCACCCCACCTAATTATATACCCTTCCCACCTCCAAGCTCACCACCAGTGAGAGCAGAAGACTCTGCCTATTAAGAGGGTATCTCCTTATTTATTGGTTATAAGGGTCCTGTTTCAAAAAAAATGGGCAATTTTAACCCAGTTTCTTGGTGAATGTCTGTCCATAGCACAAAATGGCCCTTGTTCGGCAGCTACGCTCAGGATCACCATAGGAATGGAAATGTGTGGGAAATGGAAAATGTCAAACTCTTGTGGATAGGAGCTAGGAATATTGGAGCAGAGTGAGAGATTTTCTCCAGCTGTAACTATGCTATGGGAGTATTTGACACTGTCACTGGATGCTGAGAGTGGAAGGTGGCCCATTCCCACTGCTTTAATGGCTCCTAAACAGAAATGGGGAAAATGTTAAATTAATCTTCTTGATCACTAGACCATCCTTGGCTGGTAAAACCTGAAAATGTTAAGCTGAGCCATCCTGTTCATGTCAATGGGAATACTGGCAGTTTTAGCATGTACTTCGTAGTCCTGCACTTGTTTTTCTTGGAAGAGCCCTTGATGTACCAGGTAGCTGCAGAAATCAAGAGAACCAGTTACTGGTTATCTTATGCTGTTAGCTAGTTAATAGTTGAATGGTTAATTACCTGATTAATTTGCTGAATTTAGATGCTTAGTGTTGTGCCCTGCAATAATGTTCAGTCTCAAATACCTCCCAGATAACTACTGGCAACCAACAATGCTCTCTGCTATTGGTCAGATTCGAGTTTATTTATCCTGTTGGGTGAACATCTGTGCTTGGTTAGCTAATCTTATCCAGAAAATGGTAGGGGAGTTACAATGACTTCACTGTGTGTAGGCTAGGGCAATATCAGCTAGGGTTCCCACTCTTATTAACCCATGCTGTAAAATGTATGTGCGGACGTTGGGTTATTCCTGAAATGATGGTCACTTGGCCCAGGTAAAAGAGGGTAGGTATTGAATTAGGACATCATTCCTGAAATGATGTTTACCCGAGTCAGACAACAGAGGGTCCCTGTTGTTTGTGGAACTGTAGACCAGCAAGAGCCAGCATTTCAAGAGAGAATAGGAGGAAATTGAGGAAGGGAAAAGAAAAGTTGGTCACATGGAGTATCCCAGACCAATAGACTATGACTGTCAGGTGTTCATTTTGAAGGGCTGGCATAACATGTGCCTGCATTAGGAGTTAAAATCAATGAGCAGCCTCTCAACAGCTTATCAAAGCTGAGAATTAACAAATCTTCCACTGCAAAATATTTTTTCTTGAGTGTCATGTTGCAGGGGTGACACCTTGCAGAGACTTGACAATTGAAGCTCAGCTCAGGGCCAAGGGACTGCACTATAATGCAACTTGTGGGATTACATGCAAAGGTCATGTTAATTTAAATAAGGTAATTAATTACTCTAACAAACACTTCATGGGGGCTTCATTAGTGTGTAGTTTTTAATTTTTTATGTAACACAATGCGAGTGGCCCAGGATGCTGATAAATGTGAAAGGCATATAGGCTGCTTGAATCCATATCTCATTCCACAATAACAAGCTGCAACATCATCAGGTATTGTGCCACTTCATTGTCTATTAGTTAAGGGTATGATTGCACCACAAATACCAAATTAGAAGCTAATGTGAGATAGTCAATAATTAGTCCAATAAAGAGTTCAGGAGAATGTGGAACATTGTACAAGGAGTGGTTAAGGCGATTGGCACTGATGTATTTAAGGGGATGTTAAGTAAGTACGAGGGGCAAAAATATAGAAGGATATGTTGGTGGTGAGTTGAAGTTGGATGGGAGGAGGCTTGTGTGGAGCATAAACATTGGCCTATTGGGTCAAATGCTCTGTTTCTATGCTGTGTAATTTTAGATAGTTTGAGAGCAGTACTTGCATGGGGGAATGTGGAGCAGCATCCTTGAGTTATGCTGCAGTTATTGCATTGTAATTTGGCCAAGAAATGCATTTGGAAATTTCTGCACACTGGTTTCCAAAAGTTAGTTATTTTTGTGATATAAGTTGGTGGGACAGTCAGCTGTGGGAACTTCTTAACCTTTGTTTCACTCAAGTTGCTGTTGTACTATGGCCCCGCTGGCTAACTTATGAAGGCAAATCTCAGAAACTTTGTTTGTATCCTCTTGAGTATAGAAGGTTGAGGATGATATGATCAAAGTGCTTAAGATATTAAAATTATTTGATAGGCTAAACATGTAGAAACAATTTCCCCTGGTGGAAGAATCGAGAACAAGAGGTCATAATCTTAAAATCAGAGCTAGATCCTTCAGGAGCAAAGTCAAGCTGCAGAAAAGGGTAGCAAAAATTTGGGATTCCCTCTCCCAGTATGCTGTGGGAATTGAGCTTTGAAAATTGATGTTGGTAGATTTTTGTTAGGTAAGGATATCAAGGGATATGATCAAAGGAGTTAAGGTACAGGTTAGCCATGATCTAATTGAATGGCAGAGCAAGTCTGATGGTCTGATTGGCCTATTCCTGTTACTGATATTTCTATGCTCTATTGGAATTTATCGGCTTTGTCTCCTTCTGCTGGCCAGTGAGTGGAAACAACCTAAATTCCAGCTCTGGAAACATACCACAGCCAGGCAAGCCATAGGCGGAGATCCAGAAATGCATGGAGCAGCAGGTTTGCTAAGAGCCAGAGATGAAGAGGAAGCAAGAAGCCCAAGGACTTTATTATAACTGTCACTCCTCTAGCCTTGAACCCCTGAACCAACTGTTTTGCTTGTTCCTCTGGGCAGAGTCAAGTCTAATCGCCTCTCTTCCCCAACCAGAACCATGCCTACTCTATATTAATTCTTATTCTACTCCCTACCCCAGCCTTGGATGCACTGTCATCGATATGGAAAATGTTCTTGCAAGTTCCACTTCTGAAACAGCTGCTATATTGAAGTGAGTTAGTTATCTGTCCTGGATATTGCACTTAATATTTGTTGTGCAGATTTTCCCTTTTTTCTCATTTATGTTCCCTCCATTTCTACATTCCTTATGGCATTGATTCATTTGTGTGGTGCAGTTTCATGAACAATGAACATTCAGGTACGAGTCTGAGAATGAGTGTTGCCAGGTCATTCAATCACATACGATGTCACAGCTGAGATAAATCTGTGGAACAAGCTCTCCAAGGATACAGTGGAAGCAGATAGTATTGAGTGATTCAAATGCAAATTAGATAGATTTTCTTCAGAAAAATTATATTTTGGGACACTATATACTAGTAATTTGAGTAGATATAGCATGTTTGAGAGGAAAAGATGGCTTAAAAAATTTTCCTTGCCAATGTGTCGCACTGTTATAGAGCAATTAATAGAGATTGATTGCTATGATTAGTCAATGACTCATTATTGTTGCGACAACAGGATGGTAAGAGATGAACTAGGAGGACTTTGATTTTTTTTATATGTAGGAATTCCTGAACCAGGGCTTGCCCTCACCTAATGTCCATACGTTTGTATTTCTAGTGTGTCCAGCTGGATAGAAATCATACAGATTGGAATCTTTATAAATTTCGCCCCCTTTAATTACTCAAGGGAACTAAGGCTGACTGTAACACTCTGGCTGGGACCAGCTAACTTAGTACAAGAAATCAAACTGGGACACTCCTAACCTGTATAGCTCAAATACTCAATCCCTCAAATAACTCAGATTGGGTGGAAGCTGTGGTGCAGCTTTCAATTATTTTTCTGTGTGGTCATGAGTGACATCAGTGAGTTGCAGATGATACTGATGCCCCACCGTCTGCCCATACCACGGTTGGCGGATCTACCAAGCACTTTGTCATTGACCCATTCCCTTTTAATCAGACTTTGTCTGCTACTGGCTGAACTGATTTGTGTGTGAATGCATTTCAAGTTTGCTGAGTCTCCACCCAAAGTCCAGCCTCCATGCCCGGAAAAGCCTCTGCCACACTTCCACCTAATCTTCTCCCCGGCACCAGATGCCGTCGCCATGGAGACAGGGACGCTACATGCTGAGCTGCAGTAAATAATGTGGTTTCACAATAGCAGGCCACTCCTGCTCACCAGATCCCTGTGGAGTTAAAAAAAACACTTCAGGTACAGTAATAAGCAAGTGACGCTCTTTTTAAATGTTGAGGAGTTGGTGTTTCTTTTTCATGATCTGAGGAGAAAAGAGAGAGCTTTCACGGAGAAGGTTTTTCAGTAATTTTGGAGCTGGGTTGATATGTTGTTGTACTTCACTCAAGGCTTTGTGTTCAGTGTATAGAATTCTGAAAGGAAGCTTAACCCTTTGTGAACAGGCACTGTACATATCAGATACGTCTGAAGCAATGCTATTTGCAATTCTTCTTGTGCTTTCCAGATGGCACAGTTGTTAAGTGTGCTCCCTAATGTGGAATTGAGTCATGCGTACCAAGATGGTCATCTTGGATGCAATATCTAGTCTATGTTGCGTTAGTTAATCACAGTTTGTGCAGCAGTATGGATAATGCAGTTGGTCTCAGCACTCCTGGGCTAAGGATAGAAAACTTATCCAGGATCCTACTCCAGTGACTCGTGGTTGAAAGTGTAGACAGGCAGCTGAGAATAGACTATGATGCCCCACATGAAGGAATAGCCCTCCTGGCTTTTTAGTCTAATGTATGAAGGATGGGCACTCGTTCAGGTACTGGAGGCTTTTAGAACCGTATGTCAGTGAGAGTGAGCGCCTTCCAGAAAAGAAAGGAGAAAAGTTCAGGAACAGACAAAAAGCCTGTTTATTGTGTTGTTGTCTCTGCTGTGTTCCATTCCCCGCACCTGATTTCTCAATTTTACAATATTATCTTATTTCTGAAATGGTGCTTACTACATCATAATGATTGAAACTTGACTGATCCAAGATATTTCTGAATGCACAAAGTTTAAGCCAAAATCCTCAAGGTTCAACTAAAAATCCTTCCCACACTATTTGTCAATTGCTAACTTACATAATCAGCATTTATTTATTTAACACTAAATAATAACCCAAAATATCTTCTTTAAATGTAATTATTTCATTATAATTTGTCTGAAAATATTTTACTCGTGTCTGATCAGAATTCAGAACTTCCTCCAAAGCACTGATTCTCAAACTTTGCCTTGCGACAAACCACCTTAAAATATTGCAGCTGTCCTAGGGATGACTACAAATAATGATAGATGGAAAGATATCTGATTTCCTTTGTGGGCCTTCTAGGGTCTGGGGCCTCAAGGTTAAGAGTCTGTACTAAAATGACAGAAAGAACATATTATTGGATGGTATTGTTTCTGATAGACTTAATGGTTCCTAATTGATGTGTATTTGGACTGACCACAGCTGGTCAAATGAAGTGAGAGTTGAACAATTTTAATCCAATTTTTACTTTTTTTGATGGAAGGAAAACTGAAAAACAAAATATGGCTAAACCAAACATTGACAATTGGCAAAAATAAACACTGAGAATTGAAAAGCCGACTGATAGTTGACATACCACTCAAATTACAAACAAACTGTCCAAATGCAAGAGAAAAAATTGTTTCCAGTACTTATTTTAGATCATTGTAAGATCGTGGAATACATTGACACACGTTCTGAGTGTTTTAAAATTGCTTCGAAGTTTGTGTTTAAAAACAAAACTGAAGATTTGCTGTATTGCAATCTCATCGTTTTACAAACACTTACTCACAGAATGCCAGGCAGGTAAAGGAAGGAATTTGAATAATTTTGCCAAGCTGTCACTCAGTGTGTGTAAAACACTCTCTTAAATGGGCACCAACTTTACTGGACAGTATTCAACAAACTTTTCCTTGTTAAAGGACCACGCCTGTTATTTAATACGGTTTTAATAACTCCCGGAAGGAGGGCAAGGTAAATCAGTCAAGCAATGAGTAGTGACACCAAGTTTTGTTAATTTATGGGATGTGGGCATCGCTGGCTAGGCCAGCATTTGTTGTCTATTCCTAATTGCCCTTGGACTGCTGCAGTCCATGTGATGTAAGTACACCTACGGTGCTGTTACGAAGGGAGTTCCAGGATGTTGACCCGGCAACAGTGAAGGAACAGTGATATATTTTCAAGTTAGGATGGTGAGTGGCTTGGAGGGGAACTTGCAGGTAGTGGTGTCCCATGTGTCTGCTGCCCTTGTCCTTCTAGATGGTAGGATTGTGGGTTTGGGAGATGCTGTCTAAGGAGGCTTGGTGAGTTCCTGCACTGCATCTTGTTAATGGTACACACTGCTGCCACTGTTCGCCAGTGTTGGAGGTAGTGAATGTTTGTGGATGGGGTGTCAGTCAAGCAGGTTGCTTTGTCCTGGATTGTGTCAAGCTTCTTGAGTGTTGTTGGAGCTGCACTCATCCAGGCAAGTGGAAAGTATTGCATCATCCTGACTTGTGCCTTGTAGATGGCGGAAAGGCTTTGGGGAATCAAGAGGCGAGTTACTTGCCACAGGATTCTGAGCCTCTGACCTACTCTTGTAGCCACAGTTTTTATATGGTAACGCCCAGGATGTTGATATTGGGGGATTCAGCTATGGTAATGCCATTGATTGTCAGGGGTGATGGTTAGATTCTCTCTTGTTGGAGATGGTCATTGCCTGGTACTTGTGTGACATGAATGTTACTTGCCTCTTGTCAGCACAAGCCTGAGATATTGTCCAGGCCTTGATGCATTTGGACATGGATTGTTCAGTATCTGAGGAGTCGTGAATGGTGCTGAACATTGTACAATCATGAGTGAACATCCCCATTTCTGACCTTATGACGGAAGGAAGATGAAGCTGCTGAAGATGGACCTGCAGTGATGTCCTGGAACTGAAATGATTGACCTCCAACAACCACAACCATCTTCCTTTGTGCTAGGCATGACTCCAACCAGCAGAGAATTTCCCCCCTGATTCCCATTGACTCCAGTTTTGCTCAGGCTCTTTGATGATACACTTGGCCAAATGCAGCCTTGATGGCAAGGGCAGTCACTCTCACCTCACCTCTGGAGTTCAGCTCTTTTGTCCATGCTTGAACCAAGGCTGAAATGAGGTCAGGAGCTAATTGGCCCTGGCGGAACCCAAACTGAGCCTCAGTGTGCAGGTTATTGCTAAGCAAGTGCCGCTTTGTGACACTCTTGATGACCGGTCCCATCACTTTACTGATGATTGAGAGTAGATAGATGAGGCAGTTATTGGCTGAGCTGGATTTGTCCTGCTTTTGGTGTACAGGGCATACCTGGGCAATTTTCCACATTGCCGGGTAGATGCCATTGTTCTAACAGTTTGGCTAGGGGCACGGCAAGTTGTGGAGCCCAATTCTTCAGCACTATTGCCGGAATATTGTCAGGGCCCATAGCCTTTGCACTATCCAGTGCCTTCAACTGTTTCTTGATATCATGTGGAGTGAATTGAATTGGCTGAAGACTGGCATCTGTGATGCGGGGGACCTCCGGAGGAGGCCGAGATGGATCATCCACTTGGCACTTCTGGCTAAAGATTGCTGCAAATGCTTCAACCGTATATTTTAAAATCTGAACTTTAAGGGCCCATTTCTAACCCATTTCAAACTTAACTGCCTCCACAAAGTTAAAATCAAGCCCTAAAATTTTGAAGGTTGCCAGCCAAATGGGCAACATCGCCTGACCTCAATACCTACAGTAGCTACATAATTTGGGCTCATCTTTTGTGCATCGCAGGCTCCCAGAAAAGTTCTTAACATTACCCGACTTCAAAATCCCACCAGTTCTGGAGTGGGACCCCCAGCGGGGTAGATGGACAGTTAAGGGACAGAGAAGCCCAAAGATCTTGAGATCAGTATACTGGTAGACAATGACCGAAGCCAACACAGAAGGTAAATGATTGGGGAGAGCTGAGGCCTCCCTAAGGTACTTGGCATCAAACTTCTACTTCCCAAGGCCTACAATCACATTTCCCATGGACCATAAGTGGCAATAACTGATGGATAAAAGGGAAATCAAGCAGGAGCCTGTCCTTTGCAGTAAAGGAACATCCAGTGGCAGTCCAGCGGGAAACATGAGGAGGCAAATCCTGGTTATTTTGAAAGCCAGCAGTAGACCCCAACACCCATATTCTCTTTCATTATAGATCCCGGCCAAATTCTATTTTTTCACCATAGAGAATCAAGCTTGCTTATGGAAGCTGACCTTGGTATTGAACACAAGTAGAACGCTCTGCCGCTTTCCAATTTCCCCTTTCCTTCCTGTGAGAAAGTTCAAGGCCTCCTGTATACTTTTCCCCCTTCCTCTGCAGTTGACACCAAATGTTACACCAGGGAATGTTGTAATCAGGATTCACAAACATAATTTCTCTTGGTACACTTTTAGGAGTTGTCCTTGATTTCTGTTAGACACCACTACCGGACCCCTGCTTGAAGGCTGAATCAGAACTCACTTCAACAATCCTAAGTGTTGACAACCTCAGGAGATAAATTGGAGTGAATACACATCTGTGCAGGTTGGAATTGGGCAACTGGATGGAGTGGATTTGATGGAATATGGCTGTTTCCTTGGATACCACAATCACCATATATTTTTTGCCATGGGTGGATTGAGTTCTCCGCTTGACAGCACAGGCCAGCATTGTTATTTTTTTTTTGATTGGTGGACTGCACAGATCTTACACACCAACAGCCAGGAAAGATCGGGTTCAGACATCTCAATATGTAATGCATTGCTTGAACATGTGTCCTTACACAAATCTGTCTTTCTGTAATGCAAACAGTGTGAATTAAACATATCATCATAACAACATTCATGCATTTCAAAAGTTACTCATTATGCTAAGAGACATTTTAATGTATAAGTATTCTTAGTCACTATAACAACAGAATTATTTCCATTGTATAAACATGTCACTAGATGTTAAGAATCAAAAACACAAGTCTCTGATACCACATTGTAAACAGAGCCTTGAGTATTCTGCACTTGTCTCTTTGTGCATTCATTTTTGTTGCAGGGACTGTCAGAGGCTGGGCCTACTGCATGAGTGTGACAGTTTAAGACCTTTTTGAGAAGTATTGAAAGTATTAATTTTGTGTTCAGCAGAGGCTCCCAATACAAGTTGTAAATGGAGAAGGAATGTGAGGCTTATAGTCTGAAAACTAGCTCCAGGACTTTGTATTACATAGTCACATCTGTGTGTTAATCCATTCTGCTATGCAGTGAGGAGAGACTAAGTTAATAGCCAGCTGGCCTCTGGGGTGGGATGAGATTATTGTACAGTGTAACGCAGAAGTTAAGTACACTTATGAAGCCTGTACTTCTTTCAGCTTATTCAATGAACAGTATGTTATTACAGAGGCAGCCACTCCATCTTGTTGCAGTCAGCACCTAACCTCAGCAGAATTTTAGCCAAGGATCAGCATATAATAGGAGCCCTCTCTATAATACTAGCTTCAGCTCTATATAAGAAGTATACTGCAGCGTCAGATCAGACTCTTGTCTTATATTGACAGCTGTGGAGAGAAGGAGTAATTTTGACTTTGGATGATAGTGTAAAATGGGCAATATTGATTCAGCAGCCCATTATACATCTCTGTCAATTTTTATTTCCATTTAATAAATTACCTTCAGAAAGTTTTATGTTTTTAAAATTCCAGTGCAGACCATCTTCTTGCCCTCCTTTTCTCTGCCCCTTCCAACCTCGCCTCCAACAATTACAAAGAACTCATGGAATTCTTTGTCACTAAACTTGGGGCTATCCATTTAGCTGCTTTGCTTTAGCTCACCATTTCAACCTTTCTTCAAAGCTTTCCCTGGACTCCAAATGCCCTGAACTATCTTTCTCTAGTTTTCTCCTATTTCCGTTTATATCTCCTTGTGCAGCACCATGTCAAATTTTGTTTGATAAAGCTCCAGTGATGCATTTTGAGATAATTTATTCCATAAAGCATGCTATATAAATGCAAGTTGTTGTTAAATAATAAGTGTTGTAGAAGAGAATGCATGCGAGACAGTGTTATAGTTTGGCGATTGTAATATAAGGGTCTAGCACATATAGGGTTAATGTGGGACTGTGTACAATACCACTCACACAGTGTAAGAGAGCACATGACCTGCACCCAGGGTTATTTGAGTGTTGGGTAGAACCGTGTGTACCAGTAAGCATGGAGACAGCTCCTAGCTTGTACCCTTTATTGCATATTTGTAAATAGTTCTAACAGTCAATAAAGACTTAACAGTTAACCTACGTATGACTATGAAGACTTCTTCAGATCCACCGAACTGTAACCAACACCCTGCAATGTGGTGGCAGCTTGTGCAAAACCTCTCAGAAAATGCAGAAAAAAGCTAAAACACCGGAAGGCTGAGAAAAAAATTAACAAAGTATTCTGACCTGAAAAGAAGCTCCAGAAGCAGAGGCGCAGAGGGAAAATCGCCGGGAAAAAGCTCCAAAGAAAGGCTTGGAAGCTGAAGGCAGAAATTCAAAATTCCTTACTGCAGCAGAAGACTCCATTGAATCTTCTTTGGAAGTCCAGCTGCACATCCCAGAGCACAGAGTCAACAGAACTAGCAAGGGTGAGCTAAATCTTTTAAAATTCCAGGCTACTGCAAGACTTGAGAAATCTTTAAAAACTTCAGAGTCAAGAGTGTAGTTCGAATAAAGTTGTCGCTAAAAACTCAATTCCCCAAGTTGGTGCCTTACCACATGGTGTCCGTGCTCCCTCCAAAAAATTTTTGTAAATAACTAATTGAATATTCCGGGAGAATCGCGACTTTTTAAATCCAGCTAAAGGGAAGCAAAAGCCAGAATTTGACAAATTTGTGACTTTAAACATAAACTCTGAGCAAGAGAACTCTACAGGCAAGTTCCAGCCATTGTTGAGAATTTTATTTTCAAGCTGAGGGCAATCGCCATTGTAGCGCAGCCCACCAAAACCAGCAAGCGTCGGAAATCCCTTTGTCGCTAAATGAATGGCGACACCATCTTGAAACTCAAAGCTCTTAAAGCAAAACCTAAGCTTTTAAAAATTTAATCAAGGATTAGAATTCCACACTTCCAAATTAATTTGGACTAATCCAAGGCCCAAATCAATCACATAATTGGGGACTTTGGAGGAAAAGATTGCTAAGGTACAGGATTGCTTCAGGTTTAGACAAAAAGTCAGAAGTAGAACAGGTTAAGACACTGTTTTACTCAGTAGTCCAATTGCGGACAGACATTATTGCAAGATAGGGAATCAATGAATCATCTGCTACATTTGAAGAAATACTAAAATCTTTCAATGTTTATTTCAATCTGAGAAGCAATAAGATACTTGAAAGAGCTAACTTTAACAAGCAAGTCCAGCAGCCAGGAGAAACCGTTGATTCATTCATCAATGATCTGTACAGGATGGCAGAAGGTTGCAAATACAGAGCAGCCATCCATTGCCAACAGTGAAATGCAGAGGTGAGCGTACCACTAAACCTCATTCTCGTCACAGGAATGCTCATCCGCCGCCTCTGCAGACATTGTAATGACCCACACGCCAACTGAAGAAGTGAAAGAAACAACAAGGAAACAGATACAATGTTTGTCCACCCCGCAAGAAACAAGTTAGGGTAGTAACCACCGACTAACACAACAGCTGAACCGAGCAAGCACAGTTCAACACGAAGGAATGGAAGAAAAAGATGAAAACATGTCCAGATGCCAGAACAGTGTCCAAACCTACAGAAAACCAGCAGCGACAGAGCCTACAACTCCTCTGACAGTAGTGTGAATGAGACATGGAAGGGTAATAATGCCTCCAGACCGCCTGAACCTATGAATTCAAGGATTTGAAGGGGTGAAATGGGGTAGTGATAATGTAGTAAAGACAATGAAAGTAATAACATTGTAAGACATAAGTTAAACCATAGTCACTTAAAATACATTGGATTAAGTCTTGGGGGAGGTGTAGTATAGGGGTCTGCACATATAGGGTGAATGTGGGACTGGGTGCAGTACTGTCCACACTGTGATATAAGAGAGCACATGATCCACACCCAAAGTCAGTTGAGTGTTGGGCAGAGCTGTGTGTACCAGCAAGTAGACAGCTCCTAGCTTGTACCCTTTACTGTATATTTGTAAATAGCTCTGAGTCAATAAAGACTCACAATTAACTTACGTATAATTACGAAGAATTCTCCAGACCTACCAAACTGCAACCAAGCCCTACAACAGTGATAACCAGCCATTAGAAAGTTCTAGATTGTTTGTTTATGATACTCGTCCTCATAAGGACAAGTCTTTTCCTCAAAGGTCCTTCCAGCCATGCATTTTGCAGTGGTTGAGAGGCTGTGCAGATAACTTTCCCCAAGCTGCCAACGCCACATATGATCAATAACTGGTGACATGCGAAAGGGGAGGTGAAGACTCCCATTTAGTTATCCCATTTGCTTGTTCCCATGCTGCTAAAGGTGCCTGCAGCTAAATCACCAAGCATACAGTTGCTAATTCCCAAGCAGAGATGTCTGGTCTCTTTTTTAAAATTCTTACTGCTGCCCCCTTCCATCATACAGCAGAACATCACTCTGTCTAAATCATTTTGCTATTGATAAAATAGTCATAAACCTTGGGCTACATAATTTGGTTGGTAATTACGAAAGAGCTAATACGAAGATTGAATGGAGATTGTACTCTGGTCTTTGTGGTGTATCCTTGAGTTACAGTTTTCTCTGCAGGAGATACTTTAGTCTTATATTCCAAGTTTACTCAGCGAGAAAGAGGAAAAGCAAGGAACAATTACAATAGCTTTCATTTCTACAACAGGATGGTGGCGGGGGTGTGCTCACGGCTGGGGGTGGGGGAAGCTCAGGGCAGGAGAGGCACAAGTCTTCCTTGTGGGGCTAGGAGGAGTAATCCTGATTCTGTTGGCCCACAGGCAGATTTTTTTTTTCTTACCTTCTCGATCCTCTTCTGGGTCTAGTACAGGGCCTCCTCTTCACTGGTGGCAGGTTTCTCCATCAAAGATGGCACTTGAGATCAAACACACACAATTGTGATTTAAAACTTCAATTCACTCTAAGTTACACAATCAGACCCCTACCTTTGTATTTCCATGAGGTTCTCACCTGCCAGAGTAAGGGCCTTGTACACTGACCTCTGCATACATTAACAGACTTACTTTCTAAGAGATTGGGCAAGAATCAGCTGAACAAAAGAAAACAGTGCTTCTCATTGCAGAATTTTGGCATCAGAATTTAATGTTAGTATGTCAACAAATACAGAAAGAAAGATAGAATACAAAATTCTTAAGATAATATAGCACATGGCATTTCTGGACCCAGTTAGAAATTGGATGACCTCTTCGACTTCTTTGGATTCCCCTCTGGAGCCACTTTCACTGTGAACCCCAATGTTAAAACCAATTAGTTCTCAAAGAAACCAGCCCCCATGGACTGTTCCATTCAGTTCTTGGTGGTAAGAGCACAGTGGTCTTGCATGTGATGCATTGAGTTTTAAAACGAAGAATAATCCCGCAGAGTTACTTGCATTATTCATATTTTTCAAATAAATATTAACCAGTAATTAGTAGATTTATTGCTGTGAACAAACTGTTTTGTAAACTTAGCGTTGTTATGCTTTTTGCATTAATGTGCTTTTTGACCTTATCTATTGTGCTGCTGTAAATGTGACCTGACCTGAGCCAGGACAAGTTCAATCATATCTGGAATTGTTTTTCATTCATGCAAGTGCTAGACTATGGCTTGACCTGGAAGATTGGGGGGAATTTGATGAATGGGAAATTGGAGATTTTTGAGTTTGGAGCAATGAATTCAGCAGTGTCATAGTATTGCTTTTAGAAGTGCTGAGTCATGCAGTAGGGCTAGCACACTTCTGAGAGTATGTTGGTTTCCTGAGTGCCCAGTATTAAAGCAATGAGTGCATTCCCAGAACTTGCTAATGGCTCAAGGAGTAAAGCCACCACAGAATGCAAGATTGAGCCCTAGAGACTGGAAGGTCCCGGGTTCACTCTCCGGAACAGAGTTAGCTATCAGACTACTATAGTTCTCAACGCCATTAGCTCAGCAAAAAGCATCCAGGATGTTCACTTGATGATTCCTTTGTATTATGTGCATCAGGATTAAGTTTGGTTGTGAACCCGCTTCAATGCCAAATAAATACGTTCTGGGTTTACACATGAAAAATGGTTACCTTTACAAGGCGATCTCAGGAATACTTATGGAACCATACCCAAGCAAATGTTTATGTCTTCTGCAAGGATGGGAAAGAACATCGGAAAGATAGATCTGTTTTCCTTGGAGAGGAGAAGGCTAAGACGAGACTTGATAGAAGTTCTCAAAATCATGAGGGGTCTGGACAGAGTAGATAGGGAGAAACTGTTCCCCCTCCTAAACGGATCGAGAACCAGAAGGCACAGTTTTAAAGTGTTTTGCAAAAGAAGCAAATGCGAGGTGAGAAAAAACTTTTTCACACAGCGAGTAGTTAGGGCTTGGAATGCACAGGAAGTGTGGTGGAGGCAGATTCGATTGAAGCATTCAAGAGGGCATTGGATGATTATTTAAATAGAAACAACGTGCAGGGTTACAGGAAAAAGGCACTAAGTTAAAATGCTCAGAGCCGCTGCAGACATGATGGGCTGAATGGCCTCCTTCTGCACCATAACAATTCTGTGATTATATTCCCTGGGTACAAACTGATTATCATCAGGCAAGTTGAGATCCAATGTATGAAGAAATGCTTTCTGAGAAAGAGTGGGCAATACCCTGATCATCTGAGTAGAGCCCTGGAGGCAAAACCTCTGGAGACATTCAAGAAGTTAAATGCAGTGACGTGAAATCTAGATCTCTCTGATGAGCTTTCCCTCATCAATACTTTTTGGTCTTCCCAACTCACGTTTGGACCAAATATTTTTTGAAAAAATGGTGGGTTCAAAGATGGCTTGAGACTCAACCCAGATCCATGTATCCTGTTGAAACTATAGCAAATAGGATTGAAATGGGTACGATTTTAGGAGGGAAAGCATGTTTCCAGCATACCCAGCATTGTTATTCCACATTGTCATGGACAGAATATGTGCTGTCTTGCTGCCTGTAATCAGTATATGGAAAGAGGTCTGTCTTTTCTTAACTTTGGAATGTATATTCCAATTGAATAATTCTTCCGTGAATTTAAAATAAAGAAGGTCATTTATTCTCACACACTTACTCCGAATTAATGCAAGGCCACACACTTGGTTTCTCTCTCACATGCACTCACACACACATATATACATATATACACATACACAAAGATTGGATACAGATATGCACTTTTATAGATTACAGTTCATTCAGTCTCTGATTTATGATTTTGGTTTCCCACATGGCAGGCCTGTAGTTTCTTGAATGGATTTGGTGATTTAAAGTTAAGTGAGAGTCTTGTAAAGCAAAGGGTTCACAGCAGGTTGCGAGGTTGCTTGTAGTTGAATATCTAGGAGGCTGGTTCTCAGGTGAACTTTGAAACTCGAATTGGTTAAGAAATTTGGCTGCTTGCAGCTAGTTTCAGAATCTTGTTCTCAGGCTGGCTGACGACTAATGGCTCTAATGAATCTGCTGGATCCTGGGGTGATAAGGATGCAGTCTCTGAAACCAACCTGGGGATCACATGACCGTTGGATTAACACTTCTGAGGCTTACCCAGACTAGTTTGGATGGGGAAGGCCATCGTGACACATGGAAAGTTGATAATGACCATTGTGTTTCAATCTTCCCTTTTGTCCAGCATGAAACATGGAGACAGACATCATGACATCATAGGTGTTGGTCAATCCTTAAATAATGAGATGTGTGAATTCCACAAATGGCTGTGATGTACCCTCACCTGTCTATATTTAATTAGATATTCGCCGGAGACTTGATACTGTTGCAAAAGTCACATGATTTGCAGCAGCCATCTTAACAGCTTGCTTGAGTCCAATTTTTAAAAGTATTGAGTGAACGTTCAAAATATCACAAGCCTGTACTGAGCATGGCAGCTTATTTGGGGGTGGGGGGCAAATGAAAGAGCAGAAGGCATTGGAATGATGTAAAAACCTTTCCATTGTTCATTAGTTTGCAAATAATACTCAAGTTATGCAGGAAGGAAAGGAGAAAAATGTCATGCAGAGAGATCTTGCAATGAATGAGGCAGGTAATTTTCAACTTCAACTTAATATAGATAAATGTCATGCATACCTCAGAATTCCTAGTCTCTGACCTGCTCTTGTAGCCATAGCATTTATATGGCTGGTCCAGTTCAGTTTCTGGTCACATGGTAACTCCCAGATGTTGACAGTGGTGGATTCAGCAATGGTAACGCCATTGAATGTCAGGAGAGATGGTTAGATTCTCCAACAAGAAAGATGGTCATTGCCTGGCACTTGTGTGGCACAGATGTTACTTGTCACTTATCAGCCCAAGCCTGAATGTTGCACAGATCTTTCTGCTTATGGACACGGATTTCTTCTGTGTGACATTTGAGGTCATGCAAACTGATAAACATCGCAAACAAGAAGGATCCAAGGCTTGTTTCCTAGTCAGTGCTTATTTTTTATTCTTTCATGGGATGAAAGCATTGCAGGCAAGGCCAGCATTTGTTGCCCTAATTGCCATTGAGAACTTGGTGGTGTGCTGCCTTCTTGAACCGCTGCAGTCCATCTGGTGCGGGTACACCCACTATGCTGTTCGGAAGGGAGTTCCAGGATTTTGATCCAGTGACATTGAAGAAATGGTGACATTGTTCCAAGTAGAGATGGTGTGTAACTTGGAGCAGAACTTGCAGGTGGCAGTGTTCCCATGTGCCAGCTGCCCTTGTCCTTCTCGATGGTAGAGGTTACAGATTTGGAAGGTGCTATCGAAGGTGCCTTGGTGAATTGCTGCAACGCTTCTTTTATACAATACATGTTCTGCCACTGTGCATCGGTGGTGGAGGAAGTGAATGTTAAAGTTGGTGGAAAGGGTGCCGATCAAGCGGACTGTTTTATCCCACATGGTGTTGAGCTTCTTGAGCATTGTTGGAACTGCATATATCCAGGCAAGTGGAGAGTATTCCATCAGACTCCTGACTTGTGCCTTGTAGATGGTGGACACACTTTGGGGAGTCAGGAGGTCAGTTACTCGCCTCAGAATTCCTAGTCTCTGACCTGCTCTTGTAGCCACAGTATTTATATGGTCGACTCAGTTCAGTTTCTGGTCAATGGTAACTCCTGGATGTTGATAGTGGGGGATTTAGCAACAGTACTGCCATTGAATGTCAGGGGAGATGGTTAGATTCTTTCTTGTTGGAGATGGTCATTGCCTGGCCATTGTGTGGTGCAAATGTTACTTGTCACTTATCAGCCCAAGCCTGAATGTCGCACAGGTCTTTCTGCATATGGACATGGACTTCTTCTGTATTTGAGGAGTTGCAGATAGTATTGAACATTGTGCTGCAGTCATCAGTGAACATCCCCATTTCTGACCTTGTGGTAGGAGGGTCATTGATGAAACAGCTGAAAATAACTGGGCCTAAGACACTACGCTGAGGAACTCCTGAAGCGATGTCCTGGGACTGATGTGATTGACCTCCAACAACCACAACCATGTTCCTTTGTGCTCAAACCATTGGAGAGTTTTCCCCCTGATTCTCTTTGACTTCAGTTTTGCTCCTTGATGCCACACTTGGTTGAATACTGCCTTATGTCAAGGGCAGTCACTCTCATCATACCTTTTGACGTCGGCTGTTTTGTCCATGCTTGGACCAAGGCTGGAATGAGGTCAGGAGCTCAGTGGCCCTGGCAGAATGCAAAATATGCATCAGTTAGGTTGAGTTAGTTCTAAGAAGATCTGAGATTTGATCCCTCATTCATACTGAGGGTATCCTGGTCAATATTTATCCCTCAAATAGCATCACCAAAACAGGTACCTGGTTCTTATCTTATTGCAGTCTGCATAATCTTGGGTACAGTTTAGCTGCAGCATTTCCCTATATTACACAATGATTACATTTCTAAAGTACTTAATCGGCTATGGAACCTCAAAGTATTAAAATACTTTTGAATCCTGCTGACTGTTATGCAGGCAATTTTCACAAATGTATCACATACATTCACATAAATGATCTGCCAATCTTGTTTGGAGATATTGCTTATGGGATCAATGTTGACACCAGGAGGACACCTGCAAATTGCATAACTAGGGAAGTAAAGAGGGCTTTAAGCTAAACAAGAGGGGTGAGGGATCGAGCTTGTGTAGAGGTAGCAATTCAAGGTGTAGAGTCAAGAGCAAAATAATAATGTGAGAAATGAGGGTCAGAGAATGGCAGGAAGGGACAGAGAGAAAAAAACCTGAGAATACATCAACAGTCAAGACTAGATGTTATGAAGGTAACAAAAAGACAGAAGTGAAGGCTCTCTATCTGAATGAATGTAGCATTCATAACAGAGTAAATGAATTGATGGCCCACATTGAAGTAAATAAATATGATCTGATAGCAATTACGGAGAAGTGGCTGCAGGATAACAAAGATTGGGTCCTTAATATTGAAGGGCACGTGATATTCAAAAGCTAGGTAAAGGTGGAGGGGTAGCACTGTTAATCAAAGAGGGCATTGGTGCAATAGTTAGAGATGAACTTGCTTCAGGAGATCAGGATGTAGGATCAGTTTGGGTGGAGATGAGGAATAGTGAGGGGGGTGGGGGGAGTCATTAGTGGGAGTGGTCTACAGGCCCCCTAACTGTAGCCACAGTGTAGGACAAAGTATTCAAGAGAAAATATTGTGTGCTTGTGATAAAGGGACGACAATAATCATGGGTGATTTTAATCTACACACAAACTGGAAAAATCAGATTGGCAGTAGTAGCCTGGATGAGGAGTTCTTGGAATGCTTTCGAGGTAGTTTCTTAGAGCAGCATGTTCTGGAACCAACTAGGGAGCACGTTATTTTAGACTTGATATTGTGTAATGTTACAGGATTAATTAATGACCTCGAGTAAAGGCACCTTAGGTAGCAGCGACCGCAATATGATTGAATTTTACATCCAGTTTGAAAGGGAGAAGAGTTGATCTAAGACTAGTATCTTAAACTTAAATAAGGGCAACTATGTGGGGATGAAAGCTGAGCTAGCTGAAGTGAGCTGGGAAACTAGGCTAAAGAATAGATCAATAGAGAAGCAGTGGCAGACATTTAAGAGGATATTTCAGAGTATTCAGAATAAGGACATTCCTACTATAAAGAAAAATTCTAAGGGGAGGACCCACCATCCATGCTTAACTATAGATGTTAAGGAAAGCATCAAACTTAAGGAAAAAGCTACAACTCTGCAAAGATGAGTGACAGGACAGAATATAAAGAATGGCAGAGAATGACTAAAAGGTTAATCAGGAGAAAGAAGTTAAAGTATGAGAGGAAGCTAGCTAGAAATGTAAAAATGGATAGCAAGAGTTTCTACAGGTACTTAAAAAGGAAAAGAATAAGTAAAGTAAGTGTTAGCCCTCTAGAGAGTGACAATGGGGAGTTAATAGTAGATAATAAGGAAACGGTGGAAGAAATGGACAAATATTTTGCTTCTGTGTTCACTACAGAGCATACAAAAAACATTCCGGTAATAGCTGCAAATCAGGAGATGAACGGGAGAAAGGAACTTGGTTAAATTGAAATCACTAGGGAAATGGTACTGAGCAAATTGTGGAGTTGCAGGCTGGCAAGTCTTCAGATCCCGATGGACTACATCCTAGGGCCTTAAAAGAGGTGGCTAATGAGGTAGTCAATGCGTTGGTGTTAATTTTCTAAAATTCACTAGATTCTGGAAAGGCTCCTTCAGATTGGAAAGTAGCAAATATAACCTCTCTGTTCAAGAAGGGAGGGAGGCAGAAAATAGGAAACTGTAGGCCAGTTAGCTTGAAGTCCGTCGTGGGAAGTTATTAGAATCGATCATTAAGGAGGTTATAGCTGGGCACTTAGAAGAACTCAAGGCAATTGGGAAGAGTCAGCATAGTTTTGTGAAAGGAAAATCATGTTCAACCAATTTACTGGAGTTTTTTGAAGGAGTAATATGCACAGTGGATAAAGGGGAACCTGTAGACGTACTGTACTTGGATTTCCAGAAGGCATTTGATAAAGTCCCACATCAAAGATTATTATGGAAAATAAAAGCACATGGTGTAGTGGGTATCATATTAGCATGGACAGAAGATTGGCTGGCATAAAGCAGAGAGTATGCATAAATGGGTCTTTTTCTGATTGGCAGGATGTAACGAGTGGCGTCCCACAGGAGTCTGTACTGGGTCCTCAACTTTTTACGATTTACATCAATGACTTAGATGAAGAGAGTGAAGACGTGATAGCTAAATTTGCAGATGACACAAAACTAGGTAGGAAAGTATGTTGTGAAGAGGACATGAGATTGCAGACCAATATAGACAGGTTGAGTGAGTGGAAGAAGATCTGGTAAATGGAGTTTAATGTGGGAAAATGTGAAGAGGGATCTAGTTGTTCTAGTGCATAAGTCACTAAAAGTTAGTATGTAGGTACAGCAAGTAATTAAGAAGGCTAATGGAATGCTATCCTTTATTACAAGAGGGATTGAACATAAAAGTAAGGATGTTATGCTTCTTGTTACACAGGGCATTGGTGAGACCGCACCTTGAATACTGTGTGCAGTTTTGGTCTCCTTATTTAAGGAAGGATGTAAATGCATTGGAGGGGTTTCAAAGCAGGTTTACTAGATCGATACCTGGAATGAATGGGTTGTCTTATGAGGAAAGGTTGGACAGACTGGGCTTGTTTCCACTGGAGTTTAGAAGAATGAGGGGTGATTTAATTGAAGTATACTAGATCCTGAACAGCCTTGATAAGGTGGCTGTTGAAAGGATGTTTCCTCTTGTGGGTGAGCCCAGAACTAGGGGGCACTGTTTGAAAATTAGAGGTCGCCCTTCTAGGACAGAGATGAGGAGAAATTTTTTTCTCTTGGAGGGTTGTGCGACTTTGGAATTCTCTGCCTCAGAAGGTGGCGGAGGAGGGGTCATTGAATATTTTTAAGGCAAAGGTAGATAGATTCTTCTTAGGTAAGGGAATCAAAGGTTATCGGGGTTAGATGGCAATTTGGAAATTGAAACACAAGAGGATCAGCTAGGATCTTATTGAATAGCAGAGCAGGCTCGAGGGGCCAAATGGTCTACTCCTGTTCCTATTTCTTATGTTCTTATGCTCTTCCTCAAATAATGATATTATCCTTAATGGACAGGAAAATGGGACTTCTGTCATTTTGCCCAAAGAACTATCTTGTCCATAGTAGAAGATTGAGCTCTCAGGACAACAACTGGCATTTATATAGCCCTTTTAATGTAGCAAAGCATCCCAAGGCACTTCACAAAAATTGAAACCAGCCACATGAGATATTGGGTCAGATGACCAAAAGCTTTGTTAGAGAGGTAGATTTTAAGGAGCATCTTAAAGGAGGAGACAGAAATAGAGAGACATATAGCCGTAGAGATGTATTTGCTCCATTTAGGGAGGGAATTCTGGAGCTTAGAGCCTCAGCAGCTGAAGGTACAGCTGCCAATGGTAGAGTGATTAAAATCAGAAGCATGCAAGAAGCCAGAGTTTAAGGGGTGCAGAGATCTTGGAGGTTACTGAGGAGGACCCCTCTTTCAAGGGGATTGAAAGTTTGGCACCTTAATTTTTTTTTTTGCTGTGCTGTTGCACCAATTGTGTTTTTTTTTCCAGCCTGTACACATTGTGCTTTTAAATCTATTAAAAGGTTGAGGGGTGACCTAACAGGTTTTAAAATTATGAAAGATTTTGATAGAGTGGATACAGAGAGAATGTTTCCACTTGTGGAGTGGAGCATAACTA
Organism: Cetorhinus maximus; assembly: GCF_964194155.1. NCBI lineage: Eukaryota > Metazoa > Chordata > Chondrichthyes > Lamniformes > Cetorhinidae > Cetorhinus > Cetorhinus maximus. Next base: position 14,398,345 of record NC_135893.1, read on the forward strand.
GAGGCCATCAATATAAGATAGTCACCAAGAAATCCATTAGAGAATTCAGAAGAAACTTCTTTACCTAAAGAGTGGTGAGAATGTGGAAATTGCTACCACAGGGAGTTGTTTGAAGTGATTATGATATAGATGCATTTAAGAGGAAGGTAGGCAAGCATATGAGGGAGAAAGGAATAGAGAGTTTGCTTTTAGATTTAGATGAGGAAAGGTGGGAGAAGGCTCGATTGGAACATAAATGCCAGCATGGACCAGTGGGGCCAAATGTTGGTTCTGTGCTGTATATCCTATGTTTAAAAAAAAAATTAAGCAAAAATAATTAAAATTCTCCCTTTAGAGTCTAACTTGACTTATTGAAAGCGTTTACTGCGGGACTGCACCAAAGTCAAGAAGCATACAAGAGAAGATGAGCTGAATCAGGAAGTAGTGTTAAGGTGGCTTCAAGCTTAGGTTTCAACATCTATAAATTGTCAGAGGAAGGGAGGTAAGGAGTTGTATACTTCATCACAAAAAATGGGGTAGAGTAGGACTTGATGTGATGAAGCAATTTCAATACAGTGAGTATGTAGAGAGAAGGACACAGTTTAGGGTGGCATTTTTAGAGTTTAGGAGCATGATGGGAAAGTTCAGAGGAGGACCGAACCTAATAGTAGAGGCAAAATAGAAAGAATCAAGAAAACTTATAAAAGAGAAGAGATTGGAGGCCAAAAGTGAGGGAAGAATCGCTGATCAGCAACAGTTTTTATTTATATAAAAGCAAAATACTGCAGGTGCTGGAGATCTGAAATCAAAACACAAAGTGCTGGAAAATCTCAAGTTGGGCAGGATAGGTGGAGTGAGAAATAGAGTTAACATTTGGAGACCTTCCCACTCACCGCCAATTGATGCCATTAAATGGCGAATTAATGACCACTTTAGGGCCTCATCCCACCACCACTGGTGTTAACTTGGCTTCAGGCAGGCCTGTTGCCATTCAGTGTGTAGAACAGGTAAACCTGTGCAGGCTGATTGTCACCTCTGAGGGTGGGGTGTCCCTTGATCAAAGGCACTCTGCTTGATTGAGGGGCTATACATCAGGAGGAGAGGAGGGCCCGCTGAGAACCATCACCCTGTCCTTGTTGCTGATCCCACGAACCCCCCCCCCCCCCCCCCCGGTCTCTTCATGATCATGTCCTTCTGGCAGCAGGCATGGCCTCCCCAGTGGTGCAAGGAGAAGGTGCTGGCTATCATTTCTTTAGCAAAGTTTATGAACGTAGGAACAGGGTCATTTCATCCCCTGGAGCATATTTCCCCCATTCAATGAGACCGTGGCTAAGGCATAACTCTGTATACCTGCCTTTGCCCCATGTCCCTTAATTATTATCCCTATATCCCTTGGTTAGCAAAAGTCTATCAATCTCAGAATTAATATCAACAATTAATCGATCATCAGTTGCTATTTGCAGAAGAGGGTTCCAAACTCTACCACCCTTTCTATGTAGAAAGGCATTTCTAAATTTACTCCTGAAAGGTTTGATTCTCATCTTTGGACTATGCCCCATAGTCCTAGACTCCCCAACTAGCAGAAATAGTTTCTTTCTTTCTACCATATTTGTTCCCCCATATATCTTGAAAGCTTCAGTCAAATCACCCCTTAAACCATCTAAATTCCAGGGATAACAACTCTAGTTTGTATAATTTCTCCTTGTAATGTGACCATTTAAGTCCAGGTATTATTCTGGTAAACCTACGCTGCACTCTCTCCAAGGCCAATATATTGTTCCTGAACTTCTCTCAGGTGTAGGTGTATCCAGGGCTTTATGTAGCTGAAGCATAACTTCTACCCCCTTGTATTCTAGCCCTCCTAGATGTAAAGGCCAGCAACCAATGGCCTTTTTGATTATTTTCTGTACCAGTTAATGACATTTTAATGATTTATGTACTTGGACCCCAAGTCTCATTGGACCTCCACTGTTTCTAGCTTTTCTCTAATTAGAAAATACCCAGTTCTATCCTTTTTAGGTCCAAGTGGATGACCCCACATTTGTCTACATTGAAATCCATTTGCCACAGTTTTGCCCATTCATTAATCTATCAATATCTCTTTGTATTGTTATGTTTCCATCAAAACTGCTTACAGTGTTGCCTCTTTTAAGTAGGTTTCTACAAAATAAAAATAGGCACCACACAGGTCAGGTTTGAGTCCACCTGTGCGTGATATGGGAGACTTAGGATGACCACATCGGAGATAGGTGGAACTGGCTACAACTTAAAAATAATTGCTGATTTATTTTAAAAGTTTGTCATTAGATCAGATTGTTTTTATGAGTTGGCTCAGTTACTCCAATTTTCACAGCAAGACCTCAGAAACAGCAAATGAGATGAATTACAAGTTAACCTGTATTTTATTGCGGTGAAATATTGGACAGGATGTGCTCTTCTTTGAAAGTGCTATTTTCTGTTTAAAAGGCAGACATGTCTGAAGGAATGTACCTCTAACAATACAGAACCCCCTCAATACTGTACTGAAGTGTCAACCTAGGTTATTTGCTCAGAGTCTGAAATGGGGATTGAAACCACGATCTTATGACTCAGTACAAGAGTGCTACCAGTTGTGGTAGCACAGCGATTGGAGATTTTGAACCTATAGGGAACTTGCTGCATCAGGATAGGTTGTAACAAGTACAATCAGCTTTTTTACAGTTTCTTAAAATTAAGAGGTGATACAATATCACTATGTGCATTACACTGATCAACAGTGAGCAACATCTTGTGACACTCTTCAGCCTTGAGAAAATGCAGAGTTTGGGTAAGCCTCTTTTACAATGAAAGTAGGAGAGTTGGTGATACATTTGATACTTTTGCAATCTAAGGGTTAAAGGTTAACCTTTAAAGGGTTAAATAGCATTGGCTCCATAGCTTGGAATGGGTCAGAGATGTAAAGAACAATTAGATCATTGTGATAGGAGTTTGTAAAGAGAATTTTGGACAGGCTGACTAGTTTTACTCATATGTTTCCAATCGAGGTTGGTTTGGGCTCAGGTGTGTAGTAATGTTTCATTCATCTTGGTCCCTGGAGGCTGACATGAACAGATGGATAAGGTAACAGATCAAGGGTGATACGAACCTTCTGGGCAGGTTTGGGCATGTCCATTTTGGCAAAGATTAATTTCCCCAGTACTCCCTGAACAACCTGATAGTCGCAGACTGAGGCCCTCTAGAGGTCCAATGGAAATACAAATATTCAATGAAATAGCATGGCGAAGACAAATGCATGTGGTTTGCACAGACTGCCCACAAGTTGTCATAGACACATGTAGGTTCACATCAAATCATAAGCAAGTGATAGTGGACTTCTCGGGGCAGATTATGAAATTGAGAACTACTGCCTGCAGTAGTGCAACAATGTAATGTCAGTTTGATACAGCTGGTAGCATTTTTACTCTGAAGGTTGTAGGTTCAAGATCCACTTCTGGGCTTTAGCACATACTGGGCTGACTTCCCCAGCGCACTGTTAACAGAATGCTGCATTGTCAGAGTAACCTTTCTTTGGATAAGGCATTGAACCTCATTTGCTTGATCAGGTGGATGCTAAAGATTCCATGCTACTATTCAAAAGGGAACAGGTGGATGGTCAGGCAATGACCATCTCCCATTTCCCTAGCAGGCATTCCTCTGTTAATATTTTTTAGCAATGTTGTTTAACGGGTCATTCATTGCATTGTTATTTGTAGAATCTGGCTGTAAGCTACATTTGCCTACGTAATAACAGTCACTGCACTTTAAAAAACAATGTTCACATTTCACATTTGACATTTGGGATGCAAGATGGCCCCGAGCAGCCAACTCTTTAGGAAGCTCCTCATTATGCAAGTAAGTATAGAAATAGGAGGAGAGAGCAGGTGAATGCATGGCTGGAGAGATGGTGCAGGAGGGAAGACTTTACATTCCTGGCACATTGGGACTGTTTTTGGGGGAGGTTGGACATATACATGTTGGATGCGTTGTACCGCAACTGGGCCAGGACCAATATCCTTGTGGGATGCTTTGCTAGTGCCATTGGGGAGGATTTAAACTAACTTGGAGGGGGGGGGGCTAGGAATCAGGCTGTATAATGAGAGAGGAAAAACAAGATGCACGAAGAATTGGGAGAGACAGATAACACTAGAGTAAGAAATAGTAAAGTATTAGATGTGGTCAGAGTAACAGGGAATGCAATAAGGCCTAAATTGGGTTTTCAGTGCATCTATGTAAAAGCACAAAGCGTGGTGAATAAAGTACGATTGCATCAATGAGAAAGAACGGTTATATTAACTTAGCTCTTCTTAACCACAGAACCTCACCATTAAAAAACAGGTTCTCGCCATTAGAACTATTGATGGGAAGATGGCTGCAAACACAACATTCAGCTTTGCAACAAAAACTACAACCCTAACAATGCCTCAGATGATCATGAGAGATTTAGGAAGCATGAGGCGCAACTGAGAGATAGCCAAGCTCGTAATTTAAACTCAAGACACAGGGCACGGGACTTGAAAGTGCTACAGCCCGAGGAGAGTGTGCAGCTATGGGATCAACAAAAAGGAATTGTAACAGAAAGAGCTCCACAACCAAGATCCTATAGAATTGAGCCATATCAGGGATTTCCTATTCCCACTAAATGTTGACCACCCAACTTCCCCTCCTTGTTCTGATGAAGAGTCATACGGACTCGAAACGTTAACTGTGTTCCTCTCCGCAGATGCTGTCAGACCTGCTGAGCTTTTCCAGCTACTTTTGTTTTTGTTCCCCTCCTGGTCCCCAGGTTCCTACATTGTTAGCAATCCTCTCTCTTCAAGTGTTGACCCTATCTCATTTAAATCTGCTGTTATCTCCCCTCTCAAAAAAAAGCTTGACCCCACCATCCTTGCAAACTTTGCCCCATCTCCAATCTCCCTTTCCTTCCAAAGTCTTTGAATGTGTTGTTCCCTCCAAATCCGTGCCCACCTTTCCCAGAACTTCATGTTTGAGTCCCTCCAGTTAGGTTTCTGCCCAAAGCACAGAAACATCTTTCATCAAAATCACAAAACCCATCCTTTGTGACTGTGACAAAGGTGAAGTACCCTTCCTTGTCCCTCTTGACCTATCTGCAGCCTTTGACATGGTTGACCACAGCATCTTCCTCTAATGTATCTCCACTGTCATCCAGCTGAATGGGACTACTCTCATCTGCTTCCATTCTTATCTGTGTAATCATAGCCAGAGTATCATTTGTAATGACTTCTCTTCTGCTCCCGCATCTGGTGTCCCCCAGGGATCTATCCTTGGACTTCTCCTGGAAAGCACACCCAGTGCTACCTTGCCACGACCTCTCACGATAACTCTGCTGTTGCTAAATTATCCAACTGCTTATCCAACATCCAGTACTGGACGAGCAAGAAATTTCCTCTATTTTTATAATGGGAGAACTGAAGCTATTTTTATATATAATGCAACACATCCAATTTTCTTCCTTCACATCCTGAAAGCTTTGACTCATGACGAGATATGAGGGCTGATTCCACAATCCTGTGCTTCCAGCAAGGAAAGTGCCTTTGCAGGAACTGCATGTTGGGGAAGAGTTATAACACTATAGATCTGATTGTTCAACTCATGTATCATATAAATTCATCTTCCAACCAGGCCCGTGGAATCACAGAGGTGCTACCTGCTATCTGACACCCTGTCCAAATGGACATTTATTGTTCATGAGTCTAGACAATGAGTGTTAACAGGTTATTAGACTATTTGAGGCATCACAGCCAAGTCTGATTCTGTTCATACCTGACATGAAAGTATCAACACTCTGGTCAGCAATCAGGAGCAGAAAAATTGGCCAACTTTCTCCAACTAACCAAGGAGTGTCAAGACCAATTGCAATGTCAATGCAGCTGAGATCAGCTAACTCAGCAGAGACCAGGACATCTCCTGATCTTAAGACTCAATTTCACATCATGCATTTGCAATTACGAATTGAACAATCTAGATTATTTTATCATTTGAACAATTTTTATCAAATGAAAGAAGTCAACATTAAAACAAATGAACAACATACTAACAAGAGCAATAGCAATATTAATTACAACACAAACTTCGGTGTGGCGGGAACAAAACAATCATTACTAAGCTCAGCCCTCAAATAATTAAACCAAAACATAGGAAATTTTCATTGCACCTCTGTAGCAAAGATCAGTTCTCCTGCTACCATCTGCCTTTTTCAAAGAATCATAATCAGACATCAGGTAGATTTGACATACCAATTAGTGTTAAACCTTAATGATTATTGTTTTAAAAATTGTTCACCCAGTGGATATTGATGGGTTTGGAAAGTGATGTCTTCATTTTACTAATATGTTTAAAATATTTTCACTGCAAACAGGGCCAATGGTCAATCTTTCTATTCAAAAAGGGCATCTTTCAAATAGGTTGAAATGCCAAGACATTTTTTTTGCATTGATACTAAGGATCTTTTATAACACTGTACTGGCTAAAAATATATATCTAATTTCTTGTAATTAATTGTAATCTCTATATGTATAATCGCCAATTTGGTCAGCCACTTCTTCTAGATTGCCTTAAGGGACTCTAACATATGGCTGGAGAAAATTGCTTAGGTAAAATTGAACAGGATCATGGAGGGGACCGGAATGAGAATCTTAGGGTAGAATTTTCTACTCAGCGTGCGGGCACGTGCCCGACACACTTGAGCATGAAATAGCTCGCAATGACGTCGGGCAAGTGTCCCGATGTCATCGCATGCTTGCACAATATTTCGGTTGGTGGGTGCGCATGAGAGTTGGCAGCGCGCCCGCTGACAATTAAGAGGCCTATTAAGGCCATTAAAGTAACAATTGATGACGATTTTTTGCTGCCCAGCCAATGTTACTGTTGGCGGGTGGGCGAATCAGGCAGGTGGCCTTTGTATTTTTGAGGAAACCTCATCCAAGGGTGGGATGAGGTTTCTGTGATTAATTTTAAAAAAGATTTAAATGTTTTGAAAAAGTTTTCATCATCCATATGTTGAAGTGTCTCATTCTGACGCGTGGACATTTTCTCCCGATTTTAAATTCTATTTTTATTGATTTTAAATTTGTCAGCTCCCTAAGGCAGCTCTCTGCCTTCAGGGAGCTTTTCTTCAGCGCTCTCCCGCGTCCGCACTGACTTCAGCGCATACCCTCCTCCCGCCCCCACCCTGGCAGCGCTGAGCCTTTCAGCGCGCCTTTCACGCTGGCTGGCTGCTAATTGGCCAGCCAGCATGAAATAGTGGTCGGCGGTCCGATCCCCGGCCACTCCTGGGCCCGCCAATCGTGGCCGCCAACTGATCCAAAAATTCTGCCCTTAAAATTGAAGTGCCATGAGCAGGCACACCAACTGGATTATAACAACTGTTAAGTTTAGTTTGAGTAGCTGAATATAAGAAGTATCAAAATAATCAGAAGTATATCTATCACTCCATAATTCAACGTGTGTTTATAATTGTTTGTTTACTTTGATCATAGAGTACTTTACCCATCACTGGACCACCCCAGAGCCAAGATGGCCCAATCCTCGCCAGCAGATGAAGGCCCTACGTTTGAACACCTCTGGAGTAGTTTGTAAGTCTGCAATTGTGTTTTTTTCTCCTAAATAAGACTTTTTTGTGGTGGTGGGTGTTCAGCTAACCCCAAAAATCAGGAAGGTTTAGATCAGGTCGGGAGGGTTAAAGTGTTAAAATTTTGAATCCCAAACCCAACTCACCCCCTCCCTGTTTTAACAGAGGCGGCTTGGGGGATGGGCACTAAAGGAAGCAGGTTGGCTATTTGAATATAATAATTGTTGTTCCCCATTTGAAATTTAAAGATGGACATTTCCGCCTGTTAAACCCAGGCAAGGAGTGCTGGATCCAGATATAATTGCCTTTCTATTTACTTTCTGGATCCAGCATGCCTGCCTCTCCAAAGCAACTATACTTATGTTCTCTCCCTCAACACCACCTCCCCCCCACAACCCTAGCCCTGGCCTCTAATACCCCCTGAGGTGACACTCTTCCCCGCCCCAGAAAGCATCAGGTAAGTTAAAATATCCCTCTTTTAAAACTTCCCCCTAGCTCCATTGCAGTTCCCAATTTTCCTCCTGCAGAATATTAGTACCTATTTGCTGCAAATAATCTCTAGCCATTGAAGATGCTTTTGATGAGAAGCAAGCACTTAAAATTGGGCATTTCTTTGAGGGATGATGCTCTACTTCTGAGGGACAACACACTAGAAAATATTCCAGCGTGAGTTCTAGCTCTCCGATGGCTCAGCTGATTAAGATTATGAATTTTTGTACGATAAAGATCAGAAAGGTGATAATTTGATCCACTGGTAGTGCCGATATAATAAACTTCAAAAATCAGCCGCAGTTCCCAGTCCTCTTCATTGCCCTGTGAGCTTCGTTGAATTGTTCAGCTGTTTACTATTTTAACCAGCTGAGCCTTCAGCAGAGCTGCCACATAAGAAGACCAGCATGACTCATCCTATCCTTGACCTGGGAGTGCTTGATCCTTGTAGTGTAAGGGTCTGTCACATACAGGGTTAATGTGGGACTGAATACAGTACCATCCACACAGTGTAAGAGAGCACATGACCTGCACCCAGGGTCTATTGTTGGACAGAGCTGTATGTACAAGCAAGCATGGAGACAACTCCTAGCTTGTACTCTTTACTGTATATTTGTAAATAGTTCCCAGGGTCAATAAAGACATATGATTATGAAGACTTCTTCAGACCTACTGAACTGTAACCAACACCTTGAAACATGGTGGTAGCTTGTGGAAACCCAAAACCTTGCAGAAAAAATTAAAATGCTGGAAGATTGAGAAAAAATTTAGCAAAGCAGTCTGACCTGAAAAGAAGCCCCAAAAGCAGAGGTGCAGATGAAAATTCACCAGGAAAAAGCTCCAAAGAATGGCTTGGAAGCTGGAGGCAGAATACTCCATTGAATCTGTTTTGGAATCCCAGCATCTAACCCCAGACACCTAGCAGGGGTGTGCTAAATCTTTTAAAACTCCAGACTATAGCAAGTCCTGAGAAATCTTTAAATGACTCAGAGTCAGATGCAGTTTGAAAAAAAACCATCACTAAAACTGAGCTCGCTCTGAAACAGAAAAAATAATTAGTTAACTTATCTGGGAGAATCACAACTTCTAAACTCGGTTGAGAGCAAGCAAAAACTAGGATTCGACAAACTCGTGAGTTTGAAGTAAAATGCTGAGCAAGAGAACTCTACAGACAGCTGATCCAGGCAGCCATCGTTGAAATAGTACTGAAGACTTGTGCTCCAGAACTTGCCGCACCCTTAACCAAGTTGTTCTAGTACAGCTACAGCACTGGTATTTACCTGGCAATGTGGAAAATTGCCAAGTTATGTCCTGTACACAAAAAGCAGGACAAATCCAACCAGGCCAATTACCACCCCATCAGTCTACTCTCAATCATCAGTAAGGTGATGGAAGGAGTCATCAACAATGTTATCATGTGGCATTTGGTGGGAAATATCCTGCTCACTGATGCTCAGTTTGGGCTCTGCCAGGGCCACTCAGCTCCTGACCTCATTACCTTGGTTCAATGATCTAACCATTGCCCCGTGACATTCAATGGCTTTACCATTACTACGTTCCCCACTATCAACATCCTGGGCATTACCATTGGCCAGAAACTGAACTGGACTAGCCATATAAATACTGTGGCTACAAGAGCAGGTCAGTGGCTAGGAACCCTGTGGTGAGCAACTCACCTCCTGACTCCCCAAAGCCTGTCCACAATCTGCAAGGCAAAAGTCAGGAGTGTGATGGAATACTCTCCACTTGCCTGGATGATTGCAGTCCAACATCATTTAATAAGCTCGACATCCTCCAGGACAAAGCAGCCCACTTGATTAGCACCCCATCCACAAACATTCACTCCCTCCACCACACACAATGGCAGCAGTGTGTACCATCTACAAGATGCACTGCAGCCACTCATCCGGGCTCCTCAGACAGCACCCTCCAAACCCACGACCGCTATCATCTAGAAGGACAAGGGCTGCAGGTGCCTGGGAACACCACCACCTGGACATTTTCCACCAAGCCACTCACCATCCTGACTTGGAAATGTATCATTGTTCTTTCACTGTTGCTGGGTCAAACTCCTGGAACTCCCTCCTTAACAGCAATGTGGGCGTACACCACATGGACTGCAGTGGTTCAAGAAGATAGCTCATCACCACCTTATCAAGGGTAATTGAGGATGGGCAATAAATGCTGGCTTAGTCAGCGATGCCCGCGTCCCATGGATACAAAGAAAAACCTTTTTCAAGCCGAGCGCGATCGCCCTTGTAGCAGAGCCTGCCAAAATTGACAAGCGCAGGAAATCCCTTTGTCTCCAAGTGAACCATGACATCATCCTGAAATTCAGAAAGCTCTTAATGCAGAACCTACATTTTTAATTTTTTAACCATGGCTCATTCTTCCAGAACAGTTTGAACTTATGCAAGGGCTAACGGTAATTAAAAATTGGGTGTCCTGGGGAAGAGAATTTCTAAACTATTGGAGTTCTTCAGGTCTAAGTAGTAAGTCAGAAAAAGTTCAGATTAATATCTTTATACTGATTTGATGAACTTGCTGATGAAGTAATCCTGATGCAGTGCATTGATGAGTCTTCAACAAGCTTTGATGAAATATTAAGAGCCTTTGACCAATTCTTTAACCTCCGAGTTGTGGAACGCACAGAGCTTAAAAAGAATTGATAAAATCCCCAGTAAAGCTGCGAAAGAGAAAGACATTACTTGAGCAAACTACACAAGGGTGCCAGAGAGGCAAAGAACTTCCTGCAAGTCCCAAAAATATATATTTTTGGAAACCCCGACATGTTACCCAAACTACAACAGCAGATGGCGGTGCAGCTAACTGTGAATGAAGGAAAGCTATCTGATGAAGTCCAAATGCACAAACCCTGCTGAAGGGAAATTAAATAAGGTTGGAAAATGTTCATATCAAAGTTGATTTAGAAGATTTGAAACACAAATTCAAACTAAGTACATACCTTTGAGAACGCATGATAAACTTAAGTCTTTAATGAACCAAACTGTTTGTGATCTGAACAAATTTCTGAAGAGTGTCAAAAGCATGAGGAGGAAGTAACAAAACTGAATTCCCATTGTTGGCAAATTAAAGCAGGAGTTGGGAAAACTTAACTAGAAGTACAGCTAGGCACAACAACAGGCAGAAAAGGCACTCAAGGAAGTTGCAGTCTTGAAGGACTCTTTTGAGGAACCAATCTGTGCCCCAGGAAAAACATGAGCTGTTTAAAAAGATGTTAAATGCTACTTCAGAAAAAGCGATGTGGGAACTATCAGTAGTGACAAAGCAATGCACTGAAGTACAGAGTGAGAATGCAAGGACTGAACAAGAAAGTAAACAATTGAAAGAACAGTTAATTGTCCTTCAAGATCAAATTCAAAGTAAGCATGAAGAATTCTAGAAACAATTGGCAGAAGTGCAGTTACAGAATGTGAGCTTTAAAGATTGTGCAGAGGAATTATGCTCTACCAAGGAAAAACTGATCTGTGTAGAGAACCAACTTTCACATACAAAGGAAGACGTGAAACACTTAAATGATGAGCTTGTAGAAACAAATTCAACAAAGATCTCCAATTAAAACTTGATGAACTTCAAGTATCAGTCGTCTCTAGTAAGCATTGTGCAAAATGCCTGGAACAGGAGAAAGAATTGCTGTTGCATCAGAACAGTTGCTTGAAAGCAGAAGTAACAACCACAACTGATGAACTTCAGTCCAAACTGAACAACATGAAGGTTGAGATATGCAATGTGGAAGAGCAAATCCAGACTTTGAAAGCAAATAAGAGAAATTTTACAAAATAAATTGTCAATCAAACTAGTGAATTGAAAGAATCCAAGAAGCAGTCAGTGACTATGGAAGAAAGATTCTGAACAGAGCTGAATGCCAAGGTGAAGTTGTCAAACTTATATAAGAGTTCCGCAGATAACTCTGAAACAAAGACAACTCAACTTACAAGAGTAGTTGATGAGCTGAATGAAAAGATTCATAAGCCTGAAAAACAACTGGAAAAAAATAAAGTACTCAAAAATTTGGGTAAAATTGTGAAACAAGTGGGAACGTGTGTTCCATTTTAGGGTTAGGGTTAACGTCTACATACGTCGCAACAACCACATGATGACGGAAGAAGCAAAAAAAGCAACAAGGAGATGACCACAATGTTCGCCCACCCTGCAAGCAACCACTGATCAACGCAATAGCTGGACCGACCAAAAGTGGTTCAATTCAAAACAATGGAAGAAAAGGATGAAAACATACGCAGATGCCAGCTCAACCTCCAAACCTACAGGAAGAACCAACAGAAACAGAGCCTACCACTCCTCCGACAGTAGTGCGAATGAGATATGAAAGGGTTGTAAGGCCTCCAGACTGCCTGAACCTTTGAATTCAAGGACTTGAAGGGGCAAGATGGAGTAGTGCTAATGTAGTAAATGTATGATAGTATTAACAATGTAAGACACAAGGTAAAGTGTAATCACTTAAAATACATTGAATAAAGACTTGGGTGGAGGTGTAGTACAAGGGTCTGGCACATATAGGGTTAATGTGGGACTGAGTACAGTACTGCCCACACAGTGATGTAAGAGGCGCATGACCTGTACCCAGGGTCAGCCTAGTTGGCCACAACAATGTGTACCAGCAATCATGGACACAGCTCCTAGCTTGTACTTTTTACTGTATATTTGTAAATAGTTCTAAGAGTCAATAAAGACTTACAGTTAATTTACACATGACTGCAAAGACTTTTTCAGAACTACCAAACTGTACCCAACACTTTACAACAATCCTTACACTGGGTGCCTGAAATTGAAGGGGTTGCATTTCCCAGTAATCATGTGCCTCTATTTGATGAGCAAAAAATACATCATAAAAGTTTTTTGTTAAATATCTTCCATCCTAAGTCAATTAAATAATTCTCCAGTTGCATCCACCAAGTAATAATGAATAAGGTTGGCAAGTCTGAGCCTGGGATGAGTTTCATCCAATCGTATTTGGTGAACTATGGCATTTGTTTTTTCAGAGAACCAGACAGTACTTACTTTGATATCCCACAAACCAACCTTTCCGGCAGCAATGAGGCTGTGCCACAGAATCGAACCGAGGTTTGCATGGACGTGTTTCATATGAGGGATATGAACGAATCTGTGATGGTGAGTGTGGTCAAACCTTCTTCCTTTGGTTCATGTTGTTTGGAATAGTAATGGAAATATGATTTAAAAATGTTAGATTATGGAGTGACAGTCTGATAATTGAAAGTGTGGGACATGACAATTCTAAATTCTAATTTTTCTATGTTTTGACCATTTTTAAAGCACAAGAATAACTTTTTTTTAGATCTGTCATAGTTAATTACTAAGTGTTATTTGTCAGAAAATGTTGTGATGGATCCCAGGAAGAATAAACAATTTTAGGTTTGGATAAGTGATGCAGGCACCAAAATTGAGACATTGCTCAAAGATTTTTTTTTCCTTTCTCCTGCTCCAATTTTCACCACCTCTCCAAAGGCACTGGCTCTTGCTGAAAATGATCACACATAGACTGATACCCTCCAATACTTCACCCAAGTAGTCACTGTAACATTGTGCAGTGGGAGTGGGTGCATGCAATCTTGTCTTTGCTTGATACCCACATGCTTTGTACTAAGAGTCAATGAAAGTAATGAGGAGTGACATTTGTAGACTTTCAACTGCAATCCTGACTTGAGATGATCTAACTCAGCACAAATTCCAGTTAAATCTGGAATCTTTCTAGCCTTTATGGCTCAGCTCCTTCATAGGTATCAAGTTTACTAACTGAGGCATTGGAAACCCGAAGATCTAAAAGGTTCTTTGCCCTTAACACTCACATATCATGCATATTTTGCTCAAACATACAGATGCATGTACATGCACCAACAGACAAACTGAACCAGAAGCACACATATGATAGCATATACATTTCCCAAAAGAGCAGGGTTATCATATTGGGTAATTTATTTCCAAGTTCAACACTTAGGATGCTCTGTCAATTTTGTTGGACGCAACCATATTTACCATGAGATGTTAAATGTTTGTGCTGCTGCAGATACTAGAAGCAAAATTTTGACACCCCACCTCCCAACCCACCGAAGTCAGGAATAGAGGCAGGGAGAGGGGCGGGTGACAAAAGTTCCAGTGCTGGCCGACGTGTCAATATCAGGATGCCATTTCTGACACTGGTCACTCTGGGGGGAGGAAAGTTCGGGGCGCAGGAAGGCTGTATGCCCTCTCAAGGTGAGCAAGCAATTAGGCTCATTAAGAGCCTTGTTAAAGTTAAGGTTAGGAGGTCTACTGGGACATATAACAGAGTGGGATGCTATCAGTCCAGGTAGGCCTAAAGGTCCTCCCTGCCTGCCTGGGTGGGGGGGATAGCCAACAAATACCCTGTAGAGGAGACCCCCTACACCCCCCATACTCACACAACAGTGACCTGGCTGCTTCTTTTGTGTTCTTGGTGGCTGAGAGGGCACTTCCTTGTTGAAGTGCCCTCTAGTTACCTTGTACTGCAACTAGGTGCTTCCCTGAAGCTGGAAGGCCTTAAATTAGCCCTCAAACTTTGAGAGCCTGTACACCACCCTTAATTCAACATGGAACCCATCTCCATGCCAATTAAGGACTTACCCATGTGAAAATCTTAACTTCAATCAGTTTCTCCACAGAGGTGTGTTTCTGACCTGAAAACAAAGCCAGCTCCTGTCTCCTGCTTCCCTGGTGAAAATTCAGACCTACATCTTTTACATCTCAAAGTTTCTGAACAGCTTAAATCAACCAAAAACAAACTATTTGATCACCCATTCACTTGCTGTTCATGGGATTTTGCTGTGTGACAAATTGGCTGCTGTATTTGCCTACAAAACATAAGTGACTATAAAGCACTAAGACATTCTGAGGATGTGAAAGATGATATATAAATGCAAGATATTTCTTTCTACAAAAATATAGAGAAAAGAGTGATGTAAAATATATAACATCAGAAGTGACACCCACACATCAACTAGCCATGATTTGCTGCAGGCAAACAGCCTTCAGATCCATTTTTAAAAAATTCATTCATGGGATGTGGGATTCGCTGGCTGGGCCAGCATTTATTGCCCATCCCTAATTGCCTTTGAGAAGGTGGTGGTGAGCTGCCTTCTTGAACCGCTGCAGTCCACGTGGTGTACGTACACCCACAGTGCTGTTAGGACAGAAGTTCCAGGATTTTGACCCAGCGACAGTGAAGGAACGGTGATATATTTCAAAGTCAGGACGGTGAGTGACTAGGAGGGGAACTTCCAGGTGGTGGTGTTCCCACCTATCTGCTACCCTTGTCCTTCTAGATGGTATTGGTCATGGGTTTGGAAAGTGCTAGATAGTACACGTGGTACGCAGCTGCTGCTACTGTGTGTTGGTGGTGGCGGAAATGAATGTTTGTGGATGTGGTGCAAATCAAGCGGGCTGCTTTGTCCTGGATGGTGTCAAGCTTCTTGAGTGTTGTGGGAGCTGCATTCATTCAGGCAAGTGGGGAGTATTCCATCCCACTCCTGACTTGTGCCTGTAGATGGTTGTCAGGCTTTTGGGAGTCAGGAGGTGAGTTACTTGTCACAGGATTCCTAGCCTCTGACCTGCTCTTGTAGCCACATTATTTATATGGCTAATCCAGTTCAGTTTCTGGTCCATGGTAACCCCCAGGGTGTTGATAGTGGGGGGATTCAGTAATGGTAATGCCATTGAATGTCAAGGGGCAATGGTTAGATTCTGTCTTGTTGGAGATGGTCATTGCCTGGCACTTGTGTGCTGCAAATGTTACTTGCCACTTGCCAGCCCAAGCCTGGATGTTGTCCAGGTCTTGCTGCATTTGGACATGGACTTTGTTTTGGAGTATATCATCAGGTACCAACTGCCTGCCTTCTGAGGCATTGCACAGCTCAAGAAGGGAATCTGAAAGGTATAGATTGGAAGGTACAGGAATTATCTACCCGCATTGACCCTTCACATCAGTAACGAGAGGTCGAGATAGCTGCCAACTTGAGCCTGAAAACAGCTCTTCAGGACTCACTCGGAAATAGCAAAGGGAACTTCGGATTATTCCATCTTTGTTCAATGGCATTAAAGTCACGTTGCAGGCTAGACTCGTGATACACAAATAATTTCTGGTTTCTTGGCTGGTTGTTAGTATTTTTGACTCTGAATCAGGTCGTGGATTCAAACTCCTCTAAGGACATGAATGCATAATCTAGGCTGAGATTTCAGTGCAGTACTGATGAAGCACAACATTATTGAAGGCGTCATCATTCAGATGGGACGTTTATCTGCTCAGGTGGGCATAAAAGATCCCATTTGGCATAATCTAAAAACCAGCAAGGAGTTTTCCTCATGTCCTGACCAACATTCGTCCCTTCACTTCAAAAATTAATCCATAGGGACATCCCGAGAATACGATAAGGTGCCACCTAAATGCAAGTTCTTTCTTTCAAAGTTAGAATTACAGTAACTATAAAATGCTGGAAAATGCATTCGGTACACTTGATGCCAAGCTCATTCCTCAATTATTAAAATGGTGAAGTTTGTATGATTATGATGTTTTAGGACTATACCTTTTGTTTTGTAAGAGGGTTATAGTTTGTGGTTATATTTTTAAACTTAGGGTAAATGAGAGGGCTGATGTGATCTGTGCTGGAGTCTACCTAACTATAAAAGCTGGGTGGTATTTAAGGATCAAAGCGAAGATTCAAATTATGTTACTGAAAGAGAGGTGACTGATATTTACATTTGAGGACAATCACAGACGTTGCTATGTCCACCCTTTAACTCCTCAGTTGCTGTGCGCAGTTCCCACCGAGAACTGGCAACGTTCCTGCTTCCAGTGCTTCTTTGCCCCAGCATTAACTCCGTGGTCATTGTGCATAGTCGCCACCCAGTCTCCACCCGGATTCACTGCCACTGGTGCTGATAGCGGGTCTCTGGACTGACTCTCTCTGCTTTCAGATAGTTTCAGACATTGTTCAATAGAAAAATTTTCAAAAATATAACTTATCTGCGATGAGTGGGGGGATGGAAAGAGAGAGAGAGAGAGAGAAACTGGCTGCTGGGGGGTGGGGGGTGGTGGAGGAGAGAGAAGAAACTGGCTACCAAGGGTGGTGGCAGAGAGAGAGAAACTGGCTGACTGGGATGGTGGTGGGGAAAGAGGGGGAAACTGGCTACCGTGGGGAAGTGGGGGAGAGAGAAACTGGCTGCCGGGGGTTGAATGTGACAGATGAGGCCCCCTACTTGAGTCAGGATGGAGGAATAGTGGGCTGTTGCAGCAACAGTGGGACCCGGGACAGCTGGAGCGTTACACCATGAAGGGTAATAAGAGGTCCGTGCTGAACCTCACTTCACTGTTTCAGCCTCCAAACCACCCAGCAGGCAGGTGTGAGAGGGGCTGTGAGTGTGAGAGGGGCTGTGAGTGTGAGAGGGGCTGTGAGTGTGAGAGGGGCTGTGAGTGTGAGAGGGGCTGTGAGTGTGAGAGGGGCTGTGAGTGTGAGAGGGGCTGTGAGTGTGAGAGGGGCTGTGAGTGTGAGAGGGGCTGTGAGTGTGAGAGGGGCTGTGAGTGTGAGAGGGGCTGTGAGTGTGAGAGGGGCTGTGAGTGTGAGAGGGGCTGTGAGTGTGAGAGGGGCTGGACAGAATTGTTCCAGATTTGCACTAAGTGCGGTAGCGGGCAGGTAAAACGATGTTTACCCGCCGGCCGCAATGGCAGTTTCTCAAGCTGTATTGTCCCAAACCTGCTGCATTAATTATGCATTTCTGGGAAATACACCGTTTCCATGGCGGGTGGGCTCTCATTCACCTGGCACGCCATCACTTCGCCGCTTCATCATGCCAGACACCATATTTAAAGTGCAGCCACAAGCACACCTCTGTGTTTCCAGCCTAGGACTGCTGCATGGAAGATATGGCCCCAAAAGGCAAAAAAACACTGCAGCCCCCAGGTTCAATGATGCACCCTCGAGCGCCTTTTGGACGACATGGAAGCCCACCTTGATGTCGTCTACCCCCACTCTGACCTCCGGATGGGCAGCAACATCACCAATCCGGCTTGGGAGGCGGTGGCAGCGGTGGTCAGCGCCAACGCCCTGGAAAAGAGGACAGCCACCCAGTGCCGCAAGAGGATGAATGATCTCCTTCATTCCGCCAGGGTGAGTCACTCTTCTCATCACTCTCATCTCAGACATTCACAAACCCATCACACATCCCCAGGGTCCTCACTCACTGCCAGTTCAAGGGACATCACCATTCACTCTGTCACTCACACTTTCATTGTCCTCGTCCCATCCTTGGGAGCACTCACCACCCACACATGCCAGGCATATTTATCATCTGCCCTGGCAGGTGTCCAGCTTACACTCTCTCCATCTCTATTCATGCAGGACAAGCTGGCACACAACAAGAGGGAGAGGTTCCAGGCCGGTGGAGGAATGCCTATAATCAAGGTCCTCATGGACTTTTAAAACAGAGCCATCCAGCTGGCCAGCGAGGATCTGGATGATCCTGTGGTGACGGTGAGGTCAATGGTGCTCTAACAAGTGAGGATTCAGCAGTGCAACATCCATCAGACAACAATGTTGTGAATGATGGGTCCTGTTTCACAGGCCACAGCCATGCACTAATTATCCTTCCTTGCTTTCGCAGGCACATTTGCCAAACAGCCAACGGACTCCATGACCCAGGGCCTCCAGTCAAGCCCCGAAGAAACCTCTGAAGAAGAATCTGAAGGCACCCTTCATGAAGTCCCATCACAGTGCTCACCCAAACCCTCCACCAGCACAGAGACACACACCTCAGTGGCACCTAGCTTTAGAGTAGCCTCAGGATCACAATCTGGTGAGCACATCACACTTTCTGAATCCAGCAAGCTTGTACGGAGGATGAAGAAAAGGATCTGTTTAGTTCTGGACTGCCTCTGTGCCCAAGACTTTAGTGGCAAAACTGCAGATCTCATCAATCTACAACATTATGTCATCAAAGAGAAGAGGCTCAGTGAGCGTGAAACAATTGCAGATTCTCGGCACTCGGAGGACTGCTGGAGGCCAGAAATCTTCTGAGTCCGAGTCGGATGACGAGCCTCTGGACTCGGTCATATCACATTTGCTGGTGCTGCAAAGCAAGCTCAGGAACATCAGGAAGGGATGTCTGCTGCATTCCTCAGATTGCAAGGCACAGTGGAGGAATCTGTTTGCCTTCAGGCTGAGGTGATAGTGGCAGCATGCTAATGTGCCAAGGTCAACACTGGTAGGATGGCGGCCGCCATGGAGACCTTGGTCCAGGATGTTGCTCCTGCACTGCTGTGTGGGCTGAATTCCATCGCTAACGCCATAGTTGGCTTCTAACAATGTGTACCTGAGAGGGGTGCAGGGCAGCCCGATCTCATTCCAGCTTCCCCTCCTCCTCAAGGAGTCAGCCAGGGGCTATCAGGAACCCATAGTGAGGAGGATCAGCAGGTGTATCCCCAGGCCCATCCAGCCAGGTGACTCTGCGAGTGTCCGGCCCATCCAAATACCTTCTTCCTGTGACCTCAGCAGCTCCAGCTCCACAGGCTGAGGAGGGTGCCAATGCCACACAGCAAGACCCTGAAAGCAGGCCAGGGCCCTCTAGCCAAGGTCATCACAGCGCAGCAGTCAGTAGGCTGCCTCCACTTCCACTGTGGATGTTGGGGGAGCACCAAGCAGCAGGGATAGGAAAGTTGAGAAGATGTAACTCTTTTGAGTCAAAACAATAAACTAAATGAGCAAGTTGAGAAGATGTAGTTGCACAGCCTGGGCACGGGCATTAATCACTTGTACATAATGTTCACTATTGTAAATAAACTCCCAAGAATGGCTTCTTGTTCAGATGAGCAGTGTGCATGTCACTCAGATGTGAAACCTTTCTGCATAAGAGTCATAGAGTCATACAGGTCTACAGTACAGTAAGAGGCCCTTCAGCCCATCAAGTCTACGCCGATCAAACAAGTACCTAATTATTCTAATCCCATTTTCCAGCACTAGACCTTGTATGCCATGGCTTGGAAGTGCACACCCAAATACTTCTTAAATGTTATGAGGGTTTCTGCCTCTATACCACTCTTTCAGGCAATGAATTTCAGATTCCCTCTGGGTGAAAAAATTCTTCCTCACATCCCCTCTAAACCTCCTGCCCCTTACCTTAAATCTATGCCCCCTGGTTATTGATCCCTCCACCAAGGGGAAAAGTTCCTTCCTGTCTACCCTATCTATGTCCCTCATAATTTTATACACCTCAATCATGTCCCCCCTCAATCTCCTCTGCTCCATGGAAAATAACCCCAGTCTATCCAATCTCTCCTCATAACTAAAACTCTCCAGCCCAAGCAACATCCTGGTAAATCTCCTCTGCACTCTCTCCAGTGCAATCACATCTTTTCTGTAATGCAGATTCCAGAACTGCACGCAATACTCTAGCTGTGGCCTAACCAGTGCTTTATACAGCTGGTTATCCAGCACAACCTCCCTGCTCTTATATTCTATGCCTCAGCTAATAAAGGCAAGTCTCCCATATGCCTTCTTAACCACCTTATCTACCTGTCCTGCTACCTTAAGGGACCAGTGGACATGCAGACCAAGATAAAGGCACGTGTCTCAGTCCAGGGCCTCTTCCCTGTGCATTGTGCAGCCTTCAGACCAAAGTGACAGTCCGAACTCTCATTCCTTGGACATATTAGTGATGCCTGCACCTCAACGGTGCTTGTCATTGCTGCCAGAATGTCGTGGGCAGGCGTCAGAGTTCTGTGCTCTCTCAGCAACTTTAAAGTGGGGCTGGCCCCGATCTCTTCAGCATCTGTGATCAGTGATACTGTGTTCCTGAAGGGATCAGGTGCTGAAGGTGGACAAAGGATCAGGCGCTTTTAAAATTTCATGGTTGTATGTCTGTGATATGACCCTGATCAAAGAGAGCAAGCGAGCTGCCCTCGGCCAGACAGGAGTCAGACATTCACAGAGGCTATGTGAAGATCTATGGAGTGTCCTCACTGCATGCCCTCATCATCCTCCTGCAGTTGAGCAACCATCGGGGCCCCCACTGCCTTTCAATGACAGGAGCATTTTTACAGAGGGTATGTGTGCTGCCATAAGCCAAAATGCTCACAGCTGCAATGTGAGGATCCATGGTGTCTCCTCGCTGCATGTCATCATCATCCTCCACAAATCAAGCAGCTGGGAGGGACTCCCAAGTGTGCCTGCGAGGACCTCATTGGCATCATCGACACCTTTAAGGAACTCCTCACCCTCATCATCATTGACATTCTCCTCATCAGAGGAGATTTCCAGCTCCTGCATCTCCTCCTCAGCCAGCTTCTCTCCCTGTTGCAGCTCAAGCTTGTAAAGGGTGCAATAGGTGACAGTGATGCATGACACCCTCTGTAGGCTATATTGCAAGGCTTCACCAGACTGGTCCAGGCACCAGAACCTCATTTTCAGCATCCTGATGGTTTGCTCCACCAAGTTGTGAGTTGCAGCATGAACCTCGTTATACCTTCACTGTGCTGCAGCCTGAGGCTGCCACATGGGTATCATCAGCCACGTCCTCTGTGAGTAGCCCTTGCCCCCTAGGAGCCAACCCTCCAGCTTCTGTGTACCTGGAAGACGTCAAGGGTCTGTGACCGACTGAGAATGTAGGAGTTGTGGACACTCCCTGGAAACCGTGCACAGACCTGCAGGATGTGTTTGTGGTGGTCGCACCCCAGCTGCACTAACAGTGAGTGGAAGCCCTTGTGGTTGACATAGTTGACCCCTTGTTGCAATGGAGTGCCAGGTGAGTGCAGTCAATCGCACCCTGCACCTGTGGGAAACCCAAGATCTGGGCAAATCCAATCGCTCTTGCATCCTGGCTCTCTTGGTCCAAGGCGAAATGCACAAAGTTGTATGCTCTCCCAAAGATGGCATCCATGACCTCGTGGATGCATTTATGGGTGGAGGCTTCTTATATCCCACACAGGTCACCTGTGGAGCCCTGAAAGGAGCCACTGGCATAAAAATTGAGTGCTGCAGTCACTTTCACGGCCACTGGCAGTGGATGCCCTCCATGTTCCCGTGCAGCCAAATCCTGCAGTAGCTGGCAGATGTGACCAACCAGTTCCCCCTAGACATGTGCAGTCTTCGGCGACACTGGTTGTCAGTCATCTGTAGGAATAAAAGTCTGTGGACCCTGGGTCTAGCTAGGTGCTGACGGCTCGCTGTGGCTCTTCAGTAATGTGTGCGGGAGCCCCAGCCGCCCCCTTCTTCCTGAGGGTGCTGTTCCTCCCTCTGCACAGCCAGGCACCTCCGTCGCTCTCTTCTCCGTCGTCTCTGCTCTCTGTACACCACGAAGCATACAGCTAGTTCACTAGGCTCCATACTCCTGATGCACTCCTCTTGCAAGACGAAAGAGAGAGACACGTGGGTTAGCTTGGGTATACTAAGAACCTCTCTTTGTTAAGTTTTCATGCATCCCAGAGAGTGCTGGCCACCACACGGATGGCCAGGGTTTAGTGCGCTGCATGGCTGCCCAAAACCCCACCCACATCCACTCCACTCCACAGCAGCCTTGCCCACTGGACTGCATGCTGTGCTGTCAGCTCAGGCGCAGGCGTTCTCATGACTCTCACTGCGAGGTTGCACTGTTAGTTTGAACCATGGGGGAGACTGGTCCAAACTGGGATGGTGACCTTGTAAGGGGCTGTAAGGGGCTGTGAGCGCCTCCACCAGTGACTGCTCCACGGCCAGCTTTAACAAGAAGATTGTACAACCTGCCCAGTCTTCCCAACTGTTCTGCAGCCTACCAAAATGCTCATTAGCCTGCAGTCTGTGCCCGAGGGGTGAAAAGCTCTGGAGCACTTGGTGGCACTTTCATGCCCCTGCGTTGCTTAAGTGGGCAGATAAGCTGGAGGCCCGACCATCCATGTCAATGTGACTGTGTCTAAACTGTCTCAGCTGTGGAGGAGTGATCAATTTATACAAGGTTTCCCTAATGTGTGGCCGCTTGCTTCCCCTCTACACACCACATTGTCTTCAACCGCAGGGCAGCCCTTGCCCCCACTCCCAATGTGCCTCAACCTTGAAGTCCAACAGGCAACCCGGGCGAGCGCTGTGCAACGTTACTGTGCACTCACCTCCGAGTAGCCCTCAAAGTGCAGCCCGCGAAGTGCACGCCTTACATAGAGATAAAAACAAAAAACTGCGGATGCTGGAAATCCAAAACAAAAACAGAATTACCTGGAAAAACTCAGCAGGTCTGGCAGCATCGGCGGAGAAGAAAAGAGTTGACGTTTCGAGTCCTCATGGCCCTTCAACAGAACTTCTGTTGAAGGGTCATGAGGACTCGAAACGTCAACTCTTTTCTTCTCCGCCGATGCTGCCAGACCTGCTGAGTTTTTCCAGGTAATTCTGTTTTTGTTTTGTACGCCTTACATGTTCTGCGGATGATGATTCCAGCGGGCTGGCCTTATAATGATATGCAGTTGTTTTACAATGAGGTTCCCAATGCCTGATGGTGGGAAACGCAGCCCGCCATTGATGGGCTGCGCGGACAATCACAAACTAGTTTCACAATGTCGTGAAACTGATTTCTGGCCTCCTTGCCATATTGTCTGCTCAAACAGCCAAGCACGCCCTGCGCCAGCAAGCACGGAAAATTCCGCCCTGTGTGTTTTCTTTCTTCATTCTATCATGGGATGTGGGCCAGCATTTGTTACCCACCCCTAATTGCCTTTGAACTGACCTTGTTAGGTCATCTCGGAGCCAACCACATTGCTGTGGGTCTGGAGTCACATGTAGGCCAGACCAGGTAAATGTGGCAAATTTCCTTCCCAAATCAGTTTTTACAACAATCAATGATAGTTTCATGGTCACCATTACTGAGACTAGCTTTATATTCCATATTTATTAACTGAGTTCAAATTCCACCAGCATTACCCTGGGTCTCTGGGTTACTAGTCCAGCGACATTACCAATATGCCACCATCTCCTGTGAGTGTGAGAGAGTGTGGAGAGAGAGAGAGAGAGAGAGAGAAAGTTTGTGTATCTGGCTCACTCCCAGTCTCCTAATTCTCACTCATACTCACACCTACAGACACAATCGGCGAGAGTGTGTGAGCACCTGAGACTGAGAGTAAGCCGGACACACGCACACTCACCCTGTAATGGCCATCTTTATTAATTATTCATTTTTAAAAATTATCAACTTATTGCTTTGACATTGTTTTGATTTTTGCTCAGCAAGTTGTTTCTTTTCTTCGTACCTCATAATTCATACTATAGGTGAGAGTGACTGCCCTTGACAAGCATTTGACTGATGTTGGCATCAGGGAGCCTTAGCAAAACTGGAGTCAGTGGGAATCAGGGGGAAAGCTCTCCACTGGCTGGAGTCATACCTAGCACAAAGGAAGATGGTTGTGATTGTTGGAGGCCAATCATCTTGGCTCCAAGACATCACTGCAGGAGTTCCTCAAGGTAGCGCCCTAGGCCCAACCATCTTCAGCTGCTTCATCAATGACCTTTCCTCCATCATAAGGTCAAAGGTGAGGATGTTCGCTGATGATTGCACAATGTTCAGCACCACTTGCGACTCCCCAGATACTGAAGCAGTCCATGTCCAAATGCAGCAAGACCTGGACAACACCCAGGCTTGGGCTGACAAGTGGCAAGTAACATTTGCGTCACACAAGTGCCAGGCAATGACCATCTCCAACAAGGGAGAATTTAACATTGCCCCTTGACATTCAATGGTTTTACCATCAGTGAATCCTCCACTATCAATATCCTGGGGGTTGCCATGGACCAGAAACTGAACTGAACTAGCCAATTAAATACTGTAGCTACAAGAGCAGGTCAGAGGCTAGGAATCTTGTGGCGAGTAATTCACCTCCTGACTCCCCAAAGCCTATCCACAATCTACAAGGCACAAATTAGGAGTGTGGTGGAATACTCTCCCCTTGCCTGGATGAGTGCAGCCCCAACAACATTCAAAAAGCTTGACACCATCCAGGACAAAGCAGCCTGCTTGATTGGCACCCCATCCACAAACACTCACTCGCTCCACCACCAATGCACAGTAGCAGTAGTGTGTACCATCTACAAGATACACTGCAGAAACTCACTAAGTTTCTCCCTAGGCAGCACCTTCCAAACCCGTGACCACTACCACCTAGAAAGACAAGGGCAGCAGACATATGGGAATACCGAAACTGGAAGTTCCCCATCAAGCCACATACCATCCTGACTTGGAAATATATCGCTGTTCCTTCACTGTTACTGGGACAAAATCCTGGAACTCCCTCCCTAACAGCATTGACCATGTACCTACACCACATGGCCTGCAGCGGTTCAAGAAGGCAGCTCACCACCACCTTCTCAAGGGCAATTAGGGATGGGCAATAAATGCTGGCCCAGCCAGCGAAGCCCACATCCCTTGAATGAATAATAGAAACCTTTTTTTTTTAAATTCATGTTTAATGTTGTGCCAAACCTTACCATTCTGAAATTTGCTCGTTGGCCCCTTGAGTGAGAAAAATTTGAAATGTGGCCCCTCACGCAAAAAGGTTGGACAAGTATGTCTTACGACCTGTTTTTATATTTTGGCTGATTCACTCTCGTGTTCTATTTTTTCCCTTTTTATCAACTTTTTGGTGGCCCACTGCTGGTTCCTAAAACACTCCCAATCTTCAGACTTGCTACTGTTTTATCCAACATTGTAAGTCATTTATTTTAATCTAATACTATCCTTAACTTCCTGAGTGAGTCATGGATGGGTCTTTCTTCCAAAGCTTTTGTTTTTGGAGTGTATTTTTGTGGAATATTTTGAATTGTTCCTTTTAAATGTTTCCCATTGTTCATTTACCTCCATATCTTTTAGTCTATTTACCGAATTAACCTTAGCCAGTTCTCCCCTCATACCTATGTAATTGGCTTAGTTGAAGTTTAAGCTTAATATGAAATTCAATGGCAGTATGATCACAAAATCCTAGTGGATCTTTTACTACGACATTACTAATTAACCCTGCTTCATTACACAATACAAGGTCCAAGATAGCTTTATCCCTAGTCAGTTCCACAATGTATTGCTCCAAGAAACTGTCACAAAAACATTCTACAATCTCATCTTGTCGATTTCATTGTCCCAGTCTATATGAAGATTAAAGTCCCTCACAATTATGACATTCCCCTTGTTACTGGCCACAATAATTTCTTGTTTTATGGTCTACCCAGTGGTATAACTGCTGTTAGAGGGCCTATAAACTACTCCCACTGGCGTTTCCTGTTTCTTGCTATTCCTGATTTCCACATATACTGATTCTACTTCATGATCTTCTGAGGCCAGATCCTTTCTCACTAATGTCCTTATGTCATCCTTTACTATAAGGGCTACCCCTCCTCCTTTGCCATTCTGTCTGTCTTTCTGAAATATTGTGTACCAGGGAATATTTATTTCCCAACCTTGATTACCTTGTAACCATAGGTGGAAATTTCCCTGAATTGCACTAAGTGTGGTGGTGGGAGTGAAAAAAGACATTTTTCCCACCGACCGCAAGGACAGATTTTTGCACCATATCATCCGCTTCCCACCTCGTTAATTATGCAGCCACAGGAAACATGCCATTTCGCTGGGAGGCGGCCTCTGAATCGTCCACCATGCCATTACCCTCACCGTTTCCACACTCCAGCTGCCATATCTAAACTGCAACAGCGCACACAGTTCTCAATTCTTGCAGCACAGGACTGAAGACATGGCCCCGAAAGCCAAGAGTTCAGTGACCCATCCTGAAATGCCTTTTGGAGGCTTGCCGTGATGTCCTCTACCCCCACCCTGGTCTCAGGAGGTCCAGCTATCTCACCACACTGGCTTGGGAGGCGGTGGCAGCGGTGGCCTATGCCAATGCTGCACAGAAGAGGTTGCCCATCAAGTGCTGAAAGAGGATGAATGATCTCGTCCATGCCACCAGGGTAAGGCAACCATCTCATCACTCTAAACTCACACACTTGGGAAAGTGATGGAAGGGGCGATCAACAATGCTATCAAGTGGCATTTGCTTAGCAATAGCCTGCTCACTGACACTCAGTTTGGGTTCCACCAGGGTCACTCAGCTCCTCACCTCATTAAAGCCTTGGTTCAAACATGGGTAAAACAGCTGAGCTTCAGAGGTGAGATGAGAGTGACTGCCCTTGACATCAAGGCAGCATTTGACCGAGTGTGGCATCAAGGAGCCCTGGAAAACTGGAGTCAATGGGAATCGGGGGGAAAGCTCTCTGCAGGTTGGAGGCATACCTAGCACAAAGGAACATGGCTGTGGTTGTTGGGGGCCAATCATCTCAGCTCCAGGACATCACTGCAGGAGTTCCTCAGAGTAGTGTCCTAGGCCCAACCATCTTCAGCTGCTTCATCAATGACTTTCCCTCCATCATAAGGTCAGAAGTGGGATGTTCGCTGATGATTGCACAATGTTCAGCACCACTCGTGACTCCTCAGATACTGAAGCAGTCCTTTTCTAAATGCCGCATGACCTGGACAACATTCAGGCTTGGACTGACAAGTGGCAAGTAACATTTGTGCCACACAAGTGCTAGGCAATGACCATCTCCAACAAGGGTGAATCTAACCATTGCCCCATGACATTCAATTACATTATCATAAGTGAATACCGCACTATCAATTTCCAGGGGGCTGCTATTGACCAGAAGCTGAACTGGACTAGCCATATAAGTACTGTGGCTACAAGAACATGTCAGAAGCTAGGAATCCTGAAATGAGTAACTCGCCTCCTGACTCCCCAAAGCCTGTCCACAATCTACAAGGCACAAGTCAGGAGTGTGATGGAATACTCTCCCCTTGCCTGCATGAGTGCAGCTACAACAACACTCAAGAAGCTTGACACCATCCAGGGCAAAGCCTGTTTGATTGGCACCCCATCCACAAACATTCACTTGTTCTACCACCAACACACAGTAGGAGCAGTGTGTACCATCGACAAGATGCACTGCAGAAACTCACCAAGTCTCCCTATGCAGCACCTTCCAAACCCACGACCACTATCATCTAAAAGGACCAGAGCAGCAGATAGATGGAACACCACCTCCTGGAAGTTCCCCCGCAAGCCACATACCCATCCTGACTTGGAAATATATCGCTGTTCTTTCACTGTCGCTCAGTCAAACTCCTGGAACTCCCTCCCTACAGCAATGACAGTGTACTTACTCTACATGGCCTGCAGCGGTTCAAGAGCGCAGCTCACCACCACCTTCTCGAGGGCAATTAAGGTTGGGTAATAAATGCTGGTCTAGCCAGTA
Source organism: Cetorhinus maximus (assembly GCF_964194155.1). Taxonomy (NCBI): domain Eukaryota; kingdom Metazoa; phylum Chordata; class Chondrichthyes; order Lamniformes; family Cetorhinidae; genus Cetorhinus; species Cetorhinus maximus. The sequence goes on from NC_135893.1 coordinate 14,426,728, forward strand.
ATGCCCATATCCCATGAATGAATAAAAAAATGCTCACAAGGCCATCACACATTCACTGGCATCTCACTCACTGCCAGCTCAAAGGACATCACCACTCAATCTCTCACACACAGTGGAACTCACTGCCTGAAAGGGTGGTAGAGGCGGAAACCCTCATAACATTTATGAAGTATTTGGATGTGCACTTGTAGCCTTGTATACCATGGCATTGCGAGCCTGGTGCTGGAAAATGGGATTTAGAATAGTTAGGTATTTGTTTGACCGGTGCAGACTCGATGGGCTGAAGGGCCTTTTTCTGTGCTGTAGACCTCTATGACTCTATGACACCTTCACATCTGCATCTGGCCTCATCTCTTCTGGAGACTGCCTCCTCAGCCCTCACCATCTTGAGGCCACTTGCACAGATCAACATGTGTCCCCACAGACACCCTGGGATACCCCCCTTCCCCAAGCAAGCCCGAGCCCTGCAGCCATTGAAAAGCCAACCCAGACCTACTGCTGTTCTGTTAGGTAGAGACCTGCCCGTGAGCCCCACTAAGAGGGATATGGTGCTGCCTGGGAAGCCTGGCACTGACGACTGAGAGTGCTGCCCAAAGCAAGGTGAGAAAAGAACCTCGAAGTCCCAAGTGAAGTGCAGGTTTCCAGGTGCACGTTGCTTATGTACCATTGCTCATGATCCTGCATGGGGAAATGATTCTGGCAAGCAAGGCTTATAATGAAATGCTAAAGTATTGAAATTAGGTTCCTGACGTGCAGCAGCGGGAAACACGACCCGCCATTGACGGGTGGAGTGGACGATCGCAAACTGGTTTTACAATGACGCGAAACTGATTTTTGTGATCTCCTGATATTTTCTGCTCCCGCCCGCCATGATGCCCGCCACAAACAGGAGCGGAAAGTCCCGGCCCATGTTTCTGTAATGGCGATTAGATCTAAATCATTTACCTCTATTTGTATCATTAGATCATCTATCTTATTGCAGATGCTTTGACCATTCAGATAAAGAAACTTTAATTTAATTTTTTTACTTCTATTCTCTGCAATGACCTTATTTGCCAATGTACAATTTTTGTTAAACTTTCTGTCCCTTCCTGTCTCACTCTGCTTTTTAAAATTTATTCTTTCATTGGATGTGGGTGCCATTGGCAAGGCCTGCATTTGTTACCCATCCCTAATTGCCCTTGAGTGGAGTGGCTTGCTAGGCCATTTCTGAAGGCATTTAAGAGTCAACCACATTGCTGTAGGTCTGGAGTCACATGTAGGCTAGACCAGGTAAGATTGGCAGATTTGCTTCCCTCAAGAACATTGGTGAACCAAATGGATTTTTATGACAATTGATGATAGTTTCATGGTCAGGGTTACTGAGACTAGTTTTCAATTCCATATTTATTAATTGAATTTAAATCCCACGAGCTACCATAGTGGGATTTGAACCAGTATCTCCTGAGCATTAATTAGCTTTGACCTCTGGATAATTAGTCCAGCAACATTACCACTACACCACCATCTCCCCTCTGCTTGGCTTTACCCAAATTGCTATACTGTTCCAATGCCTCGACCCTTCTCTTTGGATTTCTAAATCTCCCTTCACTCTCCCCTTCCCTCACCCCCTGCTCCCCCCTACAATTCTGTCAGCTTAAAGCCTTGTCTATGTTAGTCATATGATTGGCCAGGGCACTGGTCCCAGCCTGGTTCAAATAGAGTCCATCCCAGCAGGATAGCTTAATCTTCCCTGAGTACTGATACCAGTGCCTCATAAATTGAAACCCCTTCATCCCACACCACTCTTTGAGCCATGCATTTAATTCCCTAATCTGATTGACCCAAATCTGTTGGCACATGGCTCAAATAACAATCCAGAGATGATTAACTTTGATGTTCTGCATTTAATTTGGACCCTAACTCCTTAAATTCTCTTAGCAGGACATTTGGAGCCGAACTCCTTAAATTCTCTTAGCAGAACAATATTCCTGGTTTTATCCATGTCATTGGTTGCCACGTGGACCATGACAAGTGGATCCTCCCCCTCCGACTCCAAGGTCTGAATTTTACCTTCGGTGTGCGGGCGCACACCCGACATGCTGGAACATAATATGACGCACGATGACATCAGGCGTGCGTCCCTACGTCATCGCGCACTCGCGCGATATTTCGTTTGATGGGTGCGTGCCGGAGTTGGCTGCACATCTGCCAATAATTGAAAGGCCTATTAAGGCCATTAAGGACCTAATTAACTTGAAATTTACACTGCCTGTCCAACCTAACAGTTGGCGCGGACAGGCGAAAAGGCCAAGTGGCCTTTCCGTTTTTTAGGAAACCTCATCCACGAGCAGGATCTCACAGTATCCCAGGCCTGCACGCCAAATAGTCTTTGATTTCAGAATGTCCCAGTACTTCAATCACCACGTGCTGAATTTGCACAAGACATTGTGACACTAACTGGTAGAAAGGCACCTATACTTAACTGAATGTGGAGCTGAAAGGGACAGGACTGCTGGTCCTAATTCAACATTACATGAATATACCCAAAATACTATGGATGCCGGAAATCTGAAACAAAAACAAAAATAGCTGGAAAAACTCAGCAGGTCTGACAGCATCTGTGGAGAGGAATACAGTTAATGTTTCGAGCCCGTATGAGTTCTGATGAAGAGTCATACGGACTCGAAACATTAACTGTGTTCCTCGCCGCAGAAGCTGTCAGACCTGCTGAGTTTTTCCAGCTATTTTTGTTTTTATTACAAGAATATGGACCACTCTTCCCCTCCACCACCCCATCCCCCACTGACCATCCTTTCTGGCCTGAGCACCGAACGCCCACCCTTCTTGGTCCGAAGCCAAAATACCCACTCTTTATCACCTGAGGGTCTCTGTGCCACCAGTAGTGGCCCAATCTTCAATTATACTCGGCTGGAAGCTTTGCACAGCTTTCCAACTCCATGGAAATGAGGCCTAATACAGGGGATATCGCAGGTCTCACTATTCAGGGGCATGCTCAGTCCCTCAAAAATTGGTGTGCTCGAATTTCTAGGTTTACATGTTTTCATTATCATATGCAGCACTCTGGCTTTTGGCTTTCAAAGAAAATGTGCTGAATTGTGACATGTAACACCCCCAAAAAACTGATGGTAAAATCCTACAGTTCTGCAGGCAATAAAACAACTTATTTAGTCACCTTTAAAGCAGTGGCATTGATATGCTATATTCAGGGCTATACAATATTTGAATTGTTGACTGTTACTTGCAATTGTGTCTGAGATTTTTAGGTTAGTGTATATGTGAAACTGTTGTTCTAGATTTTTACTTTCTATCCTGTTAATTATTTTGTTTACCCTTATAAGGGCTCCTCTGCCACATAAATTTTCACAAAAGAATAGCTTTAGTTTATTAAGTCATGTGCTGAATCTTTCCCCCAGGCTTTTTCCGATAGACAAAAGTGCTGCTGGCCAATCATCTTTTCATTGATGATGGTCTTTTATTTTTTGCAAGACAAGTTACTGAACAGGAATACAATATACAGTGTTGCACACAACATAAGCATTTAATCCCTTTCAACTGAACTGTGATTCTCGCCTAAATGTGAACTTTTCCCTCCTCAAATGTCTTATTCCCACCAAAACCTCTCTTAATGGAGGGAAGCTGTTTGTGTCTAATAGCCTCGGCCTGGGATCAATGGAATGAGGCACAGTCAAAGCACCCTTTGACACATTAATTATATACCAAGCCAAGCCTGTCAGCTAGAAGCTCTGTTACACCATCTGCAGCACCAGCCCAAGCAGCCAAGCATTGAATAGGCTCTATTATTATTAAGCAGGGGGTTAAACTGCTCTCAGCTACTCATGGCCACAGACTTTGTCATCCTTTAAAAATAATAAAAAAGTGCACTATAAAAATCACTTTTTCACTTCTGAGACTGAATTTGTCCCTTTGCTTTTAGTTAGTTGGGGTGTATACAATCTGAGGGCCATAAACAAGGAACCATTTTTCCCTGATGCAGCAGTAAGAGCTCTACAGTTGGGAGGAACATAACCCTGGTCCAGGGAAGAAAACACCAGCAATCTACAAACAGGCATACAACTGGTGTTGCGGATCATATGACTGTTATTTTTATAATGGGCAGCAAGTTGAAAATATATCCCATGGCTTCCAAAGTTGGGTGGCATGTATTAATTAGTATATTTATTCCAATAGGTGGTCCGTGTAGGTGGATGGCCCATAACCAATGTTTAACCTGTTTGAACCAAATTTGAACTTCAAACCCATATCCAATCCATTGCATTGACTACCCTTATCCCCAACCTGCCTCTTTTCTACACTATTGCTGAAATCCTTATCTCTGCTTTCATTATCTCCAGATTCAACTTCATCACCACCCTCTTTCCTGGTCTCCTGAGCTGCACTCTTCACAAACTTTCCAAAGCTCTGCTGCCTGCATCCTGTTGCACTAAGCTCTTCTAGCCTTTCATCCTAGTCTTCACCAACCTCTATTGGCGAACTGTACATTAAATTCTAAATTCTCGTTCTGCCCTACCTTTGCAATATTTTCTTGCCTAACATCCCATTGTTTACACTTTGCTCCTCTAGTAATATGCTCGCAGTAGTAAATGTTATTGGGAGTAGCCATTTTCATTAATTATAAATTAATTAAGAAAAATAAATTAATTAACGCAATACAGGTGGCAGGGCAGGTGATACAGGTAGCATTGCCATAGGGTAAATCATATTAGAGAGTTAAATGCATTGCTCAAAGATTGATGTGGGAGAAATGTGTTTCGATTCATGGGGCACTGGCAGCGGTACTGGGGAAAGTGGGAGCTGTACCATTGGGATAGTCTTCACCTAAAATGTACTGGGACAAGTGTTCTGGTGAGTCGTATAAATAGGGCAGTAGAGAGGGCTTTAAACTAAATAGTGGAGTCGAGGGATCAAATTTGGGAAGATGTGATTAATTAAGTAGAGAATACAAGGCAAAAGAGCAAGATGAGAATAAGGAAGGTGATGATTAGAGCGTGGCAGGAAGTGACAGAGTGTACAAATCTAAGAGTGCACCAGCCGATGAGGATAGAGGTTACATAAATAGTAAAAAGACAGAACTAAAGTCTGTAGCCGGGATTTTCTGTGCCCGCAGGTGTCGGGTGTGTAAGGTGGCGTGAGTGGACAATATGGCGCAATCGGTTTAATGACGGTGTGAAACCAGTTTGCGATCATCCACTCAGCCCGCCGATGGCGGGCCGCATTTCCCACCATCAGACGTTCGGGAACCTCATTATAATACATCAGCATATTATAAGGCCAGCCTGCCGGACTCATCTCCACACACTGGATCATCCAGCAGGCGTGTTTTACAAAAGCACATAAGCAAGGTGCACCTGGCGGGCTGCACTTCGTTTGGGACTTCAAGGTTTGTTTGCTTACCTTGCTTCGGTCAGCACTCTCAATCATCAGCGCCAGGCTTCACAGACAGCACCACATCACTTTTAGGGGGGATCACCTAGCTCTCTTGCCTACCAGATCGGCCCGGCCGTATGTGGTTAGCTTTTCAATGGCTGCAGGGCAAGGTCTTGCTTGGGGAAGGGGGAGAAGTGGCCTCAGGCAAGGGAAGAGGATGCAGGACAAGAGCTGTACTGGGGAAGGAGGGTATCCCAGGGTGCATGGGGAGGGGGCACTTGTTGATCTGTGCAAGTGGCCTCAAAACAGTAAGGGCTAAAGATGCAGTCTCCAGAGGAGGTGAGGCCAGATGGACATATCTGGGTATGCGTGTGAGAATGGGTGGTGATGTCCCTTGAGCTGGCAGTGAGTGAGATGCCAGTGAATATGTGATAGGCTTGAATGTGTGAGTTGGAGTGATGAGATAGTTGCCACACCCTGGCTGCATGGATGAGATCATTCATCCTCTAGCTACATTGGATGGCCAACCTCTTCTGTGCAGCATTGGCACTAAACACTGCTGCCATTCCAGAGTGGTAATGTAGCTACCTCTCCTGTGGCCAGAGTGGGAGTAGAGGACATCACAGCGGGCCTCCATGGCATCAGAAAGGCACTTGAGGGCTGCAGTCTTCTTGCCTTTTGGGGCCTTGTCTTCTTTGCTGCAGTCCTGGGCTGGAAGCACTGAGCGCGACTGTACTTTAAATGTGGGGTCTGGCATGATGAAGTGGCGGGGTGATGGTGCAGTGGGCAAATGAGAGCCAGCCCACCATGGAAAGGGCGTGTTTCCTGGGAATATGTAAATAATGTGGCGGGTTTGGGAGATACAGCATGAAAACCCGCCATTGTGGCCAGCGGGTAAAACATCGTTTTACCCACCTGCTACCACACTTAGTGCGAACCTGGGATGATTCCGCCCTGTGCATCTGAATGTATGTAGCATTCTTAACAAAACAGATGAATTGACAACACAAATAGAAATAAATATGATCTGATAGCCATTGCAGAGACATGGGGTAGAATTTTGCCCCTGTCTGGGGGAGGTTGTGCGGGGGTGGGCCAATTAAGGAAGTGCTGTGCGGGCCGGTGGGGTGGGAGGGTCCCCTGAGTTGGGAATGCATGTGCATGACAGAGTGCAGAAATCTTCCTGAGGCACAGAGGTGCCTCAGGGAGATAAGTTTTAAAAGGTTAATAAAGTGGAGAAATAATTTTTATGATATGTCCCCTCATGTGAAACTGCCACATGAGCTGGGACATGTGCATTAATTTTAATAAAAGTTTGTGTGAAAAACCTCTGCCCATGGATGAGGTTCCATGAAAAATGTGAAGGCTGCCTGGGCTCTTCACCTGCCCGCCAACCTTAAGGTTGGACGGGCAGCTCAGGTAATTGCTTAATTGCCTTTTTAAATGGCTTTAATAGGCCTTTGACAGTTCGGCGGGCGCACAGCCGAGCTGAGTTGACTGTGCGCCCGCCGAACTGAAAATCTAAATGACGCGCGGTGACGTTGGGACGCACGCCTGACGTTACCCTGCATCATTTTACGCCTCGGCATGCGGGCCCGCCCCTGCTCACCAAGCTGAAGATTGAGGGGCCATGGTTGCAGGATGATAAAGACTGGGAGCTGAATATTCAAGGGTACATGACATTTAGAAAGGACAGGAAGTTAGGAAAAGGTGGAAAGGCAGCTCTGTTAATTAAGGATGACATTGGTACAATAGAGAGAGATGACATTAGTTCTGGAGATCAAGACGCAAAATCAGTTTGGGTAGAGATGAAAAATAGTAAAGGTAAGTAGCTACTTGTGGGAGTAGTTTATAGGCCCCCTAACAGTAACCACATTGTAGAACGGGGTATACGGGAAGATATAATGGGGGCTTGTGAGAAAGGTATGACGATAATCATCGGTGATTTTAATCTACATATAGATTGGACGAATCAGATTGACAAAGGTAGCCTGGATGATGAGTTCATAAGAGTGTTTTCAGAACAGTTTCTGAGAGCAGCACATTCTAGCACCACCCAGAGTGCAGGCGATACTAGATCTAGTAATGTGCAATGAGTGAGGATTAATTAATTACCTCATAGTGAAGGTATCCCTAGGTAGCAGTGATCATAATATTATTGAATTTCACATTCAGTTTGAGGGAGAGAGGAGTGGATCTAAGACTAGTGTTTTAAACTTAAATAAGGGCAATTATGAGGGCATGAAGACAAAGCTGGTTAAAGTGAATTGGGAAATTAGGTTAAAGGATCAGCCAGTAGAGATGCAGTGGCAGATATTGAAGGAGATATTTCAGAATACTCAGAAAATATACATTCCAGTGAGAAAAGAAAGACTCTTAAAGGGAAGGAACCACCATCCATGGCTAACTAAGGAAGTTAAAGATGGTATCAAATTGAAAGAAAAACCATGTAATTCCAGAAAGATGAGTGACAGGTCAGAAGATTGGATAGAATACAAAGAACAGCAAAGAATGACTAAAAGATTAATAAGGAGGGAGAAATGAGAGTACAAGAAAAAGCTAGCTAGAAATATAAAAACAGATATAAGGGCCGAATTTTATGGCCCCTTTTCTGTGGGGACGGGGCCGTAAAATGTGGCGGGCCATTATAAATCCCATTGATGACAGCAGGAAAGTAAAATCCCGCTGTCGCAAAATTCTGCCCTAAGAGTTTCTACAGTTATTTAAAAAGGAAAGGAGTAAGTAAAGTGAGCATTGGAGAGTGAGAATGGGGAATTCATAATGGAAAATAAGGGAATGGCAGATGAATTGAGAATGGGGAATTCATAATGGAAAATAAGGGAATGGCAGATGAATTGAACAGATGTTTTGCATCTGGCTTCACTGTAGAGGATACAAATAACATCCCAGAAATAATTCTGAATGGAGGTGAAAAGGAGGGAGAAACTTAAAACAATTACAATCACCAGGGAAAGGGTGCTGAGAGAATTATTAGAACTAAAAGTTGACAAATATCCAGGTCCAGATGGACTTCATCCTAGGGTCTTAAAAGAAGTGGCTGCTAAGATAATAGATGCATTGGTTTCAAATTTCCAAAATTCCCTGATTTTTGGAAAGGTCCCATCAGATTGGAAAATAGTGACTGTGACTCCTCTATTCAAGAAAAGAGGGAGACAGAAAGCAGGAAACTACAGGCCAGTTAGCTTAACATCTGTAATGGGGAAATTTCTGGAATCTAGTAGTAAAGAGTTTATAGCAGGGCAGTTAGAGAATCGCAATGCAAGCAGGCAGAGTCAATCTGGTTTTATGAAAGGAGAATCCTGTTTGACTAATTTATTGGAATTCTTTGAGGAAATAACAAGCTGGATAAAGGGGAACCTGTGGACATGCTATATTTAGATTTCCAGAAGGCATTTGACAAGGTGTCATATCATAGATTACAATGCAAAATAATAGCTCATGGTGTAGAAGGTAACATATTAGCATAGATTGAAGGTTGGTTAGCTAACAGATCACAGAGAGTAGGCATATTTTCGGGTTGGCAAGATGTGATGAGTGGAGTGCCACAGGGATCAGTGCTGGGGCCTCAACTATTTACAATTTATATCAATGAGTTGGATGAAGGCATCAAATGTATGGTTGCTAAATTTGCTGCTGATACAAGGAGTATCATTATAAGGATATAAGAAGTCTGCAGAGGGACATAGGTTAAGTGAGTGGGCAAAAATTTGGCAGATGGAGTAATATGTGGGAAAATGTGAACTTGTCTACTTTGGTAGAAAGAATATAAAAGCAAAATATTATTTAAATGGAGAGAGATTGCAGAACTCTGTGGTACAGAGGGATTTGGGTGGTCTGGTACATTTAAGACAAAAAGTTAGTATGCAGGTATAGCAAGTGATTGGAAAGGCAAATGGAATGTTGTCATTTATTGCAAAGGGAATGGAATATAAAAGTAGGGATGTTTTGCTACAAAAATAAAAAGAGCTGGAAAAACTCAGCAGGTCTGACAGCATCCGCGGAGAGGAATACAGTTAACGTTTCAAGTCCGTATGACTCTTCTTCAAAACTGAGGAAAAATAGAAATGAGGTGAAATATAAGCTGGTTGAGGGGGGTGGGACAGGTAGAGCTGGATAGAAGGTCAGATGGAGGCAAAGAAGAGATTGCCAAAGATGTCATAGACAAAAGGACAAAGGGGTGTTGATGGTGGTGATATTAGCTAAGAAATGTGCTAATGGTGACATCAAGGGTAGAAAGCAGGATGAGCAAGTGACAGATAGCCCTAGTGGGGGTGGGGTGGGGGGAAGGGATCAAAATAGGCTAAAAGGTGGAGATGAAACAATGGATGGGAATACATTTAAAAATAATGGAAATAGATGGGAAAAGAAAAATATATTTAAAAAATATAAATAATTAGAAAAGGGGGGATCGGAAAGGGGGTGGGGATGGAGGAGAGAGTTCATGATCTGAAGTTGTTGAACTCATTATTAAGCCCGGCAGGCTGTAAAATACCTAGTTGGAAGGTGAGATGCTGTTCCTCCAGTTTGCGTTGAGCTTCACTGGAACATTGCAGCAGGCCAATGATGGACATGTAGGCATGAGAGCAGGGTGGTGTGTTGAAATGGCAAGCGACAGGGAGGTCTGGGTCATGCTTGCGGACAGACCGAAGGTGCTACAGTTGTACAGGGTGTTGGTGAGACCGCATCTAGAGTACTGTGTACAGTTTTGATTTCCTTATTTAAGAAAGGATACAAATGTGTTAGAAGCAGTTCAGAGAAGGTTCATTCGACTGATACCTTGGATGGGGGTTTTATCATTTGAGGACGGGCTTGGCCTGTATCCATTAGTGTTTAGAAGATTAAGAGGTGATCTTATTGAAACATATAAGATCTTGAGGGGACTTGACAGGGTGGATGCTGAAAGGATGTTTCCCCTTATGGAAGACTGATGAGAACTTGGGGACATAGTTTAAAAATAAGGGGTCTCCTATTTAAGACGGAGATGAGAAGAAACTTTTCTCTGAGGGTCATGAGTCTTTGGAATTCTCTTCCCCGGAGAGTGATGGAGGTTGAATATTTTTAAGGCAGAGGTAGATAGATTTCTGACTAACAAGGGAGACAAAGGTTATCCAGGGTAGCTGGGATGTAGGGTTGAGGCCACAATCAGATCAGCCATGATCTTATTGAATGGCGGAGCAGGCTTGAGGGGCCAAAAAGCCTACACCTGCTTCTAAATTGTATGCTCGTATGTCCTCCAAATCTTGCCTCCTGTGTATCCCCTCATCTTTCTGTTCCACCTTCAGTTGCAAAGCCTTCAGCTGTCTTAGCCCTAATTTCTGACATTTCCTGCCAGAATTCTTTCATCTGGATATCTCTGCCCCACCTTTTAAAAGCACCTTCTATTTGACTGTACTTTTGGTCACCTCCCCTAACTCTTCCACTACTATTCAGTGTTCATTTCTCCTCTGTGAAATGGCTAGGACATTTTCTTCATTAAAGGCATTGTATAAATGTAAGTTGTTGAAGTCCCTATGGGCAGTCAGCCCTATAAATAGGTGCTTTTCTGCAGAGGCTTCACCATATTAATGCATTGCTTCCCCTGTGTTTTGGAAAATTACAGGATGCTACATGAATATGCACAAAGGCAGGGCACGGGTTCCCAATCATGTATCAAGGTCCCAGTCCCGCCTACGCTGTCAGAAACAGGCACAGTGCAAAAATCTGTTCTATCTCATAGGGAGGGGAAATCAGAAAACAATGGTACTCACTTGGCCAGGGCATAGTAGATTGGAGGTTTTCAGGGAAAAAAAAGTAAACATTTCTCTTGACAATGTTAATCTTACAAGTGGAATCAATGTAAGCTCCCCCTTTGGCCTAATTGGTTGCTCCTATTATATTTTCCTATGATATCACTAGAGGGCTCCATTGAGTGTAATTTCACATCAGTCACTTCCCAACAAACTGCCTCAAACTTCAGAACTAATCGTACAGATTAATGCAGTAAAACATTATGAATTATGTGATGATCATCAGATGCCATGAAAATCTCGGTAAGAAAAACAGAAGTGGACTTAATCATCATTATAAACCAGACATCCGCATCTTGATCCATCATTATTTATTGCAGTCCGTTATTTCTCTTATTTCAAGGATGTTCAGGTTCTCCTAACATCTTTTTAGATGTAGGGAAAACTGAAGAACAATTGGTATATTTGGTTGTCCTGTTGGGTAACTGCCCTGGAAAGGAATGCATAGCATCTGATGAAGACAGACTGGGCTGGGCCATATATCAATTGTCACTGCAGAGCAGAGCTCGCAGGACTACTGAGTCCAAAGTCAGAGCCACCCTAAGTTCAAAGTCAGACATGGGCTGTACAAGGAGCAGAGTTTACACAGGGAGCTTTCTGTATTAAAACAACAATGTGTAAATGCACAAATCAGGGCCACTCTCACAGCATGGATGTGAACCTGGCTTGCTGGCACATACATAAAATTGAAAAGCAGACCTTTGTTAGTTTTTAGTTATCAAATTCTATAGACACCCACTATTAAAGGGAAATTGCTGTACTGCAGTTTAACATACTACAGGGTTAGGCAGCACAGCCCCATATTGTACAGTGACCTCCACTTGTAAGGGGCGCACTTTGTCCAGACTATTGGGTCAATCCACCTCATCCCAAACAAAGGATGTTAATTTGTCTAAATGTTTCTTTGGTGCATCCAGGTTGGACACCCTATGTCTTCCTATACACTTTGCCCATGCATGTCAAGTTCCAGCCTCCCCAGACTCTTAATATTCCAGTTCCCCAAACCTTTGCTCTCCAGTGCCCAATCCCACCACTGTCTAATCTCACCACCACAACTCTCTGCTATCTAGCCCTGCCTAATTCATGCTTATATGGAATGCACAGCTATGGTCAGCCTGATATGTTCTCTTATGATGGCCATCAAACATACCAAATAAATTTAGTCTCCTGTGGGGGCAAGTCTACTTAAGCAGCATGTGTTGGAGGTATGAAAAACTAATGTCATGCACTGCCTGAGAGTATGGCGGGAGCACATTCATTGTGGCTTTCAAAAAGGAATTCGATAAGCACCCGAAGGGAGAAAGTTGCAGGGCTAAGAGGAGTTGGGACTAGCTAAATTGCTCTTGCAGAGAGCCTGGACAAGCTAGATGGGCTGAATGTCCTGTAACCATTCTATGAGTCTAAATAAATGCAAGTTCCTTCTTTTTTTGACAGTAATTTTCTTTTTCTTTTTGTGATGCAAAGTATTTGACTTGCAATGGAAATGGTGGTGAAACTGTCAGCGTTCACTATCTTTGCTCCACTAAAAGCAACAGCAAGTTCTGGAGTCCACATAAATGCAGAATAACGGGAAAAGCCAGAAGATCCTGTCAGTAATCCAGTGCTTCTCCAGAGGATGCGCTGTTGAGACACCGCCCCCTCCCTCCCCACTACACCCCCCCCACTACACCCCAGACTGTAATCAATGGAAATCGATTGAATTGAATTGACAAAAAACCTCAAGCTTAAGCCTCACTGTAAAACTCCTTGACAAAGTTACACTTTGTTGAATGAGGTGTAACTAGTTTTTGATGGCGTACATAATTATTTCTAAACACCCTTATTGGCCCGGAAAGCTAATTTTATAATTGTAGAGTGTCAGATTTCTCCATACTGATAAAAAGTAACACACTTTTTAATTTTGTTTCTTTTGTCTAACCTTTATTTTAACTTCCAATCATAATCATTTATTTCTCTATCCGAAAATTTAAATTACCAATATTCAGTGCTTTTAAATTCTCAGTTTGCTGTATGTGAATATATCAGGGCAGAATTTTAAGGCCCCGTCGCGATGGGGGCGGGGGTGTAAAATGTGACAAGCCGTTCAAAAGTCCAATGACTTTGGTGGGACCATAAGATCCCGTCCATGTGATGGGCTCTTCACCTTTTTTGTGGACATCACTGCTGCTGCAAACCAAGTCATCCTTTTGACTGGGTGCTAGAATCAAACTGTCATCAGGAAAGGAGAAAACCAAGCCGTAGATATCGTTAGATCTTAGTGCAGTTTACTTTGAGGTCAAATTACCGCAAACAATCCGCAAGCTATCTATAACATCAACTCAGAATTATTTTAAGAGGCGGAGAGTTTATTTTATGGAAATAATGGTCTCACGGTATGGATAAAATCATTACTTTTCCCCCCCTATAACTCTATGTTGAAGAGATTGGCCAACTGTTCTTCAGGGTCTAAAATATTAATTTAAAGTTTAAACTGGCTAACTGGCAGTGCAGCAAAATCTAACTCCGTAAACTGCCTTGACTTTCAGATGCAACCCCTTCCAGGCCTGTGTGACCATACTGCCAGCAGGGGATAGCCTCAGAGCTGAAATCATATGGTTTGTATTTCAGCAATTAGTGCGAGGCTGGTGGAAGGGAGATTGGAAAGGGGTGTGCAAGATATCTAATATCTTTTACCTGTACAACACAGAAGATGTGATTATCAATCTCAACAGTGTTAGGAAATAGAGATAATTGGAGTAAGTTATATTTGTATTTGTGGGTGTTAGGAATGAGTTTTAGCTTCAAAGCTTAAGTTTGATTTGTATTTCTGTAATTGCGTGTTAAAAGATCAAGTTGAGTTTTAGTTTCACTTTAAAAGCTGCCTGCATTTCTAATGAGTTTTACAACTCTAAGAGAAGAAAGCAAACATGAGTAAAAAAAAAAATTGTGTTGTTGCCTAGCAACAGGGGTCCGGCGAGGCGGACCACCCTCCCCCCACACACAGACACAGAAAAACTAAAGAAACAGCAGTTTTGAGTTCATTGGGAGCAGCTGCCAGGCAGAAGCAACCTAAAAGTGGCAGATAGCCAGTCCCAAGCTAAAGAAGAAAGTCCCCAAATCCAGGGGAGAGGAACAAAGAAAGTCCCAAGAAGACCTTCTAGTCAAAGGAAGGACAGGAACCTGATAAAGGTCCTGTTAGAGGAAGTTAAGAGTGAGGAGCAGAGAAAGGCTTCCAGCTTAAAGAGTTAAAGGTTTGTGAGAAGCCAGAAGGTCCAAGGGAGACAACTGAAGGTCTGTAACTCTTTGCTATGGGCATATGAAGTAGTGGTGTACTGTTGACAGCTGAGTCAGTGAGAGAGGCGCATGGAGGAAAGCTTGAACGTATGTGGTAACCCAGGGGAGAGGAACATCAGAAGGAGAGTTAGAAACCCTGGAGATGAACCCTCGCAGAAGCGTCTGAGAAAAAGCATCAGCTTGGGAGAAGGTTCCAAGGCAAGTTCTTGGAGAGAAGAGATCGGAAACCCTCATGTGAAATATGGAGTGATTGAGACCATTTGGTTCACAATGTGACAAGCGCCTGGTGGTGGGCGGGGGGTGTTGAGGAGAGATCCATTGCATCAGTGTTGAGTGGCATCTGTCACTTGGTTTCAGAGTGTGGTGTGTCTGACCACAGGTTGCCTATTGGTTTACGTGGACTGTGTACTTACTGTGAACATTAGAGTATAAGATTGCTTTTGTAACTTGTGTTATCCTTACAAATCTGGATATATCTGTAAAGGTATAGTTGTGGGTTAAGGTGTATTGTAATATAGTTCATCTTTTCTTGTTAAATAAATGTTTTATTCTTTTGTTATAAGTTCATTAGCTGACTCCGGTGATTCTGTTCAGTAGCGGGTGATTGAATGCAGAATATTAGTTGGTCCAGGATTATTGTTTATAAGGTGGGAAATCCTTGACATTGGTGGGATCTGTAAATCCTTTTTAAAGAATACGTGGAGGTACGAGGTACTGGACATAGGAGTTGGAGTTGCTGTGAGGTATATTGTACAGGTTGGAACTCGAAATAGCTTCGGAGGCTGCTAAGACTTTTTTCCGGATGGAAAATGTAACCCTGACTGGTTTACAGAAATTAACCAAGAGTAAACTAACGGTATTGGCGGATAAGCTGGAAATAGAATTATTCGAAAGGGCGAGGAAGGTAGATATAATTGAGATGATCGCACAGCATTTGAAACTGGAAGGGATAACAGAGAGACCACGTTCTCCAGGTAGTGAGTCAATTGAGTTAGCTAAGGTCAAGTTGTGAATGAAGCAACTTGAACATGAAAGAGAATTTTAAAAACTTGAATTAGAGGCAAAAGAAAAGGAAAAGGAAAGAGAAAGTGAGGAAAAGGAAAAAGAAAGAGAAGAAAAAGAAAGGGCAGAAAAATAGAAAGAGAGGGCACTTCAAAGGGAGCAAACGGAAAGACAGGAGAGAGAAAGGAAGCTGGGACTGGAATTTCAGGCAAGGGAGGAGGAACGAGAAAGGGAATACCAGCTTAGAAGGCTGGCAGTTAAAAAAGAGATCTCAGATGCTGAGGAAAGTTCTGATGACGAAGAAACCTTCAACCTAAAACCAAGTGGGGAGATGTCTAAGTTTGTGCAAGCTCTTCCAAAGTTTGAGGAAAGGAATGTAGAGGCATTCTTTATTTAGTTTGAAAAGGTGGCTATGTAACTGAAGTGGCCAAAGGAAATCTGGACATTACTTTTACAGAGTAGGTTGGTAGGTAGAGCTCATGAGGTTTATGCTTCACTTTCAGAAGAGATATCAGTGGATTAAAGTGCAGTGAAAAAGGCTATTCTGAGTGCATATGAGTTGGTCCCTGAGGCATACAGGCAGAAATTTCGTAACATAAGGAAATAGCCTGGGCAGACCTATATTGAGTTTGAGAGGGTAAAGCAAAGTCATTTTGACCATTGGATATGGACATTAAAGGTAGAGATGATGTATGAAGCTCTTAGGGAAGTAATTCTCTTGGAAGAATTTAAAGATTCACTTCCTCCTGTAGTAAGAACCCATGTTGAAGATCAGACGTTAAAACAGCCAGAGAGGCAGCAGAGATGGCAGACGGTTATGAACTGGTCCATAAATCTAAACCCTTTTTCCGTCATCCCATAAACTCAAGAAGGACAGAAGATGGGAAGATGAAAACAAAACAAGTAGCCAGGGAATAGAAGAGATGGTTGGGAAATCTCTCCTGAGACCAGAAAAGAAAGTGCTGAGGATAGAAGTGACAGTTGGAAGCCTTAAGTGTTTCCATTGTATCAAGGTAGGACATGTTAGGGCAAATTGCTGGAAATTAAATGGTAGTCCTATTGCAATAGGAGGAATGCCTAACGAATCCTCAAGAAAGTTCGCATCAGAAAAGGAAATGGTTGTTAAAACTGTAGCAGTAGTACAGATGAAAGGTGTTCCCTCAGAACATACAGGAAAGGGGGATATGATTGAAGGTCATCCAGAGAATTGTTCATTGATTACCGGTGAAGGATATCAGGCTAACAGAGGTTCTAGATGTTTTGTCTCAAAGGGAGAAGTGTTCCCTTATCCTCCAACAAAATAAGTAAACAGATTAAAATTTTGAGAGATACAGCGGTAGCTCAATCATTGATGGTGGCAGATGATACAATTTGTGTTCCAGATAGTTTTATGAATGAAAAAGCATTAATAAGAAGTATTAATGGAATTTATGAACCTGTTTCTTTATGTAAAATCAACTTGTAAATGGAATTGTTGCGTTGGGAATTATTCCTAAATCACCTATTGAAAGAGTGGATTTTATCCTGGGTAAGGATTTGGCTAATGGAGACAGTTATGTGGCAACAACTATATTGCAGCAGGTAGTTGATCATGCTGATCTTAACAAACCTCAGCAAACTACTGTGTCAAAAATGAAACACTTATTGCTGATAATGAGCAATTGAAGGAAAACTGATTAACGTAGAAAATCAACTTTCAGGTAAGAAAAAGGAGTTTGCTAATGAAAGAAGAGAATTGGTAAGAACAATTGAGAATCAGTCACAGAAAGTAGAACACTTGACTGAGGACTTGAAATGTCTAAATGATAAACTTGTAGAAGCAAACTTAACAAAGGTCAATCTTCAGTTAAAACTTGATGAAGTTCAAGTATCAGTAGCCTCTGTGAAATATCAGAGAAAATGCCTTGAAAAGGAAATGGAATTGTTGGTAAATTGGAATAATTGGTTGAATGCAGAATTAAAAACCAAGACTAATAAACTGTTGGAACTTTGTCATGAAAAGAGAAATGAGATCCTCGAACTTCAATGCAAACTGGAGAAGATGAGGGGAAGATGTATGGTATAAAGTGTCACAGTTCCAAAGTTGTTCCTGTGAATAAAAACTTCTTGCCAATTGTGGTGCAAGAGAGCAAAGAACTGATCCAAGTGAAATTACTTGGTATGAACCTCAGTAATGGACAATATGAAAACAACTAAAGTGCCTTCAGAATTGGAAATCAAGAATTGTCAGCAAAAAGGACTGAAGTCGCAAAATGACCCTTCAAGGTCAATGACCAGAGACACTGATTTACAAGTGATTGCCGGTGCTAATATACAAAACACAGCAGTTAGAATGCGGGCAAGTGGACAGGTTGCAAAAGACCATCCAAAACCTATAAAGGAGCAGAATGATATAGTTCGTGGGTAATGTAAAAGAGTTGAAGGGTTGGAACGAACTATGAAAATCCACAGGGAGAGAATAATTGACATTGCTCAAATAGGAATGGAAAAGACCTGTTCAAAATGGGATCGGGAGAAATGATATCATATAAAGTTTAAAGTTTGCTAAGTCAAAATGAGAATTTACCACATTTGAGTTCGGAAAATGAGCTTGAGGATGGAATTACGCCTACAGCAAACAAAAAGGACAATTGGGCTGTAGACTTAAATGAAACATTTTTTTCTGAGTTAAAGACTGGGAATGAGAAGAAAAAGAAACATAAGGGTTGAGTTATGATAAAGCTATGAAGTGCAAATTCTGCTAACCTTGTTACATTTATTGACTTTGTTTTGCTTAAATCTTTGTAATTGTACAATATGATGTGTAGTTGTGAAACAAAATAGAAAATTTATTTGCATTGTATGTAGTAAGTTATTGTTAGAGGTTTATGATAAGTTTGTGTGAGGCGGATGTAAGGCCATTGTAAAGAAACCTTCACTGTTGTGAAGTTTTCTTTCCGCCAAAGGGAAAGGTGGTAGGAAGTAGAGATAGTTTAAGTAATTTGTAAATGTGGGTGTTCGGAATGAGTTTTAGTTTTAAAGTTTAAGTTTGATTTGTATTTCTGTATTGTTAAGAAAAGGTCAAGTTGAGTTTTAGTTTCACTTTATAACCTCCCTGCATTTCGAATGAGTTTTACGACTCTAAGAGAAGAAAGCAAATACAAGAGTGGAAAGAAACTGTGCTGTTGTCTAGCAACAGGGGTCCAGAGAGGCAGGCCCCATGCACACACTCACACACAAACTAAAGAAACACTGGAGTTCAGTTGGGAGCAGCTGCCAGGCAGAGCAACCTAGAAGGGGCAGATAGCCAGTCCCAAGCTAAAGTTGGTTGAATGTAGCTGCCAGTGAGAGACTGGAGCAAAGGAACAGATAACAAGCCCCAAGTTAAAGAAGAAAGTACCCAAATTCAGTGGAGTGGAACAGGAGAAAATCACAAAAAACCCTCCTAGTCAAAGGAAGGACAGGAAGCTGGAAAAGGTCCTGTTACAGGGAGTTAAGAGTGAGGAGCAGAGAAAGGCTTCCAGCTTCAAGCTTAAAGAGATAAAGGCTTGTGAGAAGCCAGAAGGTCCAAGGAGACAACTGAAGATCTGTAACTCTTTGCTATGGGCATATGAAGTAGTGGTGTGCTGTTGACAGCTGAATCAATGAGAGAGTGCATGAAAGAAAGCTTGAACGCATGTGCTAACCCAGGGGAGAGGAACATCAGAAGGAGAGTTAGAAACCCTGGAGGTGAACCCTCGCGAGGGCACCTGAGAGAAAGCGTCAGCTTGGAGAAGGTTCGAAGGCAAGTTCTTGGAGATTAGAGATCGGAAACCCTCATGTGAAAGACGGAGCAGATTGAAACCAGTTGGCAAGCGTCTGGGGGGAGTTGAGGAGAGATCCATAGCATCTGTGTTGGGTGGCATCTGTCACTTGGTTTCAGAGTGTGGTGTGTCTGACCACAGGTTGCCAATTGGTTTACGTGGACTGTACTTACTGTGAACATTAGAGTATAAGATTGCTTTTGTAACTTGTGTTATCCTTACAAATCTGGATATATCTGTAAAGGTATGGTTTGGGTGAAGGAGTATTGTAATATAGTTCATCTTTTCTTGTTAAATAAATGTTTTATTCTTTTGTTAAAAGTTCATTAGCTGACTCTGGTGATTCTGTTCAGTAGCCACTCTCCATATATCTAAACAAACAAACAAAAGCTAGGATCTATCAAGTCAGGTTCCACCCTGGGATCGGGCTTGTCCAGTTGTAACATCAGCTGGGATGATAACAACAGATACAGACTTTACAAGGGCCTGAATCTTCTGGTTGGCGTGCAGGGGCAGGCCCCGCTCGCTGCATCCCGACGTCACCGCGCATCATTCCGATCTTCATTTCGGCGGACACGCACCAGAGTCTGCTGCGCGCCTGCTGAACTGTCAAAGACCTATTAAGGCCAATTGAATAACCAATTGAAACAATTAACAGGGCTGCCCATCCAACCTTAAGGTTGCCGGGCAGGCAAAGAGCCCAGGCAGCCTTCACATTTATCATGAAACCTCATCCGCGGGCTGGATGAGGTTTCATGAAGGCTTTATAAATTAAATAAAAAATTTTATTTAAATTCATTGACATGTCCCAGCTCATGTGACACTGTCACATGAGGGGACATGTCTGAATTTTTTTTTTCTTTATTTCAACTCTTCATAATCAAAGTAATCTCCCTGAGGCAGCTCCGACACCCGCTCCCGCTCAGCGCCCACCCCCAGCAGGGAGAAAATTCTCCCCAAGAGTATTTGTAGATAGTTTGTTGGTATGAAATCCTACATGGGTATATTCTGCAGTTTCACTGTAATCAGTACTGGCCAGAATGTGAAAGAGTTTTGTTTGCGTCATTTTTGTAATCTCCTCTCCTGAAGACCATAACTCCTGCTGGGTAGAGTTCCAGGGTTGTACATATCCAAGTAACCTTTTCAGTATGTGGGCCAAGAAGATGAATGTCAGCAGATTATTTGACCTTGGAGAGCCAGTACCGTTGAACTTGATCCTGAGGGTAAATTCATGATATTGCATTTATGGAGGGAAGTTGGGCTTGAACAGAACATGGGTTGGAAATAGAGCTACTATGCTTCAGTGCTATTTCTCTACCATTCACTTCCTTCAAGCACAGCTGGTTGTTTGGAGTGCAGGTTGAATGAATTCATTCTCTAATGTCCACACTTGTTCCCAAGAAAACACTCAAACAGGAATTTTGAGATTTCTTTTTGCTCCTTGCCAGGTCAGGGCACTAAGGCCTTCTCTTAGACCTGCACTTGCAGAAATCAGTTACCTCAGCAAAGATTGGGAATTCAACTCAGGGCTTGGCTGTATACTTCCACACTGGATAGGACTCTTTGATTTGGATAGCTTGAATATATTTTGCTTTTGTAGAATAGTTGTGGCTGTGACTGTAACTGGAGTAGTGACTATTGTGGTGGTGGAACCTCTATGGAACCTGTTATGAATTTCATCTTTACCTAGCTGGCAACACTGGTGCTCCTCTGAGTCACATGTTTGTGGGACTGAACCCCTCCGCTGACTTGAGCATATAATTTAAACTGACATGTCAGTGCAATGCTCAGAGAATGCTGCATTGTAAGAGGTACGAGTGTTCGGATAAGATATTAAAATGTGGGCCCATCTGTCTACTGAAATCTACACTAAAGATCCTCTCACATTTTCAAAGAAGAGCAGGTATTTCTCCCAATTTCCTTGCCAAAATTCTTTCCTTAACCAATGTCACCAAAAACAGGTTAACTGTTTGTTTGTTGACTTAACGTCAACTCTGTTTCTCTCCCCACAGATGCTGTCAGACCTGCTGAGTTTTGTTCAGTTGCTGTTTCTGACACCTTGCTTTGTCTAAACTGACTGTTGCATTTGCCTATTTAAAACTATGACTACGCTTCAAAGTAATTCATTGGTTGAATACGCTTTGGGACTCCATGAGAGTTTATAAGGTGCAATATAAAGGCCAGTTCTTTCTTTCTGTCATTTCTCTGTTTCAAATTCAAATTTCCTTTGTTCGCAGTTTTTGTTTTATTTTTAACACTGGCTCACAAGTAATCTGAAGTCTTTACCTTGGTTCAGTTTGCTAATCCACCTTGTCCTTTTATGGGCAGTACTAACGTACTCAGTGTGGAAAAGTTGCTTAAGTAAATAAATCAAGGTAATTGTTGCAGCCTAGGAACTCCTGCGCTCAATCATGGGAATTATAAATGTTCAAAGTTCTGGTTCCAAGTCAGAAAAACCCAAGAGAAAACACAGCGGATGATAGAAATCTGATAAAGGAACAGAAAATGCTGGAAATACTCACTAGGTCTGGCAGCATCTGTGAAGAGAGAAACAAAGTTAACAGGCTGGATATTCACTGAGTCAGGAAGACTCAGGAGCCCTTTAAAAATGCCAGGCAGGTCCTCATTCCAGGATTCCCAACCCCACTCCAATGAGGTTTCTGATTTTCAGAAGCGTCTTTTAAGGGTGCAATCTGGTTCGGCTGTGAGACCATACCCTCTGACCTGGTGGGCTCCATTGCAGGTTGGCATGTTCTCATCTTCTGCAATTTTCATGGAGTCAGGCCAGCTTTTCAAAAAGTTGTGGTTCACGGTACCTCAGAGGTGTTGTGAACCATAGTCTGCATAAGTGAACCTTTTTCAAAAGTAAGTTCAAATGGTTCTCCTCATGTCCCCATACCAAGGTATGTCCCTGCCTCCCCCTATGACTCATCATGACCCCATGCCAAGCTGTAGCCCCACCTAGCCTCTATGGCCCCCCATGCCCCTATGCCAAGATATGCACCCTACCCACTTCCTATGGCCCTTCATGTCCTCCATTACACTATATAGAACCAACGAACCCTAAAGTGACAGTAGGGTGTGTAATAAAAATATAATATAAAAAACTGTCATTCATTGATAACTTTCCACTTTAAAAAAAAATCCTTTTTACTACGGGCCACTAAAGGTGTCAATCATCCAGACCCTTTAAAGTATCAATACCTGAAACTGGAAGCACCTGAAATATCTTTATCTTCTGTACGTAGACATTGTGAAATTGGCAGCATACATCAGAAAGCCAGAGCTATCAATCAAGCAATGTTTTCCCTGGGGCTTGGGCGTTTCAACTGGCTAATAGATTTCTGGGCTCTCAGCCAAGCCTCATTATGTATTCTTGGCTGAAAGCTCAGAAATCCATTAGAGTACTAAAACACCTGAGTTGTCTGAGGGCATACCTTGGCAAGGGACATGAGGGGCCATAGGGGTTGTTTGGAGGGCATACCTTGGCATGGAGGGCATGAGGGGCCAGAAGGGGTGGATGGGGGTCATATCTTGGCATGGGGGATGAGGGGCCAAAAGGAAGAGGGAGGGGTTTGGGGTGTGAGGGCTGGAGGGCCTTCCTGCTTTTATTATAACTGGGACGAAAACCCATAGCACCGAGGCGGGCGCTTTAGACAGGCCGCCTCTGCACCCAGCATCACCTGTGGCTGCCTCCGAACTTTTCCTGAATCAGCTGACCCACCTGCAGTTTGCACCCCGCACCTTCTCCCGCCCCACCCCCACAATGACATTCCTGACCTCACAGGCTCTTTCTCCTGAGAGGGCAGGCTGAGCTGGTAATTTTTCCGACTTCTGCTACCCGCCTGTAGGATGAAAATACAACCCAACATTTCAGGCCGATGACCTTTTGTCAGAACTGCACAAGGATCATTGACCTGTATCGTTAACTCTGTTTCTTGCTCCACAGATGCTGCCAGACCTGTTGAGTACTTACAGCATTTTCTGTTTCAGAAGAACCCCCCTGAACTGCTCAGCTTTATTTTTCCTTCTCTTAAAGATTGTTTTACATCTCTCCCAAAGTTTAACAGTTTGAAGTGTGAGATCTGGTCTGTGACGGACATGTGCCAATGAGTTAAATGATGTGCCAAAATCTGAAGTGTGATGCCTTAAGAATGACAGGAAGTAAGTGTAATGCATGCAGAATCTGTACCCTATGTGTGGGTAATGTATTGTGGGTAATAGATTAAAACAGTTTACAAAAAACATCAGAGCAAAAACAGCAATAGGGGTTTACAGTTGGAAGTCCCATATGAGAAGTATTTACTTTTCTTATCTTTGGTTAACTAAATTAACTGTACTGTAAGATTAATGTGGTCTGTCAGGTAAACATTTGTGTAAAAGAAATGATGAGGTACATATACCCACATCAACCTTAATTAGTTGCTGTGGAGAACTGAAGTTTTCATCTCAGCAACAACAATGTCTTGCATTTATATAGCAACTTTAACATATTAAAATGTCTCGGGAAGCTTCACAAGAGTGTGATTATACAAAGATTTAAACTGAGCCAAAGAAGGAGACATTAGAACAGGTGACCCAAAAGCTTGGTCAAAGAGGTAAGTGTTAAAGAGCATCTTAAAGTAGGAATCAGAGGCAGAGATTTACAGAGGGAGTTCAGAACTTGGGGCTTAGCTGCCTAAAGGCATTGCGTTAATGGTGGGTGATGGACAGGAGGCCAGTATTGAAGAAATGCAGAGATTTCAGAGAGTTCCAGGGCTGGAGAAGCTTACAAAGATAGCGAGGGATGAGGCCATGGAAAGATATGAAAATGAGGATGTGAATTTTAAAATTGAGGTGCTGGCGGATTGGAAGCCAGTGTAGGTCAGTAAGCACAGAGGTGATGAGTTAGGATATGGGCAGCAGGGTTTGGATGAGCTTAAGCTTATGGAGGGTGGAAGAGGGAAAGCTGGCCAGGAGAGTGTTGGAATAGTCGCATCTAGAAACATAAGGTTTTGAGCAGCAGATGGGCTGAGGCAGGGATGGAGATGGACGATATTACTGAGATGGAAATAGGAGGTATTGGTAATGGAAAGGATATGTAGTTGGAAGCTTAGCTTGGGGTCAAATAGGACGGCGAGGTTGCGAACAATTTGGTTCAGTCTTATTCAGTGACCAGGGAGGGGGATAAAATTGATGTCTAGAGAATGGAGGTTGTAACAGGGGCAAAAGACAATGATTTTGGTCTTCCATTGTTCTTTGGAACTAAAACACAACTTAAATTTTAAACTCTATTAACAAGTTTGGGAATCTGGCATTGGATAATATCGCATGTTATAAAGAAAAAGGTTAATAAGCCCTGCACGAGGTAAAATAATGCCTTTTTAATTAATGAAGTCCCTCTGTCACCACAGATCTGAAATGGTAGAGTCCCAAACATCATTGGGCAAGTCTGAACCTGCCTTATGGTTAATTGAATAGTCATGAGGAATAGAGGGGAGGTCCAAGTTTTGTTGTTAGATGCAGTCTGGAGAGAGGATTGAGAGAAAGAGAGGGAGAGAGAAAGAGAGATAGAAGAGATGGAAAAGCGACAAAGGCTGTCCCACCGTGTTTACCTGTTTCATAGCCCCCAAGTCTTGGCCACTGGATGCTAGTAAGATCTGTCGTATGCCCTGAACCATGTTTGTTTAAGACGGGGAGAAAAACATCCCTCCTCTCTCCGATGACACCTGAGGTGGGAATAATCCCAGCTGCACCCACATTTCGGGAATACTAAAATGCTTTACATAAGTGACGCAGCCCAGCACTGCACCACGGTAGGTGGCTACAAATTTACCTCTTATATATACATTAAAAATTTGAATTTTATATTTTTGTCAAGAACTGTACCTGTTGCTGATTTGTGGGGGAATAAGTTTGATGCTGCTCTCATTTCCTTCAGCTTGTTGCTAGGTAATTAGACAACACCATGACTAAGATTAATATTATTTACTGCTGTGCTGACCTAATACCACTCTGATCACAGGAAGGGGTTTGTAGTGGTGCTGTTCCAGGTCAGTGTTACCTTTAAGTGCTGCTGTGCCCCTTACTAAAGAATCCTATTGGATTCCCATAAGAGTCCATTGGCTCATGAGGATTTTAGGTACATGGAATATTTAGCACATTCCAATTCATCTTGTATAATGCTGGATAACTCTGATGTGTCTGTAATAGAAACCCTATAATTGATACAAGTTCCTTTTAATTGAGAAATATCAGTGCTGGGTAGTTCTTCTGTCATTTAATTTCTCTCTGTTCCAACCTTTCTTCTCCCTCTCTGTTTTATCACTGTTGCTGTTGATCATCACTGCTCTGAATTTTCTCTCTTGTTCCCCCCAAGCTGCCAATTCCACTCGAACACTGCATTCCTCCTTGCATCAGACTGCATTGAAATCAGGACCCATGACATCGCCTCCAAACTTAATTCACCCTTTTGCTTGACCCCCAAAACTGTGGCACTCCTCACCTTCCCTTCTTTCTAGCACCCACAGGTTCCAAGTTATCCTACAAAATCCAGTGATTGGGGTGGATAGGGCCTACTATCATCTCTTCTGGACAGGGTGTTGATGCTCAAGAACACACTTCAATATTTGAAATGATTGTGCAATGAATGTGGTATCAGCTTCTACAAAGTGGATTGTGCATCTTCAGATCTGTTAGTTATCCTTATTCAAGTGAATTCTCTACAAACAGGTTTCATACCTAGTGGTGCATGAAGTGTTCAGATGAATAATAAGGAGCCAATTTCTAGATTTGTGCTCAGATTGGGAAGTTTTGGGTCAGTATGTTTATTTGGCACTGGACCTAAAAGTACAAATGCTGTAAATTTATATAAAGATAGAAAATGCTGAAAATAGCTAGCTAGTCCTGAAAAGAGAAAAGACAGATCATTATTTTGGTCATTTTAGCTAGTTCCTTTATTTTTCTAATCTGTCTCGAATCACCCAATATGAATCAAAACAATACGTCTATAAGACAAGGTCAGAGGTCATGCCTGAGAGGCTCCTTTAACTATAATGAACTTCACAAAGTTTTTTCCAGTTTTATTACATCATAACTTGAGGTCCCGGTGTATTGGACAACATGTATATTTTGCTAGGTTTGGCTTGATAAAGCTCATTGCATTGCTTACTGGCTCCATAATGGTCATCAAAGGGGTGTCATTCCCATTTAACGGAAGAGCTTTATTCTACATCACATGCAAGTAACACAATAGGAGCCACTCTGAATTGATGGCACAATTGCATGGAATCATAGAAATCACAGAGGAGGCTGATTAACCTACAATGCTTGTCAGTGCTAACTCTTCAGCTGGAGCTACCCTCTCTACCTCCATTTTCTTGCCTTTTCCACATATCCTTTTATATTCTTCCTTTCCAAGTACTTATCAAATTTATTTTTACATTATGTTTATAGTCTCTTCACCCAATAGCTTATGTACTGAAGACTCCCATGTTCTAATTACTCTTGGACATGATTAAAAACAAATTGCATTTATATAGTGACTCTCATGTGCACTATTTCCAACTGTTTTACAAGGACAATGTTGAGCAGACTAACAACTGGACCTGTGGAGGAGAGGAAAATTAAGGGAAGGGAGGAGCTGAAAACTTGGTTAAATGTTTTCAAGAAACTTTGGAAGAATGAGAGAAAAGTAAAAAGATAAAATGGACTGGGGAGATGCTCCAAGTTTATGTCACAGTAACATTTTGCAGACATGTTATGTCATAAATTGCATTACATTCTCAATAAATACTTGCGGAAAGTTCCTGATTGCTTTCTAATAATGTTTAAAAAACTGTATTTTTTTATTTTGACTGTTTCAAACCTTACTGTTGGTTCCTGATATATGTTACTGTCACTAGGCATTAAGGACGATTCATTGATCCCACACAGACAACAGTGAAGCTACTGTTTTGGGGTTGCAAGTCAGAAATATTTTGATGGCACTGTTGATTCTCCAACCTGTATCCCTGCAGGATCAGCTCGGAGTGCCAAGCCACCTATATTATTCTTGCCACTCTGCTCCCTGGTTCCTAATTTGCTGATTTTGAACCTGGTTCTTTGTTTATATAGATCATCCAGGTCCAATTCATATTCCCCAAACTCCCAATTCCCTTGCCTGCCCTACATGATATGAATTGAATCTTTGTACAAAAGCAAACATCTAAAGGTAGGTCAAAGGCAGTTGGAATACTGAATTATATGAACAAAAAAAAAAAATTAGCAAGAAATAATTGAATTTCATTGTTTTTCCCTCTCTTCCTTAAAAGGTTTTGGTTCTGAGTTATAGTTTTCTAAGTGTCAGCAGCTCTTTACATGGCCATTGTTAATGTGTGAGCCTAAGCTATTTGCCACCAGCGTGTCCTGTCTGTACCCAAATTATGCACAGGTGTACTTTCCAGCAAGGCTCACTGGAATCAGGATCAGAAACCTGATGTTCCTTGGCCTGGTTTCAGCTCACAGCACGAGCAGCAAGAAAAGATTTAATTTTGAAACATACCATCATATTATAGATGTTGCTGGTATTATTAATTTTTTCCCAAGTTCACTTGCCCTCATCGTCGCTTGTGGTTGTGATAAAAAATCTGTTGAAAAACCTTAATGATGAAGTTAACTAGTAATTAACTTCAGTATTACTATTCAGTATTGACTAACACCAAACCACAAAACATGGAAATTTGATGTGGGGAATAAAATAGTCTGGATTTTTGGTGCCTGACACATGTTTAGAACTTCTCAATGTTTTAAATAGGCACTAATGATTTATATTAATCAAAAGTATAGCACCAGTGAGCCCCACAAACATCTCCTGCAATGGGATGAGATGCAAACTCTGATTGATACCCATGAAAATGAGGACAGGATGAAAACTAATTGCTTTCAGCCCAAAGCCACCAGTTACAGCAACCTATCATTTGCTGAGCTAAACTTAGCTCCAATCCAAAACCAGGCCTACCAAAATACTCCATGTGCAGTCTCACTCTCTGCGGATACCCATCGCTCTCTACTCCCAGCAACTGGGCCCATGAAAGCCTGTTTTAGATCCCGTCAAACAATCACAGCTTCTGTTTCCAAATTACATAGGGTCAAAAGAGCAAATTCTGGAAATTGGAAATTAAAAATGAGAAATGCTGGAAACAAACAGCAGAACTATTGGCATGTGGAGGGAAGGCAGAGAAATAGTCTTGAAATCTCCCTGAAACCTAGCCCTAGGTCTTTCATTGCCCAAAAACCCATTGTTCATTTCTAACACTTTCTGCTTTTTATTTCAGAATTCAACAATATATGCCAATCCAAAAACACATATATGTGACTCAGGTGCATGCTCCGGGCATTTCCAATTGCCTTTGTTTTTCTGGTTGCCATTTACCTGGATGATAGAAATAGTTGATCTGTTGAGAAAGGATTTGTGATTTCCCGTAAGACATTTGCTCATTGAGAAAGGCATGCTTTTGAACTGATGGCCCTGAATTTTTAGGGGAATCCTTCCAATCTTCCTCTATCTTCAATGGATGATCAAGAGGAACCCTGAGAAAAGATATCAACAGCCATGTTTGGGCATTTATGCTGTTATTCAGGGGAAGGGGATGTGGGAGGGTTACACCAATGTCCTGCCAGGAAATTCCAGGCAGAATAAGGTGCATTTACTACAGCCTTTCAATCTCTTTAGTTCTCTTGCCTCCACATCTTAAATCATGGCATTGAGATGAAACTCCATGGAGCCAAAGTATTCATGTTACATTTCCCTATAGTTTGATTAAAGGACATCATTAGCTCTTATCAGTGTTGCAATTAATCTGCAAGTTAGATCCAGACTGGATCAGTTTGTAAGATGGCATTTGTAAGCTAACGTGACTGAAGTTGTTTTGAAATATAATAAATTGTGTTGCTTCTCCTTCAAGATTTGATACTGGATTAGCAAGAATAACATAAGATTGATACATCATTTAAAGAAAGAACTAATTGTATTTATATAGCACCTTCCATGACCATAGGATGTCTCAAAATGTTTTTACAGCCAATGAACTACTTTTGAAGTGTAGTCACTGTTGTAATGTAGGAAACACAGCAGACAGTTTGTGCACAGTGATCTCCCACAAACAGTCATGGTTTAATATAATCATCCAAAAGACAGTACCACTAGCAGTGCTGCATTTCCTCAGTACTGCACAGCTTTGATTTTTGCACTCAAGTCCTGGAATGGGACTTGAACCTACAACCTTCTGATTCAGAAGCTGGGAGTGCTACCCGTTGAGCCACGGCTGATACATCAACAGTGATGTGCTGCAGCAATACGAACCTTATTTTATCATGCTGCTACCAAAGTTATGAGAGGTGGCCATTGTAACTCTAAAAGCACTAAAGCCAGTGTGAAATGATGAGTTAATCTGACACCTCAAGAGGCAGTAAATTAGTATGGCTGATCAGCTTCATCTCTACTTTCCAAGTAGATCACCGACAAGTTTGAACAACCTGTACTCTCACATACCCAAAGCTTCAGATTGTGTCCTTCAAAATTAGGCAGTTCTACATGGCTCAAGGTTAATGTGTAGTGTAATTTTTGACAAATTCCT
The DNA here is from genome assembly GCF_964194155.1 of Cetorhinus maximus. Lineage (NCBI taxonomy): Eukaryota > Metazoa > Chordata > Chondrichthyes > Lamniformes > Cetorhinidae > Cetorhinus > Cetorhinus maximus. The sequence goes on from NC_135893.1 coordinate 14,456,575, forward strand.
GGAAAAATTCAATTTGTTTTGCATATGGGATTTCACAAATTACAGGTATCAGCCTTTTCTTGCTTCTCATTTTCTCCTTCAGTTTTCTTCCCTCCTCTCTGGAAGGGGTAGCAGCATGAATCCATGGGCACAGTGGGCATCGGCTATTTTATTACAGCCTAACCCTGTGCTCACCTGACAAGCACGTACACAGTTTTACAATAGGAATCGCTGGATAGTAAAAAGAAGCAAAAACCCAGATTGATCTCCACCACCGCCCCCACACCCCCAACCCCTGATGCTCACATTAACTAATTCAATGCACACCAACTATTGGGCTTAGGACCCTCTGGCTTTTGAGATTCAGTCTTGGCCAACTGAGCCGTCAGAGCTACATTGCAGCATTACATCACAGGCAAGTTAAATCACTTCATTATAATTTGGAACCTTCGCCCTGACATTCCACTCTCATTGCAACATACTCTTGGGAGCTGAGGCTTTGGTATACAGAAATAAGGTAAACACTTAAGTGACTGTCCTCAAATCAAGTGTAAACTGACATTAAAATATAGTTTGCCAGGGAGGAAACTAAGGAATTCCTTACTTCTACTTCCTACCTCCCTTCTTCCTATATACTACAGTTTGGTGTCAGGCAGCCATTATTTCTTATTTGCTTCACCTTCTTTCCTATGCTTTTCAACCTAGCATGCTGTGCACTGGAGGCCCTTGTTCTCACCTGGACTTCTCAATTATAAGAATCTGTTACATGCAGCTTGTATATGGGAATGCCAAAGTACCAGTTATTCCTCCAAATTTGAGTGTTTTTTTGTATTTTTAAATAGGTTCCTCTAAAAACAATGATTATTGCTGCCACACTTCAAGTGATGCACCTTCATTTGTTCTTCATTAAATCATGTTGCCACTCAAGGCCAGTTGTTTTCCATTTGGTTTAGTGGATAGCACTTTTGACTCTGGGCTGTACTACTTTATTCAATCCTTACACTAAGATTTGATCTCATAACCCAGTGTAATGTTAAGAAGTTGCTGTTCTTTGGATGAGGGATTAAACTAAGGTCCTGTCTGCCTGTTCAGGTGAAGGCTAAAGATCCTTTGACACCACTAGAAGAGAAGCACAAAGATCTGTGTTTTGGCCAACATTCCACCCTCAGCCACCAAAATTGGATTAACTGGTTATTCATCACATTGCTATTTGTGGAACCTTGCTGAGTGCAGGTTGGCTGTCATGTTTAGCAACCTAACAGTCATTACACTTCAAAAATTAAATCATTGTAAGAAGTGCTCTGATGTTTCAGTGACATTATGATGCACAGGCCCTACCATTTACAGTATCCATGCTTATCAGGGGCAACTGTTGAAATCGGCAAATGATGCAAACTTTTGCCATAAGCATTGAAGTCAATTACTAATGTGCCGCTTATAACATGTTAAGCATGCCAAAGGACCAGCAGCAGTGTATCTAATGGTGGTAAAACCTGCTGAGTTTTTCTTGCATTTTCTGTTTTTATTTCAGATTTCCAGCATCTGCAGTATTTTGTTTCTATCTCCCATATCTTGACTGACCATGAAGTCAAATATCAACAGTTTTTAGACCATAAGACCATAAGACATAGGAGCAGAAATTAGGCCATTCGGCCCATCGAGTCTGCTCCGCCATTCAATCATGGCTGATAAGTTTTTCAACCCCATTCTCCCGCCTTCTCCCCATAACCTTTGATCCCCTTACCAATCAAGAACCTATCTATCTCAGTCTTAAATACGCTCAATGACCTGGCCTCCACAGCCTTCTGTGGCAATGAATTCCATAGATTCACCACTCTCTGGCTAAAGAAGTTTCTCCTCATCTCTGTTCTAAAAGGTCTTCCCTTTACTCTGAGGCTGTGCCCTCGGGTCCTAGTCTCTCCTACTAATGGAAACATCTTCTCCACGTCCATTCTATCCAGGCCTTTCAGTATTCTGTAAGTTTCAATCAGATCCCCCCTCATCCTTCTAAACTCCATCGAGTATAGACCCAGAGTCCTCAAACATTCCTCATATGTTAAGCCTTTCATTCCTGGGATCGTTCTCGTGAACCTCCTCTGGACCCTCTCCAGGGTCAGCACATCCTTCCTGAGATACGGGGCCCAAAATTGCTCACAATATTCTAAATGTGGTCTGACCAGAGCCTTATAAAGCCTCAGCAGCACATCCCTGCTTTTATACTCTAGTCCTCTCGAAATAAATGCCAACATTGCATTTGCCTCAACAAAAACAGAATTACCTGGAAAAACTCAGCAGGTCTGGCAGCATCGGTGGAGAAGAAATCAGTTAACGTTTCGAGTCTTCATGACCCTTCGGCAGAACTGAGTATAGTTAGGAGAAAGGTGAAATATAAGCTGGTCTAAGGTGGGGGGCGGGGGGAGAGAGAAGTTGAGGGTGGGATGATTGTGGAGATAAGCAAGCAGTGATAGGAGCAGATAATCAAAAGATGTCACAGACAAAAGGATCAAAGAGGTGTTGAAGGTGGTGATATTGTCTAAGAAAAGTGCTAATTAAGAATGGAAGGCAGGATACTCAAGGTACAGCTCTAGTGGGGGTGGGGTAGAAAGACTAACAAAGTTTTAGTTTTAGATTTAAAAATAATGGAAATAGGTGGGAAAAGAAGAATCTATATAAATTATTGAAAAAAAGGGAGGGGGGAGAAACGGGGTGGGGATGGGGGGAGGGGGAGTTTAAGATCTAAAGTTGTTGAATTCAATATTCAGCCCGGAAGGCTGTAAAGTGCCTAGTCGGAAGATGAGGTGCTGTTCCTCCAGTTTGCGTTGGGCTTCACTGGAACAATGCAGCAAGCCAAGGACAGACATGTGGGCAAGAGAACAGGGTGGAGTGTTAAAATGGCAAGCGACAGGGAGGTTTGGGTCTTTCTTGCGGACAGACCGCAGGTGTTCTGCAAAGCGGTCGCCCAGTTTGCGTTTGGTCTCTCCAATGTAGAGGAGACTGCATTGGGAGCAACGAATGCAGTAGACTAAGTTAGGGGAAATGCAAGTGAAATGCTACTTCACTTGAAAGGAGTGTTTGGGCCCTTGGACGGTGAGGAGAGAGGAAGTGAAGGGGCAGGTGTTGCATCTTCTGCGTGGGCATGGGGAGGTGCCATAGGTGGGGGTTGAGGAGTAGGGGGTGATGGAGGAGTGGAGCAGGGTGTCCCGGAGGGAACGATCCCTATGGAATGCCGTCAGGTGGGGTGAAGGGAAGATGTGTTTGGTGGTGGCATCAAGCTGGAGTTGGCGGAAATGGCGGAGGATGATCCTTTGAATGCGGAGGGTGGTGGGGTGATAAGTGAGGACAAGGGGGACCCTATCATGTTTCTGGGAAGGAGGAGAAGGCGTGAGGGCGGATGCGCGGGATTTGGGCCGGACACGGTTGAGGGCCCTGTCAACGACCGTGGGTGGAAAACCTCGGTTAAGGAAGAAGGAGGACATGTCAGAGGAGCTGTTTTTGAAGGTAGCGTCATCAGAACAGATGCGACGGAGGCAAAGGAACTGAGAGAATGGGATGGAGTCCTTACAGGAAGTGGGGTGTGAGGAGCTGTAGTCGAGGTAGCTGTAGGAGTCGGTAGGCTTGTAATGGATATTGGTGGACAGTCTATCATCAGAAATTGAGACAGAGAGGTCAAGGAAGGGAAGAGAAGTGTCAGAGATGGACCATGTGAAAATGATGGAGGGGTGGAGATTGGAAGCAAAATTAATAAATTTTTCCAGGTCCAGACGAGAGCATGAAGCAGCACCGAAGTAATCATCGATGAACCGGAGAGAGAGTTGTGGGAGGGGGCCAGAGTAGGACTGGAACAAGGAATGTTCCACATACCCCATAAAGAGACAGGCATAGCTGGGGCCCATGCGGGTACCCATAGCCACACCTTTTATTTGGAGGAAGTGAGAGGAGTTAAAGGAGAAATTGTTCAGTGTGAGAACAAGTTCAGCCAGACGGAGGAGAGTAGTGGTGGATGGGGATTGTTCGGGCCTCTGTTCAAGGAAGAAGCTAAGGGCCCTCAGACCATCCTGGTGGGTGATGGAGGTGTAGAGGGATTGGACATCCATGGTGAAGAGGAAGCGGTTGGGGCCAGGGAACTGGAAATTGTTGATGTGACGTAAGGTGTCAGAGGAATCACGGATGTAGGTGGGAAGAGACTGGACAAGGGGAGAGAGAAGGGAGTCAAGATAGCGAGAAATGAGTTCCGCGGGGCAGGAACAGGCTGACACGATCGGTCTGCCATGACAGTTCTGTTTGTGGATTTTGGGTAGGAGGTAGAAGCGGGCCGCATTTGCCTTCCTAACTACTGACTCAACCTGCAAGTTAACCTTAAGAGAACCCTGGACGAGGACTCCCAAGTCCCTTTGCACTCCAGATTTCTGAATTCTCTCCCCATTTAGAAAATAGTCTATGCCTCTATTCTTCCTACCAAAGTGCATGACCTCACACTTCCCCACGTTATATTCCATCTGCCACTTCTTTGCCCATTCTCCTAACCTGTCCAAATCCTTCTGCAGCCTCCCCGCCTCCTCAATACTACCTGTCCCTCCACCTATCTTTGTATCATCTGCAAACTTAGCCAGGATGCCCTCAGTTCCTTCATCTAGATCATTAATGTATAAAGTGAAAAGTTGTGGTCCCAACACTGACCCCTGCAGAACTCCACTTGTCACCGGCCGCCATCCTGAGAAGGACCCCCTTATCCCCACTCTCTGCCTCCTGCCAGACAGCCAATCTTCTATCCATGCTAGTACCTTGCCTCTAACACCATGGGCTCTTATCTTACTGAGCAGCCTCCTGTGCGGCACCTTGTCAAAGGCCTTCTGGAAGTCCATGTAGATAACATCCATTGGCTCTCCTTTGTCTAACCTACTCATTACCTCCTCAAAGAATTCTAACAGATTTGTCAGGCATGACCTCCACCATTAGATACACTGCTACTGGTCCTTTGGCATGCTTAACATGTTATAAGCGGCACATTAGTAATTGACTTGAATCCCTTGTCAATCAAGATTCTATCTAATTCAGCCTTAAAAATATTCAATGACCCTGCCTCCTCCAGTCTCTGAAAAGAGAGTTCCACAGACTTATGATTCTCTGAGAGAAACATTTCTTGTCATCTCCATCTTAAATGGGAGACTCCTTAGTTTTAAACTATGTCCCCTAGTTCTAACCTCTCTCACAATGGGAAACATCCTTTCAGCATCCAGATATAGACAAAATGCTACAGATGCTGGAAATCTGAAAGAAAAACAAAAAATGATGGAAAAACTCAGCATCCAAAGACGCTGTCAGACCTGCTGAGTTTTTCCAGCATTTTTTGTTTTTCTTTCAGCATCCATCCTGTCAAGTCCCCTCAAGATATTATACGTTTCAATAAGATAGCCTCTCAATCTTCTAAACTCCAATGGATACAGGCCCAACCTGCCCAACCTTTCCTCACTGGATAAACCTCTCATTCCAGGAATCAGTCAAGTGAACCTTCTCTGAATTGCTTCTAATGCAACTATGTCCTTTCTTAATTAAGGAGACCAAACTGTACACAGTACTCTAGATGTGGTCTCACCAATACTCTATACAAATGTAGCAAAAAATACCTACTTTTATATTCCATTTGCCTTGCAATAAACGACAACATTCCATTTGCCTTCCTAATCACTTGCTTTACCTGCATACTAACATTTTTGTGATTCATGTACCAAGACACACACATCCCACTGTACCTCAGAGTTCTGCAATGTCTCCTCATTTAAATACTATACTGACTTTTTTTATTCCTGCTGCCAAAATGGACAAGTTCACATTTTCCTACATTATACTTCATCTGGTAAATTTTTGCCTACTCATTTAACCTTTCTATATCCCTTTTCAGACTCCTCATGTCCTCTTCACAACATACTTTCCTACTTATCTTTGTGTCATCAGCAAATTTAGCAACTATACATTCAATCCCAGCATCCAAATCATTAATATAGGTTGTAAATAATTGAGGCCCCAGCACTGATCCCTGTGGCACTTCACTTGGTGCAACTTGCCAACCCAAAAATGACCCATTTATGCCTACCCTGTTTCCTGTTAGCTAAACAATCCTCTATCAATCCTAATATGTTACCCACTACACTATGAGCTCGTACTTTGTATAGCAACTTTTGATGTGGCACCCTTGTCAAATACCTTCTGGAAATCTAAGTACACCACATTCACAGAGCCCTCTTTATCCGTGTTGCTTGTTACTTCCTCAAAGAACTCTAATGAATTAGACAAACACAATTTCCCTTTCACGAAGATAAAAGCAAAATACTATAGATGCTGGAAATCTGAAACAAAAACAGAAAATGCTGGAAAAACTCAGCAGGTCCGACAGCATCTGTGGAGAGAGAAACAGAGAAGAGTCAAATGAACTTGAAACATCGACTCTGTTTCTATCTCCACAGATGTTCCCAGTATTTTCTGTTTTTGTTCCCTTTCACAAAGCCACGTTGACTCTGCCTGATTGAACTAAGAGTGCCCTTCTGTAACCACCTTAATAAAGATTCCAGCTTTTTCCCTGTGACAGATGTTAAACTAACTGGTCTGTAGTTCCCTGTTTTCTGTCTCCCTACCATCTTGAATAGAGGAGTTACATTCGCTATTTTGTAATCAACAATTTAACAATATTGTTTAATTTGCCATCTTAACTAGTTTTAAATTGATCACATAGCTTATATTCTCTTGATTTTGAAAGATTAAAAAGTAACCTGCTTGAGATAGCTAAAATTAATAAGTGATTCAGTTGGATAGGTATAGAAAAACTATTTCCTCTGGTGGTAAAATCCAGAAGTGTTCTAACCTTAAAATTCCTCCTTTAGGAGAGAAGTTGGGAAACACCTTTCCACATAAACATGGTGGAAATTTGGAACGCACTCCTCCAAAACGTTGTGGCCAGGATTTTCCATGGGAAATTTGACAGCCCAGCCAAAAGTCCATTGACTTTCAGCGGGACCGGACGATCCCGGTGGCGGGCGAGGCTGGAAAATCCCACCCTGTGTGTCAATTGAAATTTTCAAGACTGAGATTGATAGATTATTTTTGGATAAGGTTATCAAGGGTTATGGAACAACGACAAGTAAATGGATTTTTTTTTTATTCGTTCATGAGATGTGGGCATCGCCGGCTTGCCCAGCATTTATTGCCCATCCCAAATTTCCCTTAACCAGGTGGTGGTGAGCTGCCTTCTTGAACCGTTGCAGTCCATGTGGTGTAGGTACACCAATGTGTTGTTAGGGAGGGAATTCCAGGATTTTGACCTCGCGCCAATGAAGGAACGGAGATACATTTCCAAGTCAGGATGGTGAGTGGCTTGGAGAGGACCAGGTGGCGCTATTCCCATGTGTCTGCTGCGTTTGTCCTTCTAGATGATAGTGGTCGTGAGTTTGGAAGGTGAGGCACAGATGATGCATGGTCTGAGTGCCTACTCCTATTCCTTTGTTTCTATTTCCCCAGCGGTCAACCTCATGAAACACCTTTGGCTTCTGACACAAGCAGCCCCATTGATGAATTCACCCTTGGAATAGATGCACAAACTGTCATTTTCACTGCTGACCAGCAGAGTGCGCTCTTTGATCTTTTCCAACCAGATTTCCAGGCATATAGCCCGTGAAGGCTGGCTGGAAACTATATGCACCAGTGACTGAATATTTTTTGGGGAGGTGAAACAGGGGATGGGGCAATTAACGAGGTGGGGTAGGTTGATGGTGGGGAAAGGGGGAGAATTGCCAAAATATATGTGCATTATATTCAATCCTGGTTGCAATGTATCGTTTATCTATTTCTAGCTTTTTGCTAAATCTCTATTATAGCTGAATTGATATAACCTAAGATAAAAAACATAAAGCCCTAGTCATTGGAATTCTCAACTAAAAATCGTAAAATGCTGCAATTACATAACAGATCCCACTGTGTCCGTGAGGGGAAAAGAAGTGTTCATTCTTCAGGTATGAATCTTAAAGAGCTCTGATGAAAGGGCTAAATCAAAACACTAATCTGTCTTTTCAATTTTCAAGTAATGGCAGGTGTGCTGTGTTTTTATTTAAAATATATAAAACAATTGTATTTAAGTTTTTGAAACATGCATGCACACCAAAGATGACCCTGCAATGATCATAGAATCATACAGCACAGAAGAAAGCTATTCAGCCCATCATGCCTATGACAGCTCTTTGAAAGAGCTATCTCATTAGTTCAACTCCCACGATCTTTCCCTATAAGCCCTGCAATTCTTTCCTGTTCACATATAAATCCAGTTCCCTTTTAAAAGTTAATATTGAATCTGCATCCACCAACCTTTTCAGGTAGTTTCTCCTTATTTACCTTATCAAAATTAGATTAGAAAATGTTAACAGGATACAGCCTGTAAAAGGTGAGCCTCTATTCCACTTTTACTATGCAAATATCAGCAGCTTGAAAAATACATTGTGCATGCTCCCAGCCTGGAGGCCTGAGATCAGCTCAGAATTGGGGATTGACCCTCATTTAAGGGGAGGTGGTAGTGTAGCGGTAATGTCACTGGACTAGTAATCCACGAGGCCCAGGCTAATGCTCTGGGGACATGACATCAAATCTACAACAGCTGGTTGAATTTAAATTCCATTAATACACCTGGAATACATCTGTAAGAACCCATCTGGCTCACTAATGCCCGTTAGGGAAGGAAATCCTTCATCCTTATCTGTCTGGCCGACATGTGACTCCAGGTCCACAGCAATGTGGTTGACTCTTAAATCCTCTCTGAAATGGCCTAGCAAACCACTCAGTTGTTTCAAAGCCTACAAAAAGGAATGAAACCAGTGGACCAACCAGCATTGACCTAAGTACTGGAAACAATAACGGCAAACCCAGCCCTGCCAATCTCGCAAAGTCCTCCTTACTAACATCTGGGAGCTTGTGCCAAAACTGGGAGACTAGTCAAGCAATAGCCTGTGGTCACACTCACAGGATCATGCCTTGCAGACAATTTCCCCGACACCACCATCAACATCCCTGGGTTTGTTCTGTCCCACTGGCAGAGCAGACTCACCATAGGTGGTGGAACAGTGGTATACAGTCGGGAGGGCTTTGCCCTGGGAGTCCTCAACATCGACTTCGGACCCAATGAGGTCACACGGCATCAAGTCAAACATGGGCAAGGAAGCTTCCTGCTAAATACCAACTACTGCACTCCACACCCCCACCTCCAATGAGTACTCCTCTATTTTGAACACCACTTGGAAGAAGCACTGAGGGTGGCAAGAGCACAGAATGTACTCTGGATGAGGGACCTCAATGCCCATCACCGAGAGTGGCTCGGTGGCACCACTACTGACTGAGCTGGCTGAGTCCTAAAAAGACATAACAACTAGACTGTGTCTTCAGCAGGTGGTGAGGAAACCAACAAGAGGGAAAAACCTACTTCACCTTGTCCTCACCAATCTACCTGTCACAGTTGCTTCTGTCCATGATAGTATGAGAGTAGGAGAGTGACCACTGCACTGCCCTTGGAGAGACTAAGCCCCATCTTCACATTGAAAATATTGTGTTATATGGCACTATCACAGTGCTAAATGATTTCAATCAGATCTAGCAACTTTAAACTGGGCATCCATGAGTTGCTGTGCTCCATCATCAGCAGCAGAACTGAATTCAACCATAATCTGTAACCTCATGGCCTGGCATATCCCCCACACTACCATTACCATCAAGCTGGGGGATCAACTGTGGTTCAATGAAGAGTGCAGAAGGGCATGCCAGGAGGAGCACCAGGCATACTTAAAAATCAGGTGTCAATCTGAAACTACAACACAGGATTACTTGCATGCCAAATGGTGGAAGCAGTAAGCAATAGGCAGAGCTAAGCAATTCCACAACCAGTGAATCAGATCTAACTCTGCAGCCCTGTTATATCTAGTCGTGAATGGTGGTGGACAATTAAGCAACTAATGGGATGAGGAGGCTTCACAAGTATCCCCATTGGGCTGGTCCAGTTCAGTTTCTTGCCCATGGTAACCCCCAGGATGTTGGTAGTGGGGGTTTCAGCAATGGTAATGCCATTGTGTGTCAAGGGGAGGTGGTCATTGCCTGGTACTTGTGTGGCATGAATATGAATCCCCATTCTCAATGATGGGGGTGCATAGCACATCAGTGCAAAAGACAAGCTGAAGCATTTGCAACCATCTTCAGCCAGAAGTGCCGAGTGGATGATCCATCCTGGCCTCCTTCTGAGTTCCCCAGCAGTCTACAGCCAATTTGATTCACTCCAAGTGATATCAAGAAAAGGCTGAAGGCACTGGATACTGGAAAGGCTATGGGCCCTGACAACATTCTGGCAATAGTACTGAAAACTTGTGCTCCAGAGCTAGCTGTGTCCTGAGCCAAGCTTTTCCAGTACAGCTACAACATTGGCATCTACTGGCAATGTGGAAAATTGCCCAGGTATGGCCTGTCCACAAAAAGCAGGTCAAACCCACTCAGCCAATTATCCCCCAGCAGTCTACTCTCGATCATCAACAAAGTACTGGAAGAGGTCATCAACAGTGCTATCAACCGGCACTTGCTCAGCAATAACCAGCTCCATGACACTTAGTTTGGGTTCTGCCAGGGCCATTCGGCTCACAAACTCATTATAGCTTTGATCTAAAATGGACAAAAGAGCTGAACTCCAGAGGTGAGAGTGTCTGGCCTTGACATCAATGCAGCATTTGACCGAGTGGGAGATAAAGGAGCTCTAGCAAAACTGGAGTCAGGGGGAGTCCACTGATTGGAATCATATCTAGCACAAAGGAAAATGATTGTGATTGGAGGTCAATCATCTCAGTCCCAGGACGTTACTGTAGGAGTTCCTTAGGGTAGTGTCCTAGGCATCCCACCATCTTCAGCTGCTTCATCATTGACCTTCCCTCCATCATAAGGTCAGACGTGGCTAATGACTGTGCAATGTTCAGCACCATTCATGACTCCTGAGATACTGAAGCAGTCCGTGCAGCAAGATCTGGACAATATCCAAGCTTGGGCTGATAAGGGACAAGTAATATTCATGCCACCCAAGTATCAGGCAATGACCACCTCTCCTTGACATGTAATGGCATTACCATTGCTGAATCACTCACTATCAACATCCTGGAGGTTACCATGGACCAGAAACTTAACTGGATCAGCCATATAAATGCTGTGGCTACAAGAGCAGATCAGAGGCTAGGAATTCTGTGGCAAGTAACTCACCTCCTGACTCCCCAATACATGTCGACCATCTACAAGGCACAAGTCAGGCGTGTGAAGGAATACTCTCCACTTGCCTGGATGGGCGCAGCTACTACAACACTCAAAAAGCTTGACACCATCCAGGACAAAGCAGCCTGCTTGATGCCACCCCATCCACCACCTTAAACATTTATTCTCTCCACCACTGATGCACAGTGGCAGCAACTTACAAGGCTTCTTCAACAGCATCTTCCAAACTTGCGACCTCAACCACCTTGAAGGACAAAGGCAGCAGACGCACGGGAATACCAGCACCTGCAAGTTCCCTCCAAACCACTCACCATCCTGACTTGGCATTATATCGCCGTTCCTTCACTGTTGCTAGATCAAAATCCTGGAACTCCCTTCCTAACAGCACTGTAGGTGTTGCTACACCACGTGGACAGCGGTTCAAGAAGGCAGCTCACCACCATTTTCTCAAGGGCAATTAGGAATGAACAAAAAATGCTGGCCTATCCTTCAACACCCACATCCCATGAACAAATTAAAAAAAGACCATTTTCTGCACTGTTGTGCTTCCAGAGGCAGTTCGCAAGTGGCAGATTACAAAGGTTGGCTGGCTTACCTTGCCGCCAGGAGCCCAGAGGTATCTCCAAGCAGAGAGTTGGTAAGGGATAGGAGGGAAGAAGCTTGACACCATCCAAGACAAAGCAGCCCATTTGATTGGCATCCCATCCACGAACATTCACTCCTCCACCACCAATGCACCATAAGAGCAGTGTGTACCATCTACAAGGTGCACTGCAGGAATTCACCAAGGCTCCCATTCACATTCCAAATCCATGACTGCTAGAAGGACAAGGGCAGCAGACAGATGGGAACACCTCCACCTGGAAGTTCCCCCCCAAGCCACTCACCAACCTGACTTGAAACTATATCATTGTTCCTTCACTGTTGCTGGATCAAAATCCTGGAACTTCCTTCCTAACAGCACTGTGGGTGTACCTACACCACATGGACTGCAGTGGTTCAAGAAGGCAGCTCACCACCACCTTCTCGAGGGCAATTTGGGGTGGGCAATAAATGCTGGCCCAGCCAGCAATGCCCACATCCCATGAGTGAATTAAAAAAATCATGCCAATTCTACATTCAGAAGAGAACTCCTGCTCCTCCAAACTCCACAAGAAAGCCTTTTTTTAACTGTTGTTTGAGGAAAACTTAGCTTTCGTTGATAGCTGCTGAAGAACTGTGTGGGGCAGACCTGCCACTTTGTCCTCATCAGGAACAAGTTTTCCTGAGGGAGCCTTCAGGCATTATAATTTAACTATCTAAGGGACCTAAGGTAGCCACCAAGAGGTCTAAAATATGGGCTAAGTTAATTTAGCACATGTAGGGTATCCAACCATCGTTAAATTTGTTAGCGCTGCAACTGTTTTACACTCATAAAGCTGGTGCAAGCACACCAACTTCAACCCCTAAACCTGACTCTTTTTGTGACGTGCAAATTTTTGAACATCACTTCTATTCTTACCAGATTAGTCAATGACAGCACTTTGCTACAATTGACAGAAAAGACATGTCATGCAATTTGCAATCACAACGGCAAGAAAGCAGGGCATTGAGGGTGAATTCATTGGTAATCAGATAATAAATACCATGGAAGGTGGGCCGAACCACCTAACCACTGAGGGCAAAGATCATTGTGTAAGGTTTAAAACAAAGGGGGGGGTGGAAAAGAGGAATGTGCCTCAAAGCAAGAAAAGAGACTTGCATTCATACAGACCTTTCATGACCTCACAATGACCCAAAGCGCTTTATAGCAAATTAAGTATTTTTTTAAAAAATAAAAATACTCAGCCAGCCTAGCAGCATCTGTGGAGGCAGAAGTAGAGTTAATGCTTCGAGTTAAATATGACTCTTTTTGAGAAGAGTCCAGAAGCTTTCTTGTCAGGTTGCTTTCCTCCTTGACCACTATTGATTCTAACTCATTTAGATGTTCCCTGCAGTCATATAATCATGTAAAAATTTCAATCATAACTTCATTCACGTTCAGAGATCAGAAGGAAGCCAGCAGCAGGGTAAAAAATCTTCAAGTTCGACATTTGTCCCTTGCTCTTGCCCCTGGTTCTTGATTTGATGAAGTGAGAACTTTTCATCCAGTACTACACCAAATAGCTGGTGAATTCTGTTCTTAAACCCTGTTCCAATGAATGAGAGAGGACAATTGTAGTATATTTTCTTCTGTATTCTTTTGTGGGAGTCACTGGCAAGGCCAGCATTTGTTCCCATCCATAATTGCCCTTAACTGAGTGACTTGCTAGGACAATGCTATTGGTCTGGAGTCACATGTAAAGATGATAGTTATCATGGTCACCATTACTGGGTGTAGTTTTATATCCCAGGTTTATTCATTGGATTTACACTCCTCCAGCTGTTGTGGTGGGACTTGAACCCATGTCCCCAGAGCATTAGCTTGGGCCTCAGAACTACAAGTCCAGAGATATTGCCACTACATCACCATCCATTACATGACCATCTCCCCATGTGTATTCAATACAAAGGGCAGGGGTTGGAGTACTACCCATACATGGGATCACTTCATCCCACACTCAAAAAGCAGTGAGCATGGATCATTGCTAACTCCTGAATTTTATAGCATGTAATGGGACAACCAGCCATTGTGTATGAACGCTCATCACCTCCCCGGCTGTTTCTTCTGCATGTACATACCTGCGCCTGTGTTGTTGTCTGAGGGGAAGTTATGCAGCTAATTAGTCCTGGCTTTTTTTTTGTCTGTTGTTTTAACCTGGACTAGTCCTTTAATAACATCAGCTCAATGCCAGCCCAGCCAAGAAGAAGCCATGAAGGGATAAATAAAAAAGAAAAAAATTGTCCCATCTGAGTAAGAACTCAGGCACCCACCACAAACACCACCCATCCCCACTATTATTTGTCTACTATTGGAAAAACAAGCGTTATCTCTGTTGACTGACTTTTGGATTCAGATGGACAAGTCCGAACAGTGTATTATATTAAAAAGAAGATATTAGCACACACACTTTCCCATTGTAAATGTTTTTTTATGGTGGAGCAGGGAGGGAAAGAAGAGATCTTTGTACATTTTCAAACAGTTAATGTGATGTAAGAAAGAAGATAAAACTTGAATTCAGATAGTGTCTTTTACAACCTTAGGGCATCCAAAGCACTTCTGAGCCAGTGAAGTACTTTTGAAGTGTAATCATTTGTTAGGCAAACCCAGCAGCGAATTTGTGCACAGCAAGGACCCCCAAATAGCAATGAGACGATGTCTAGATAATCATTTTTATGTTTGAGGGATAAATATGGTCAGGACACCAGGGAGAACACCCCTGATGGCCATCTGAGAGGACAGATGGGACCCAGTTTAATGTCTCATTGAAAAGATGTCACCTCTGACAAGGTGGCACTCCCTTAGAGGATCAATCTAGATGATGTGTTCACATCTGGAGTGGTGCTTAAACCCTTGATCTTCTGACTCAGAAATAAGCGTTGCCAACTTAGTCGAGCTGATGTAAAACTATGATATTCATACAACTTATATTTTGCACTAATTATGCAACTTTATTTTTCCACTTCTACTACAGCTAATCATTTAAACCTCCTGAAAACATAGAATTTTGCTTCAAACCTGCACTCCTGTTACAGCCAATGCTTTTTTCAATTTTACCTCCGTTTCAATGCCGAGCTGGAATTTTAATGGGTGGAAGATCACTTGTGTCCTGATTGGCTGCGTTCCCAATTCCTGATTTTCAATCCTGGCATGCAATGGGAGAACTAAAATCAAACCCCTACCCCAGAGTGTATTCAATAGGATGAAAGCAAGCGTCGTCATTGCCTTTCATTCAACTTCAGTTAGCTGAGCTTTCACCAGGAAATGACTACCTTACATTTTACCATCAACACTCATCAGCGCTTTCATTCAACTCTAATTTTAAATCATGACGTTGTGTAGAACTGAGAGTGAGTTGACTGTAACATCAGCTGAACATATCATTTGAGTAGCTTCACTACTAGAGTACTTTGCACGGTTCTGGTCTCCATATCACAAAAAGGGATATAGAAACATTAAAGAAAGTGCAAAGGAGGTTTACAAGAATAAAGCCAAACCTGAGAGTACAACTATGATGCAAGACTGAACAGGCTGGGGCTGTTGTCGCTGGAATAGAGAAGATTAAGACCTGTTGAGGTCTTTATAATGAAGAAGGAGAGGATGTAGGGAAGATATTTCCACTTGTGAGGGAGACCAAAATTAGGAATCGTAGGTGTAATATAGTCACTAATAAATCCAATAAAGAATTCAGGAGAAAGATCTTTAACTCAGAGAATGGTGAGAACGTAAAACTCTCTGCCACATAGAAGTGGTTGTGGCAAATGCATGGATACATTGAAGGGAGCTGGAAAAGCATGAGGGAGAAGGGAATAGAGGGTTATGCTTTTTTTTATTCTTTCAAACTGGCTAGGCCAGCCTTTATTGTCCATCCTTAATTGCCCTTGAGAAGGTGGTGGTGAGCTGCCTTCTTGAACTGCTGCAACCCATATGGTGACCCAGCAACAGTGAAGGAACAGCGATATATTTCCAAGTCAGGATGGGGAGTGGCGTGGAAGGAAACTTTCAGGTAGTGATATTCCCATGTGTCTGCTGCCATTGTTCTTCTAGATGGTCATGGTCGTGGGTTTAAAAGGTACTGTCTAAGGAGCCTTGGTGAGTCCCTGCAGTGCATCTTGTAAATGGTACACACTGCTGCCACTGTGCGTTGGTGGTGGAGGGAGTGAATGTTTGTGGATAGTTAGATGAGGAGGATCGGGTGAGATTAAGTAAATAGTGGAAGAAGGCTCATGAGAAGCATGAACACTAGCTTATGGTTGGTTCATATGGCCTGTTTCTATGCTGCAAACTCTGTGTAATTTAAACATGCACAGGTGGCCGGTGAAAGAACATATCGTTTAAAAGGATTAAGTGATATACCAGGGATTGCGGGAACTGAACTTGCAGTTAAGACACACGTAAAGTTACAAGCATCAGCTTTAGGGTCCTGCTGCCTGCCATTTCCCCAATATGTGTAGCCAACCGCTGAGGCTTCTCAAACTTAGAAAACAACTTAATCAGTTTCACACTAAGACTTTTTCTGCAGGGCTAGCTCAACACAAATATTGCAAAAAACTTTTGATCTTAAAATACGCTACTTGTACAAATTGTGTAGGTACCATGTGATGTGGAATCCAAGAGAGCATGCACACTTGCTGAATTCAGTAATAGAATAATGCAGTTCAAATGGGGACCATTTGGCTCATTATGCCTCTGCTGATTCTTTGAAAGAGTATCCAATTAGCTCCACTCCCATGCTCTTTCGCTGAAAGAATCTTTTTTCTTTAAGTATATATCAAATTCTCTGAAGGGGACTTTGACCTGCCTCCTGGATCAGCTGGTAACACCCCACCCTGAGAGATCACCATGTTAGTTGTCAGGGCTGAAGACACTGTGTTGGAACAGACCTTTTACAATGCAGTCTTTTAGCCATAATATAGCTTTTTAAAAATCAAAACATAAAAAGTTGTCATGAATGGAAATACATTGACGTTGGGTTACTATGCCCTGGTGAAATGTTGTCTGGTACACCATACCACAAAGGCACTGCACCTGACTCTTTGTTCTTGACTTTAGTATTTTCTATCCTATCTCAGGTCTTCTGGTTCATTATCCCCACCTGACAGGGACAGAAGGTTAGGCATCTGCTACCTGGTCCCTATCGACATTAAATATGCTAGCCTTTCTTCCACGTGTGGGTGGATACCGAGGCCCATGATCCTTGCCTGTTTATGTTAATTGGTCAAGATTGGTATCATAGTGGGTGGGAACAATATTTGTCTCATAACAATCCTATCTTTCAGAGTCAATGGAGTAGTAGCAAGATGATTACTGATGTCTTCTTGCATGAGGCCCCTCTGATGTGAAATTAGCAGCCGTCGAAATAGGTGGCTAGCACTGAGCAGCTGCACTAGCGCTCCTTAAAGACTCCACTGCCTAATCTTGAAGCCAAAATTCAGCAGGCTGAATCAGAATGCCAATTTAGAACCCTGCACCCTGCCTGCTCAATTTAAATGAGATTGGGGCATCAAAATGGCAGGGGCTTCTTCATAGCCAGTGTCAAGGAAAAATACCAACAACCACAGGTTACATCGAGAAAGAGTACTTTTATTCAAGCGCTAAACCGTGCAATGGCCATTGGGAGAGATCACCTAGATCTGCTCGACGTTACAGTGTTCAACAAGCAGTATTTATACAGTACAATTACATGACTCCAGCATATTTACACAGTGATCTTATTAACTTGCCCTTCTTTATTCTCTTATAATTATATCTAGGTTAGCTATTTGATTTTGCTTACCCACACAGTTTCTTGATCACCCCTTATCTCTTTTAACAATGTACTATTCATTCCATGTTACAGCATCTGTTTGTGTTTATCATGTCCTATATCCTTTTTATCTACTCTTTGCCTAACCTTTGATCCCAGGTCATTTCACGTGTCAAGGCTTGTTCTTCTTCTTTTTCTGTTCTTGCTTCCCTTTATAATTTAACCCTTTAGGTGATTTTCCTTTCTCAACAATCTCTTAATAAATTTATTTGATGACTTGGATTATTTTTCAATTAACTGCTCCTCTGGACTTTTCAGTCGAGTAGATTTTAGCTCCGACGTGATCCCAGACTGATACCTAGCTCCAAAAGGAAAATGCTTTTTGAATGATTTTTTGTTCATTCATTTGTACAGGGCTCCTTCCTTCCTTGGAATTATATGAATGAAACACAAAATACAGCTTGAACAATTCAGCCCGGATTTCTGCCACAATCATTAAAGTTATAAGTAAACTGATGGCCCTAAACAGTATTCAATATATAAAAGAAACCTTCAAGGATCAGTGGTCAGAGAAAAGAGCAAGAGGAAGCAACAAGCTTCAAACTGACATTTTTTTTCCTTCATATTTGCCTGAATGATATATTTACGATTAATTATTTGACAAGTCCTTACATGGGGCAACAGGAATAAAAAGGATTCCAGGAGCTGAAATGTAGTGACAGCTGTCTGATGTGTGTGTTTTCTTAATAGTCTGAAATAAGTGGATGTTGCAAGTCCTTACCTGGCTGTTTCACTTCTTATCCCCACCCCTTTGCCTTTCTAGTCCCAGTTTAATTTGCTAAACAGCAGCATGGATCAGAGTATCACCAACCGTGCATCCTCCGCCAGCCCTTACAACTCGGAGCACGCCTCGAATGTCCCAACACCGTCTCCCTACTCACAGCCAAGCTCCACGTTTGATACTATGTCGCCTGCTCCAGCAATCCCTTCCAACACAGACTATCCAGGACCACATTTATTCGAAGTCACTTTTCAGCAATCAAGTACTGCTAAGTCAGCTACCTGGACCGTGAGTCTGCTCTTTCGTATTTTTGATTGAGATATTATTGTAAAGAAAGTAAATTATTTATATGAAAATAATGTGATCCTTCTTAATTCATCAGCAAAAAAGGGGTGTTTTCAGCCTCGGTCCCTTGTAATATTTTCTTTGTTCTTCTTCTCTTTACTTTCTCTTCTCCACACGGAGATTGTATTATCTAAATGTGATGTGCAACTTATGTTAAAGTTTTATTGGAGATTAACTTAAGGCAACTTTGAAACTTGGTGTTTTGTTGAAATGACTGTATTGATTTCAATGTGTACCCTGTGCATCCCACTGCATGCCAGACAGTAAATACCTGCCTTTGCAACAGAAATATAATTTTAACTGCGGTCTGGCCAGAAAATGAACCAGAATGCAAGATGCTCAAACTTCTCCAGCTGTAACATCTGCACTTTCTCCAATGAGAGAAGCCAAAATATTTTTAATTGTGAAAATTGGTTTTAACACAAGTCAGTAGTCTGCTGAAAACGTGTTTTTTTTATCCTGTCTCTTATACATCTTAAAGATTATGTCTTGCAGCAAGACATGACTGAACATGCTCGCAATCCAAGCACATGTTGGATGCTGCTTGTGCTATCTCCTGGAGGGAGATGTTCAGACTTGCTGCAGACAAGCAAGCATCCTGTCCAACAGTAGAAGAAGCGCGGCTCCCTGTCTGCTGGTAACTGATGGGATAATTAGTGTTTTTCTCAAGTGCAATTTCAAATGTGCTGCTCATCCTTGTCTGTGCAAAGACTCGCCACGATGTGAAGGGCGTACAGTCAGGTTGTTGATTGGGCTGCTGCGATTGGCAGCGGTTAACTCTGGCTGAAATTAGCGACGCTGACTTTTCATTAAATTTAGAATGACATCCATAGTTTAACTGTTTCAGTTCTGGCCTATTGCATTTGCCCTGGATTCATGCACAAATTGAGGCTACAATTGCAGTAACGTCCTCTGTGGTAGCGTAGTGTCAAGGGTCGGTTCTGTACCATACTGGGGCTCTGGTTGCTATACAGCTTTTCCCTGTTATGTACTGTGACTCTCACAGCAACAGCACAACGTGAAAAGAACAGGATGCAAGATGTTGCTTGAACAATTTCTGGCTATTGGACCTTACTTCCTGGTCAGGGAAGGTTCCACACAGGATATCGGTAGGGAAGATCCATTCTGGTGAACTGAGAACTCAGCCTCCCCTGCCATCAACTGGCTCCAGAAAAATAGTTGTTTGGTGCTGTCAAATGCAGTGTCTCTATTAGTTGCTGATACCCACTTCTTTAGACCTTATCTGGCACCTCCAAAGGCAACACCGACACTTTACAAAGTTGCTGTTACCCTGGAAAAAAGAACTACTCTAGGGACCAGTCCAACAAGGGTACAAGACTCCTAAGAGAGTCGGATCTAAGTGACCATTTTCATGAACCCTAGAGGTGAATCACATCGACTTTACACCACCACATCCAACTTCATACCAGATCTTTAATACTGACTGATGAAATCATTACGTAGCATTTACACATGTGATTAAAAAATGATTTTTTTTTTGGGTGCTATGAGTGCCCATTGAGCTTCAAAATTATGTCTGTAAATGATGTCTGTGTTGTGAGTGCACATTTGTGGGGCAACTTGTACCGGATATGATATTGGTGCAAGCTTTAACACACATGCAGTGAACGTCTACCAGAAATATGCGGAGCAGACGGATAATGTCGTCATGCACAACACTGATTTTGCGCTAGCAGTACAATTTTGATCTCACTTTCTTCCAGGCATGGATGCATTAGTAGATATTCCCCTTGGAAATACAGCATGGTTAGAAAAATGAGCAGAGGGCATACTGGGTAGGGCAAGCTACTGGAAGAGGAAGAAGGAGGAGGGGGTGAAGGGCTCTCGACAGGAAGCCACATTCGCACAGTGTTCAGGGAGCAATTCTCCTATCTCTTTTTTATTCATTCACGGGATGTGCCAGCATTTATTGCCCATCCCTAGTTGCCCTTGAGAAGGTGGTGGTGAGCTGCCTTCTTGAACCACTACAGTCCATGTGGCGTAGGTGCACCCCCAGTGCTGTTAGGAAGGGAGTTCCAGTCCCAGCGACAGTGAAGGAAGATATATTTCTAAGTCAGAATGGTTCCTCAGCGAGGAACGATGGGTGATACGTCTCTACTTCAATAAGGATATCCTCGCTGAAATTTGTCACCTGCTGCAGCCACAGCTGGCAGCCTCATTGTGGGACAAGGACCACATTGCCAGTGACTGTCAAGGTGAGCATGGCAATCAATATTTATTTGTCTGGCTCCATCCAGGCTGGAGCTAGAGTTATTTGCAACACCTTGCAGTTTGTCATCTGCTTGTGTAAGGAAGTCAATGAGGATTCAAAGAGAGACACTACATTTAATTTGCATGTACATTGCTTTGTGGGTTCCACATGTTAACTTTGTCCTATGCTGGAACTGAAAGGGATTCCATTCCCTCAATGTCAAGACGGTGTCCGACCATAGACAATGAATCATACAGGTCAGTGCCTGGCATCCTGGCAGCAATAATGCTGCCTTCATTCTGAGGCAATCTGCTGTGCCAAGCGCATTTGAGCCAGCATGAGACACCAAAGGGTAGCTATTGGTTGACAAGGGCTATCTACTGAAGACATGGCTCATAACTCCAGTGCACAACCCACACACATGCATAACATGCACATAGTGAAAGCCATGCTGTCAGATGAAATGTGATAGGCAGACCACAGCATGCTGAAACAATGCTTCTACTGCCTGGACCACTCTGGTAGAGCCCTGCAGTACTCTGCAGAGTGGCTGTCAAGATTTGTGATGGTCTGCTGCATACTGCACAACCTTGCCATCATGAGGGCACAGCCACCAGCTATACAGGAGGAGGAAAAGGTGGAAGAGAAAGGTGGGGGCAACCTAGGCAGTCCCTTTCTGCCTGGGCTGTCTGTGAAGGCCTCATTCATGTGTGAGACCAGTAAATGCAACCCCAATTCCTGACTCACCAACACTTCCACACCTCTTACCACTGTCACTGACCATCACAGTGAAAACTTAGCCACAATACAAAATAAAAAACACCTCAAAATAAACATTCCAAACCAAATTTATAAATTAAATCATGCCTTGTTGCATGAAAAATCTAACAATTCACCTTGTACATGTCTGTCTCCTGTGTGCCTTAGCCTATCTTAGCGCTCCAATGCAGTTGCTACCAAAGAGGTTGCAAAATGGGTAGCAGAAAGCTGCTGAATTTCAGTGAAGGATACTGCATGTAACTTTGGAGAATGACCTCGAGCAGCTCTAAGTCCAGGAGGCCCAGCTGTGGCCTGCACCACCTTGGTATGCGCAGCTGCGGTCTAGGCTGACTGGCTGACAGGCAACAACAAGGGTACAGTGACAGTGTGGAAGCACAAGAGTTGTCTTCCTGAGAGGAGATAGCAAGTTTATGTTCCATGAAACATTGCCACTCACCCAGGGCAAAGCCTCAACAATCCTATGGAGGGCAGATTTTTGGATTGCTGTAACACTTTTCAAACCCCTTATCATATAATAATCCACTGCCATGATGGCAGCATTCTGAGCTTCCATGGCAGCAAGCTGACCTTGTGCGACAGAGTCAGAAGTTCCAGTGCAGTACTCAGACATTGAGTGGCTGCTACTTGTCCTGTAATGGAAGCTGTGGCATTGACCATCAGAGGCTGCATCAAGTGTGTGAACAGAGTTGGCCACCATTCCACCACTTGGCTGGAAAAGATGGGCTCCAAGCTCTGTGCCAAGTTGGTGCTGAACTCCTCCATGCACCTTGACATTCAATGCAGGCTTTCGTCCTGCCGATGCACCAAACATTTTATTGTGCATACACATCAGCCTTCTTCTATATTCCCATTGAAGTTCCCATCTGAGTCATTTGTAATGGAAGAAGCATGTGTCCTCACTCTCTGGGGTGTTGGCCATCCACACTTCCCTTTGCCCCTGCCCCGGCTGCAGGCTATCTGTGCCCGGTGTCTTCTTAGGTGTGCCTCCCACCTCAATGCTATCGTCCAAATTATGCACACTGTCAGTATCTGAACTGGTGCCTGTAAATGAAATTGAGTTACAGTGCATCTTCATCTTCATCTTCACTTTCATCTTTACTGCCTGGCCGGATTGAGTCTAAGGAAGACAAAAGGCACAAGGGTAAGTTTGAAGTGAGGGAATAAGTGGAAGGTAAGAGGTGCATACTTACACCATCTGCAGATTGTAAATCCATAGATATTGTGGGACGATGAGGAAGTGGGGTATGAGAAGAGGGTTAGGCATGAGAAGCTGTCATCTTCAATAATTTCAGCCCCGCCTCTGACCATGTCCTCAACAACAAATGTTCCAATAATGGTCAGAACCATCTTCTCCATGGACACGCCTTTCTTAGGGGTAGCTCTTGCTGCCTCAGGTTATGCGGCATCTTGTCTTTTAAGAGAGAAGTCTGTCTAAACTGAGTTTTGTCTAATCTGGGTGATGTGGTAGTCATAATTGGGTAGCTGTTGGTGTGTGCAAGCTGAGACATGTAGGTGTGAGGCTTGCAGCAGTGCTGAGTTTATGAGAATAAGGTGAAAGGTATGAATGAGCCCTGATTGATAGAGATTGTTGGTCAGTGAGCGATGCGGGTGTAGTGAACTGAGCAGTTTCTGAAGCTAGTGGTTCAATGGGTGAGATATGGCATTTGAAGATGCACTCACTATCTTGACTGCTCTTGTGAGGCCATTGAACCTCTTACATCATTGCATTCAGCTTGATCTACCTTGGGAGCTTGACTATCCAAGCCCTCCATGGCTATCTGCTCCCACTGCTTTTTGAGCCTGTCTCTGGAAGGCCTCCTTCCCCTGCATGTACAGGACACTACTTTCCACCTCCTCCAGTGCAGCATCAGAAAATTCTAGATGATCACATATTGTGTCATTCATCACTGTTTCCCAATTCAGACTTATTTCCTGCACGACTGCCAACACTTGTCCCGTCTACAGTGCTCCTCCCTTTTAATAGTTGTAACCTAGCTTAAAGCAGTGAAGATTAGCATCAACTGGCGCTAGAAGTTACAATTTTGCATCCAGCCGGTCATCAGCATGGTTAATGTTCGCTTCAAGCAAAAATCATTCAAGTGAGCAGGCAGCATGAAGTTGGCATGCTACCTGCTTTGCAATCAATGGGCACAAGTTTGCACATCATAATCCCCACAGCCGTTTTTAGGGCTATCCAATTTACCCTCCTCAGCCTCCACCAACTACTTTGTTTTCTCCACCTACCCCACCCTGGTCTCAGCCCAAGAACAAAGGCAGGTTCAAATCCTGCTCTGCTTAGTGCTCAGGCTGCCCTGTGGGCAATGCCAAGCAGAGATAGAAACACCACCAGCATAGTAAGAAAATTTGAAGAGTGAATCATACCTGGGAAGTTGCTGGCTGTAAATGGCATTTAGCTACAAAGGTTCACCATCTTGTTTGGTTGCAGAGTTGTCAATCCTGGAGGACAAGGAAGAAGGGATTTAAAAATACAAAGGAAGAGAGGCAATATTCCTTAAAAAAAAGGACACGCACACAGACACGCACACAGACACGCACACAGACACACACATAGACACCTTCATCAATCTCATGACATCTTGGAGAGAATGAAGAATAAAAAGACAAGGTTCTCGTACACTGCTTACCCCTGGCTCTGAGCAAATTAATAACAGCAACCATTAGATGGCTGTGTCCATCCAGAGAAGATGGAGCAGCTTTCAAAACACAATGTTTGGAAATAGGCAGTGGGTCTGTCTGCATTTGTAAAGAGAAAGGGGAGTCAGTGGCGTAATGGTATTTTTTCTCGATTAGTAATCCGGAGGCCCAGGCTAATGCTCTGGGGATATGGGTTCAAATCCTACCATGGCTGCTGGTGGAATTTGAATTCAGTTAATAAATCTGGAATATGAAGCTAGCCTCAGTAATGGTGGCAATGACAGCTATCATTATTTGTTGTAAAAGTGCATCTGCTTTATATTGCCCTTTAGGGAAGGAAATCTGCTGACCTTAAGTGGTCTGGCTTGTGTGTGACTCCAGACCCATAGCAATGTGGTTGACAAATGCTGGCCTTGCCAGCAACACCAACATCCCATGAAAGATTATGGGAGAAAAAAAGGGTATTTCATATGGCGACCACCCATTGAACTGGAGGTATTGGAGAGGGTGCAGAGGATATTTGCTAGAATGATACCAGTGATGAGGGACTTCAGTTGTATGAAGAGACTAGAGAAGCTGGGATTGTTCTCCTAACAGCAGAGAAAGTGGAGATCTAATAAAAGTGTTTGAAATTATGAAGGATTTTGATAGAATAAATAGAAGAAACTGTTTTCACTGGCAGGGGGATAAGTAACCAGAGGACACAGATTAAAGATCATTGGTAAAAGAACCACTGAGGAGATGAAAATAATTTTTTATTACACAGTTTGTTATAATCTGGAATGCAATGGTAACTTTTAAAGGGGAATTAGCTATATACTTGAAGAGGCAAAATTTGAAGAGCTATGGGAAAAGGCAGGAGAGTGGGATTAATTGGAGAGTTCTTTCAAAGAGCTGGCCCAAGCGTGCTGGGCCAAATGGCGACCTCCTTTGGTGTGTAATTCTATAAACTGCTCTGACAAAGGAGACCAATTTAAAGCATTGACCTACTTTACTCTTTACAGATGCTGACAGACCTGCTGTGTATTTCCAGGCTTATTTCAGATTTCCAACACTTGCACTTTAAAAAAAATGCCTACTGTAGTGTAGAATGGATGTGGTGGCAGGGGGTTTGGCAGAAGAAAACAACCAAAAAGATAGCTTTTCTGTGCTGTTTTACACGTACAGTAGCTTGGACATACACTTAATAAGATAAATTAATTCCAGAGTTTGCACATTTTTGACCTTTAAGACACTAATATGTGATGCCATTGTGTTCCTGTTTATTCAGCACCTCAAGGTTTAAAATACTATCACCGCTTATTTTGTGTGTTCCAGCAAGACACTTCTTTTAATTTAAGAAATGGAGCTTCCTCCAAATTGCACAGAGGATGAATGTGTCATCAGATGTGACACTGAACCATACAACCAAGGCAGGTTTTGATTGGTTTCCAGTCTGTCCTGGGTTAGCTGGTCTCATGCATGGCACTGGGAGGATACTTCAATTGGTCTCCACTCCACTAAGCTACAATGGAGAGGGAAATCAACTGGGGCCAATGCTCCTGATTGCTACCCAGTGATGCCAGCTGTTTACAAAGGGCACATACAAGTGATTGTTTGGTGAGAACAGGATAAAATTCAGCTTTGACATTCCCATGGTAAAATTGCCTGCGGACACTCTCTGCCCAGATGGCCACATGCAGATTGTCTGCTTGTTTAAGGCTGCTGGCACCTTAGAACTGTACCCCAGCAAGAGTCAACACCTTCAGGAGAGGAGGGGAAAAGTGCCAAAGAATTTCAGAGTGTGGCCTTCCGAAAATTCATTAACCTGTACAATTAAGTGCAGAGACAGGCTTCAACCCTTCAATGAGCATTGTGGACAACAGTTTGGATGAAAATGCAAATTGACTATTTATTTTTGCTGATGTGGCTTGTTTTAGTGAAGGAAAGCAACACCTCAGGATAATGCATCAAAATGACCTTCCCCTCCAGTACACTTAGCCCCCAACTACTAATATCAGCCATCATTTTTCTGCTATATCCTTGGTACTCCTTTGTTTAATATCATGGTTGCTTTGTGTTACCTCAATCTATGCAGTCTAACATGCATATTTCTAGAGTTTGAATAATATTATTGAAGATAAACATTGATAAGGCCATCCTAGCACTTATTAAATATACTATCCTCTACCCTGTGAGAGACAGACATTTTTTTTTATTCATTGATGGGATGTGGGCGTCACAGGCTAGGCCAGCATTTATTGCCTATCCCTAATTGTCTTTGAGAAGGTGGTGGTGAGCTGCCTTCTTGAACCACTGCAGTCCAAGTGGTGTAGGTACATCCACAGTGTTGTTAGGAAGGGAGTTCCAGGATTTTGACCCAGCGACAGTGAAGAAACGGTGATATATTTCCATGTCAGGATGGTGAGTGACTTGGAGAGGAACTTCCAGGTGGTGGTGTCCCATGTGTCTGCTGCCCTTGTCCAGAATTCTAGATGGTTGTGGTTGTGGGTTTGGAAGGTGCTGTCTAAGGAGCCTTGGTGGGTCCCTTCAGTGCATCTTGTAGAGAGTGTACACTGTTGCCACTGTGCATCGGTGGTGGAGGGAGTGAATGTTTGTGGATGGGATGCCAATCCAGTGGACTGCTTTGTCCTAGATTGTGTCAAGCTCCTAGAATAGTGTTGAAGCTGCACTCATCCAGGCAAGTGGAGAGTGTTCCATCACATTCCTGACTTGTGCCTTGTAGATGGTGGACAAGCTTTAGGTAGTCAGGAAGTGAGTTACTCATTGCATGATTCCTAGCTTCTGACCTGATCTTGTAGCCACAGTATTTGTATGGCTAGTCCTGTTCAGTTTCTGGTCGATGGTAACCCCCAGGAAGTTGATAGTGGGGGATTCAGCGATGGGGATACCTTTGAATGTCGAGGGGTGATGGTTAGATTCTCTCTTTTTTGGAGATGGGCATTGCCTGGCACTTGTATGGCGCAAATGGTACTTGCCACTTGTTAGCCCAAGTCTGGATATTGTCCAGATCTTGCTGCATTTGGATGTGGACTGCTTCAGTATCTGAGGAGTTGCGAATGGTGCTGAACATTATGCAATCATCAGCGAACATCCCCCCTTCTGACCTTATGATGTAAGGAAGGTCATTGTTGAAACAGCTGAAGATGTTTGGGCCTAGGGCACTACCCTGAAGAACTCCTGCAGATATCCTGACACTGAGATGATTGACCTCCAACAACCACAACCATCTTCCTTTGTGCTAGGAAATATACTTCATCAGCTGAATCATTGCTAATATGCTATTAAACAGGGTTCAAATTAATCACTGTTTATAGTCATCAAGTAAAGTTGAATTAGGCTGGAGGCTGATTGGACCAGGGCACACAAACATAATTCAGTCTTCAATTTCAAGTTGTATATTTTGCCTTATGTTTGTATTGTCAATATAAATTCTTCTGCACTCATTTATAATGGAAACTGCTAATGTAAACTTTCCATCCTGTAATTACAACCTCCTGCCAGTGAATGTATATAAGGAATTTATAATGGCAAAAGTTAACAGGAGTGCATGCAAATGCAATATTTGTAACATAAATTTAGGGTCAAGCTTTGTGTCACCCACTCAATAATACTCTTGATGAACCTCTTATCCTCTCTTTCTCTTCTCAAACTGCAGTAAGGCCTTGGGCCTTCACATGGGTTCCTCAAGAAAATAAAATAAATCATCACTTGGCAAATATTTCCGTGTTGTTCAACATTGTTGTGCTAATGATTCGGCAGCATTCTCCACTTTTGTAGTGCTTTGATTCTTGCTTAGCTGCCTGAAGGGATTTTATAAAAACAAGACTGCGTTGTCAGCACAGGGCACAGGGAGTAGTCCTGTTAATTTAACCAAATCTGTGATTAACAGATCTGCCCCCCCTACTCTCATTAATCAAAATATCTTTATGTAGACTAGATATAATTGAGACAAATAGGCATTTTAATTAATGTTCTACAACTGATAATTGCAAAAAGGACTAAAATGTACTACTTCAATCTACAAAATCCAACATTCCTTTGTTTCCAGTGGTTGGGCAATATTTCACCCTGAGACTTTCTAAGGTATGGATATTTGCTGAACAAAATTTCCAATTTAACCTGAAACTTGGCATCCAACACAGAATTATTTCCGAAATCTGAGGGATTTGAAAATTGATGAAGTAGGTGGGGTATGGTGGTGTAATTTGCAAATTAGTGATCCTGGCACAAACCTTGGGACTTCAGCTGTTGAGAACAACCACCACCTTGGTTCATCCATAAAGACTGGTACCCAGTGCCAATGAAACCATATATCAGGGCACAAGGGAGTGGGGATAAGAAAACAGTGAGGAAAAAATTTAAAAAGCAAAGCGGTGATTATGTTAGTAAAACAAAGAGGCTGAAGACTAAAGACGAAATAGGGGTTGCTTACAAAGCAGAAACCTTTCTCTTGCATCCTGTGAAACATGCAACAGAGGTACTGAAGGAGCCTTTCTAGATGTAGCTTGTGCTATGCATTTGTTTTGGTTTCTGCTATTTTGTGTTAGGTACACCCAGGTGTGTGCAGTGGATCTTTAGTTGTGTTAAATCTGATGGTAAATTTATACTAATATCACAGCAAAACGGTTTCCAAACAGTTGCCTTCCAATATAGGCATCAAACTGGACTGGACTTCCTGAGCCCTTCTAAATTTATCTAGAGTTAATTTAAATCCTTAGAGAGTCCTGCAATGCCAATCTGCGCTCTAAAAACATTTATATTTAATGTTTGGGGCAGGAACGCAGCATATCTTTGTACGTTGGCTGGGAAAATGCACAATTGGATGCAGGCTACATGAATACAGTATTACCAGTGTAACCAATATTGCAGTTGCTGGAGTCAGTATAAATGCAATTGATCTGACAGATAGTTAACCCTAAAGAATTGACTCTACTGATCGTTGACCCTACAGAGAGATAATCCTATGGCAAGTTGACCATATAAAAAGTTAACTCCGCCCCCCCTCCCCCACAGAGAGTGACCTGAGAGAGAGTTAACCTGAATGACTTGACCCTACAGAGTTAACTCAGCAGAGTTGACCATCAGTCAGACTCTTGCCTCTGTCCTTGGTGCTGAGGTCACTGCAGCAATTCAGTAGTGCCCTGTTCAATATGTTTGTCACAAAAAGGTCATTTAGTGATCCACAGCTGTAATTTACAGCACTGTAGGGGATTTTTCCTCTATAGTTATAGGGTTTGCCCAGTATTAGTGATCTATCAGCTAGATAGGAGCAAAGTCAGCTCCAGTTGTTGTTCCGCAGAAGGTTTTCCTGTGTCAATATCATGTAAAGGTTGAAAGCAATTGAACTTTGCCTAAACAGCTCATTAGACAAGCACTGCCTGATGAGGTGCCAAGTCATACATAACAGGAAGGTCTTAACAGGAAGACCCTGGTCTTTTCTGAATTTGTTAATCTCAACTGGGATGGCATTCAGGTCAATACAAGTGACCTTAGCACACTTGGGTTAGGGAAGGGGAAATTCAGTCAGCCCTCTCACTCCCAATTACTATCAATAATTCCTTGCTGGGAAAAATACAGTCTGCTGAAGATATTGTTCATCTAAGTGGTGATGCCTCACTGAGTTGGGCAGCCAGTGGACACTTGCTGAACAGGAACAAACATGAAGAATGACACTTGGATATAATTGAGGGTTGCTAGTGCAATCATGTGCTGGCATTTCAGTGCCTTAGCAGAGAGGAGCTAAAAGGTGGAAAAAGTGGGATCAAGTTGGAACCTTCAAGGCTCCAAAATTATAGTTGAGTCAAATATTTCTGTTGGAATTACTTGCTGTGTCATGTTGAATGACAATTTATATAAATTATATAGAATCTCACTATTGTTGTACAGAATATATATGCCTCAGCTTTTGTCTCAGAAGGAAATCTTTTAAATAAGTTCTTGCAATGCACATTATAATATTTTGTTATATAACTAAAATCAATTTTGAGACGTTGGCTGTCAGGATAAACATAATAGGGTGAATTTTATAGTTCCCCCACCAGCATATTTGAAGACGAGAGGTGGCACGTAAAATAAAACCGGTGACTTGCCCACTGCCTTCCTGCCTACCACTGGCCTGTCTCCCACATTACGGTGGGTAGACAACATGTAAGGCAGCCCACTTGCCCTTGGGCCTATTGAGGCCCGTAGGTGGCCAATTAATGGCAGTTGAGTGGGCCCCTTGTGCGCCACTTCCCCCCAAGATTGTACTCCCCTTTATCTCTGCCTCCCACCAGCTTATAAAACTCTCTTTCCCCACCCCCTTTCCCCCAGGCAGGGCCGATCAAAATTCCTGATTTACCTGAAATCTGGGGTCCACCACTTCTTCATCTTCGTGGGCTGCCTGTAGTCCCACCTGTGGCCACTGCTCGATTCTGGCTCTGCTGGGATGATTGGGCAGCAGCTCTTCAAGACAAGACTTCCTCCCAGATGGGGGCAGAAGCCCCAATCTAATCCAATTAAGGCTACCCCAGCATATTATTGCTGCGAGGCAGCCAGGCTTCTGGTCAGCATGTTGCCAATGGAATTTTTGGTTGGGGGGTGGGGAATCCATACCCCCGTAAGATCCTCCCCAATGTGTCACCATGCAGCAATTCTCTAACTAGTGACAAGATTAGTGCCCCTTTGAGTTTAATTTCTACCTTTCTCCCTGTTTTATAGTAGACTGTTAAAAGCAGAAGCCATTGTGTAACAGAGATGAAAGGTTAATGAAACAGATAGGAAGCAATATTGCCACTGTTTTCTAACTTGCTAATGCTCAGTGCTGCTGAGCAGGGAAGATTGCAGGTTACAACCTCCACTCACTCCCTGTTTTGCCCTGTATTGACCAGGGAGGAAGGGAATCAAATTGCATCCACACCCAGGCCGATTATAGGGCATTGTTGGCAGTGGCTGTGCGCTCTAGTTCTTATCTGCAAATTATCAGGCCAGAGAGATAAAGAGAGAGAGAAAAAAAAAATTAAAATTGCAAAGAAATGTGGAAAACCTACCTAGAAAAAACATCCTCTTGGAAAAATTGAGTTGTTTAAAAAAAAACTGACCAGTATGGAGCTCTTGAAAATAGCATAAACATCATGCAGTCAGTACTATAGTACAGTATTAGGAATAGATCCTTTTCAGCAACACATTCCCAGGGAGCTTGGGATGTGTGTGTATATGTTCATGTGTGTATGCATATATACCTATGTCTGTGTGTATGTATAGAATGTTACAGTTCAAAGTGACAGATGCATAAAAGAGAAGGAAACTAATTATTTCCTGTTGTTTTGTCTGATCTTGATAACATGGCCCCTGGCAATTACCCTTCTATTGATGGAAATTGTGTCTAATTTGGCCACTTCTACAAAGAGAAAAACCCAAGCGGGTGCCCTTTAGAATTAAATGAACTCCATTTTAGCAGCTAGACGCCACCCGCCCCACCCAAACCATTGTTCCTGACCCCAGACCATCTATAAGCAATACCATGTAAGATCAGCTTTTAGAAATTTATAGCTGTCCAATGTTGTACTAAATAATGTATGTACAGTACTGGCATCAGAGACACTGTTAGGGCAACAATTTGTTGGGGGCACATCCTGTGTACTCATTTGGTTTTCACCCCAGTGCAATTTTATAATAGACTCACCTGATAACGTTGTGCTCCAACTCATTCTTTCACTGGACCTCAAACCTGTGGCAGTCATTACCTCTCCCCGTCTCACCTTTCTGACAGGCTGCAAAGAGATATAGATAGGCTACATGAGTGGGTAACAAGATGGCAGATGGAGTATAATATAGGGAAGTGTGAAGTTATTCACTTTGATCGTAAAAATAATAAAGTAGAATATTTTTTAAAAGGTGAGAAACTTTTAACTGTCCAAGTACAAAGAGACTTGGGTGTGCATGTTTTTTTTATTTATTCATGGGATGTGGGCATCGCTGGCAAGGCCAGCATTTATTGCCCTCCCTAATTGCCCTTGAGAAAGTGGTGGTGAGCTGCCTTCTTGGACTACTGCAGTCCATGTGGTGTAGGTACACCAACAATGCTGTTAAGGAGGGAGTTCAAGGATTTTGACCCAGCAACAGTGAAGGAACGGCGATATACTTCCAAGTCAGGGTGGTATGTGGCTTGGAGGGGAACTTCCAGGTGGTGGTGTTTCTCATGCACCTGCTGCCCTTGTTCTTCTAGATGGTCATGGGTTTGGAAGGTGCTGCCTGAAATGTCTTGGTGAGTTCCTGCAGTGTATCTTGTAGATGATGCACACTGCTGCCACTGTGCGTCGGTGGTGGTGGGAGTGAATGTTTGTGGATGGGGTGCCAATCAAGCAGGCTGCTTTGTTCTGGATAGTGTTCAGCATCTTAAGTGTTGTTGGAGCTGCACTCATCCAGGCAAGTGGAGAGTATTTCATCACACTCCTGACTTGTGACTTGTAGATGGTGAACAAGCTTTGGGGAGTCAGGAAATGAGTTACTCACCGCAGAATTCCTAGCCCCTGACTTACTCTTGTAGCCACAGTATTTATATAGCTAGTCCAGTTCAGTTTCTGATCAATGGTAACTCCCAGGATGTTGCTAGTGGGGAATTCAATGATGGTAATGCCATTGAATGTCAAGGGGTGATAATTAGATTCTCTCTTGTTTGAGATGGTCATTGCCTGGCACATGTGTGGCACGAATGTTACTTGTCACTTGTCAGCCCAAGCCTGGATATCATATAGGTATTGCTGCATTTGGACATCCTTAGTATCTGAGGAGTCGCAAATGGTGCTGATTATTGTGCAATCATCAGCGAACATCCCCACTTCTGACCTTGCGATGGGAGGAAGGTCATTGGTGAAGCAGCTGAAGATGGTTGGGCAGAGGACACTACCCTGAGGAACTCCTGCAATGATGTCCTGGAACTGAGATGATTGACCTCCAACAACCACAACATGCAGAAAGTTAGCATGCAGGTGCAGCAAGCAGTTGGGAAGGCAAGTGGCATGATGGCCTTTATTGCAAGCGAATTAGAGTATAAGAATAAAGAAGTCTTGCTACAGTTGTGCAAGGTTTTGGTGAGACCACATCTGGAGTACTTACTGTGTGCAGTTTTGGTCTCCACATTTAAGAAAGGATACATTTGTATCAGAGGTGGTACTGTGAAGGTTCACTAAATTGGTCCCTGGGATGAGGGGGTTGTCCTATGATGAGAGGCTGAGTAAATTGTGCTTTTGTTTTCTGAAGTTTAGAAGAATGAGAGGCAATCTCATTGAAACCTATAAAACTTTGAAGGAACTTGATAGGGTGGATGCCAATGGATTGTTTACACTGGTCAGGGAGTCTAAAAAATGGGGGCACAGTCTCAGGATAAGGGGCCAACCATTTAGGACTGAGGTGAAGAGAAAGTATTTCACTCAAAGTGTTGCAAATCTTTGCAATTCTCTAACCCAGAGGGGTATGCCTCATTGTTGAATACATTTAAGGCTGGGATAGACAGATTTTTGGTGTTCTCAGGGAATTACGGGTTGTGGGGAGCAAGCAGGAAAATGAAGTTGAAACCCAAGATCAGCCATGATCATATTGAATGGCAGAGCAGGTTCAATGGGCCATGTGGTCTCCTGCTCCTATTTCTTGTGTTCTTGTTCTTGTGGTTTTACGCTATTATGTAATTACTGGTGGGTGTGGTTGGGAGGATTGGGAATGGGGAGTGTGGTTGGGGATGAGGTTGGAGAGGGGGGTGGGGGATGGTTGTGGGGGAGGTTGGGCGGTTGAGGGTGGGGGGGGTCACTTTTAAAGTTTAGCACCGCAAAATTAAATACTGTACACTTCTCAAAATTCTCTTTTGAATTTAAACCAGCATATAAATAGCAGTCTAAATTCTTATTATGTCCTAAAGTAGACACAATTCTGATTACATGCTGTATTGATGACCTGAGAATCTTGGGCCTCAGCAAAATAAATGTATGAAGGTAAAATCCAGGAGTGATGCAAAATAGAGTGTTGACTCACTTTTGCCTGTTTTATTACTCTTGCAAAGTCTGGGAATGAAATCCCTATTTGTCACTAAGAGATTGGTTAAAGAAAGGTTTTAAAAATCTCTGCTCCATCCTAGGTTCACCTCACCTTGCACCAACCTGTTTAAAATCTAACAGAAAGTGATCACACTGTGGGACTAAGATTTCTGTGGGGATGAGGATTTCTGATTATCCATTGTGACTTTGGCAAAAAAAAAATCCATTGAAGTCCCAGAGAAACAGCACAAAGGGCTTTTACCATAAAGTGTCATTATAGAAACCCAATCTTATGACTTAAGTGCTTCTAGAAATGATTTCTGTCAGGATTTTACTGTCACGTTCTTTTATGCTGTTGGAGTTTCTTATTTATTAATTACATTTTTCCACTTAATTTGCCTGTTTCTCTCATACCTCAAACAACAAATATTATTTTTTAAAAAATACTATTTTCACGTTTATTTAGTGCAAATGTAATGCATTGTATGGAACCTGTAGATAGGCTGTAAATTCAGAGTGTGCAACACAATTGTATGTTAGTGGGTTGATGCTAGAGAAATCTGAATGGTAAGGTTGTGTTAGCTGCAGAGTTGAATTGTTTTGTAAATGTAATGATTTCTTTGTAACAACCTTCTTAGCATCAGTTGATTGCTCTGTGGTTAATTGTCCTTCGACACTCAGTTTTGGGCCTCCAATTTCACCATTGCTTTGGTCACTCTGCTTACTGCATGCAGGCGTAATGAAAGAAAGACAAAACCTACATTTATACAGTGCCTTTCATGATGTCCCAGATCACTTTATAGCCAATTAAGTACTTTTGAATTGTAGTCACTGGTATAATGTAGGCAATGTTATCAAATAGCGGAGCAGTATCGAGGAGCTGAATGGCCTATTCCTGCTCCCAATACATATGTTCGTATGTACTGCTTCTCAATTTAACCTGCCTGACTTCACAACTTCAGTGATACAAGCTATGAGCTTTGACCCTTATAGGACAGATCTTCCTGTTCTTGCGTCTATGCCTGAACGAAGCACATAGAGGGAAGTGGTGGGGGGGAGGATTGCATGTCCTAATTGGACAAAGCATTGGATAGGATCCTTCACCTACGCACAATTTTCTCAGTCCAGTTTTTCTGTATGTACTGTGGCCAACTCCTCAGGTGCAAGTAAGGGAAAGTCTACCCCTACTAGTTATCTGAAATATTTAAAAGAGCTGCTGAAGAGTTGAAACGGTTAATATATATTTTATTGCTTTATTTTATATTCCCCACAAAGGCACATCTTTGAAAATTGAAGCAGCGGAGGGGCAAGGCAGTTAACGGTATCTATGGTTTGCAAGATGGTACTTGCCTAGTGACAGGGGATATAGATCATTACCACTCTCACTACGAGAGCCTGTCCCAACATGCCGTTGAGATGTGAGTCGGCAGCTGTTTGGCTCAGACCTGCCTGCGGCTGCCATCTCCTCTTGGCCAGTAGAACTAGCGGTTTATTAGGAACCGTTGAGTGTCTGTCCCGGGCACGTCTCATGCATGCTCTTGAGCGCAGTAAGGAATGCAGGAGACAGGAGGCACAAAGCATTCATTGGATAGATCCTTTACTTTATCTAAAAACAAAGAAGTTGATGGATATAATCCCCAAAGGACAAGTCTGAACTCTTCCGAAGAGACAGCTGCACTTAAGTTTCATTGGAGACTAGTGTTCAAACAAAATTATTAATGGTATGGGAAAAAATTTACTTTTCACATCTAAGTGATGACTTTACAGCACAAATGCAGGACATCCACTACACCACTCCTCAAGCAAGTTTTGGATAAATTGTGCTAAGTAAAAGTATTCTTCAACCAACTACTCCTCTTAGAATCAAGTTACCTTTTGGAGATTCACAGAAAACACATACTGGAAAGTGACAAATGTCTGATAACAGCAACTCGAGTGTTTGGAGTCAATGGTACAACTTTCTGCAGTTGCTGACTGACCCCAATCAAGTTGCCTGCAAACAATGTGATGGCATTAATTATGCAATAATATATTTTGACATATATCAAGTCTTCCTTTCACAATGTTCAGAAAAAGACTCCAAAGCACTTCTAAATAGGGACAGTATCTACTTAAATTGTATTTATTCTCCTTGTACATGAAAAGCTTCAAAGTTCTCACCGGCATACAGCCCCATTAAAGTTGGCCATTCTTAATCCAGTCATTCTTATTGTTTTGTTTTGGGGATTACCACTTTGGGAATTATATTGGCTTTGGAAAAGTACAAAGATTCACTAGGATGATGGCAATAACAAAGGAACTGATACATGTTGAGAGACTTAGTAAACTTGTGTTATATTTCCTTGAGGTTATAGAGTGACCTGCTAGAGATATTTGGGGAACGACACTACCTCTCCACCAGGGGAATCCAGGACAAATCAACATAATCTGAAAATTCAAACAAGGCCAGCTAGTAGTAAATCCAGAAAAAATTTATTTTCTGTTCATACAAAAGCCCTATGAATGTGGAGAGCCCAAGAACTTGTGGATGCAGAATCAATCAAGGTTTCGGTACTACTTAAGCTGTAAGAATTTTAAGAGATCTGGACAAAGGGCAGAAGGCACAATTTAAAAAGAGCTGCCTCAGCTATCAAAAGTTGGAACCAGATCAATGGACCAAAAGACTTCCTCTTGCTCCTATGTACCAATTTTAAGTAAATTACTAATTTCATTGAAAGAGTGCATTGAAGAATTGAACTGATCAGTTTAAAAATAATATGGAAATTCTACCTTAGGAACTTTAAGCCTGGAAATGACAGCATCTAGGTGACTAGTGGAGTTCCGCAGGGGTCAGTGTTGGGACCACAACTTTTCACTTTATACATTAATGATCTAGATGAAGGAACTGAGGGCATCCTGGCTAAGTTTGCAGATGATACAAATATAGGTGGAGGGACAGGTAGTATTGAGGAGGCAGGGAGGCTGCAGAAGGATTTGGACAGGTTAGGAGAATGGGCAAAGAAGTGGTAGATGGAATACAACGTGGGGAAGTGTGAGGTCATGCACTTTGGTAGGAAGAATAGAGGCACAGACTATTTTCTAAATGGGGAAAGAATTCAGAAATCTGGAGTGCAAAGGGACTTGGGAGTCCTAGTCCAGGATTCTCTTAAGGTTAACTTGCAGGTTGAGTCGGTAGTTAGGAAGGCAAATGCAATGTTGGCATTTATTTCGAGAGGACTAGAATATAAAAGCAGGGATGTGCTGCTGAGGCTTTATAAGGCTCTGGTCAGACCACATTTAGAATATTGTGAGCAATTTTGGGCCCCGTATCTCAGGAAGGATGTGCTGGCCCTGGAGAGGGTCCAGAGGAGGTTCACGAGAACGATCCCAGGAATGAAAGGCTTGACATATGAGGAATGTTTGAGGACTCTGGGTCTATATTCGATGGAGTTTAGAAGGATGAGGGGGTATCTGATTGAAACTTACAGAATACTGAAAGGAACGTGGACGTGGGGAAGATGTTTCCATTAGTAGGAGAGACTAGGACCCGAGGGCACAGCCTCAGAATAAAGGGAAGACCTTTTCGAACAGAGATGAGGAGAAACTTCTTTAGCCAGAGAGTGGTGAATCTATGGAATTCATTGCCACAGAAGGCTGTGGAGGCCAGGTCATTGAGTGTACTTAAGACCGAGATAGATAGGTTCTTAATTGGTAAGGGGATCAAAGGTTATGGGGAGAAGGCGGGAGAATGGGGTTGAGAAACTTATCAGCCATGATTGAATGGCGGAGCAGACTTGATGGGCCGAATGGCCTAATTTCTGCTCCTATGTCTTATGGTCTTATCTGCAGTCTGAATATAGTTCCTTTGTGAGAGAGGAGGTAGTCTGTTGGCAGTTGGTCTTAGTTCAGTTGTTTGTTTACTCTTCCTGCTACATATCAAATATAAGATTCAACAGTGACAAAAACCATACCTGCAGCCACAGACAATGGAGAGAGGCTGAGGCATTTGCCCAAAGCTGAACTAACAAAAGTGATCCAGACAAATTGTTCACTGTCTTGGCCGATATTTATTCCTCAACAACCATCAGTTAAAAATAATCAGATTATCTGGGCATTGTCACGTTGCTGCTTATGGGACCTTTCTGTGTGCAAATGTATTTTCTATATTACAACAATGACTATACTTCAAAAGTACTTCATTGGTTGTGAAGCACTTTGGGATGTGCTGGGATTATGAAAAGCACATATAAAGGCATGACTTTCTTCCTTCTTTGAAGTGTTTGAATATTAGGGAATATGAATTGAAAATAAGCCTATTTATTGTAAGAAAAGAGGTGAAGGGGATCTTTTTCACCAAAAGGGTATTAGCGTTCTGGCATAAATTCCCAGGGAAGGGTCCATTGAAGCAGACAATACAAATGGGTTTAAGGAACAATGTTGTAGAATGGGAGGGGGGGTATGATTGAATCTGATGCAGTGAAAAAGAGATTAGATTGTTTTTATGACCTTTCCTGTTTCTAAAACTCATTAGAGACATCAGACTCAGCAACTCCTGTGTGTTAATCCAATGAATGATGTCGGTACAAATAATAAAGGGTATGGGCGTGAGCTGGAAAGTGGAATTAGACTAAGTGAATCACAGAGTCTGCACACATTTGATGACCTAAATGGTTTCCTTCTGTACAACATTTTCATGCAGTTATGGTGGCCACATGATTGCGTCATTTCATGTCTGTTTTATGGCCTGTATAATTTGCCATCTGCTTTGGACCTCTACACCCAAATTCCCAATATGCATTCTTATTGCACGCAGTATTGCATCAGGAATGTAAGTAGTAAAATTTATTCAAAAGTTATAATTCCGACATTTCCCCTTCACACTTAGGCAATCACAAGTGTGAATAGAGATGAGAAAAAGGATGAAGAAATTATGGAAAAAATAAACAAAAAATGACTTTCGCTGGCGCTTGGCTTTAGAGATTCAGGATTCAGAATTTCAGAATATTTGTGTTTTGTGGGGAGTACATGAACCCAGTTCATCCTGACCACCATAGATTTGAGCTGAGAAAATGCATAACTTACTTATGTGACGAATATGCCTCTACATATTGAATGCGAGCACCTTCCTCGCCCACCACCGGTGGTAGGTGGGATGCAAATTTCAGGTTACTATCAGATCAGCCATGATCTTATTAAATGGCATAGCAGGCTCAAAGGGCTGAATGGCCTACTCCTTGTTCGTATGTTCACCAGCATTGTAGGGATAGCACACATAGACTCTGCCACTGCAGCAGCATGAAAAAGGCTGGGGAAACAAGGATCCTTCATCCTTTAAAGGAGGCAACTCAAAGGGCATGTTATAGAAGTATACAAGGTTAATCCAGAGCAATACTTGAAGGCAAGACAATGGAGCAAGGAGGCAGAGTCTAAAACTGGTGAAGGCCAATTTAGGACAAATGTCATCAAGACATGTAAAGAGTAGTCAACAATTGGTCTTTGATGAGGTGAAAATTTTATATTTTTTCAAGACACAGATGAATTAATCCGAGCACTGTACAGTTTTTTTGAATGGATAAGCCAAGGTGGACCAAATAGCTCCCATGATCTCTACTTCTCTAAATGTCCCATACTGCTAGACCTCGCACTGACCTAAGTGAAGTCCTCCTTTGGGTTTTGACTTCGGTCCAGATTTCCATTGTACTTTGACAAATCCTTTACTCACTATACAACTTCCATTTGCATCAGCAGGGAGCAGGCGAGCACCCCAGGCATTCCAACCTCCCCAGTTGAAATTCCACAGTGAAACATTGGAGTTTCACAAAATGATCTTATTTAAGGATCTGCTTAAGGAATGGACTTTACAAGAGAAACATAGATACAAAAGTTCAGAACGCAAATGGTTTAATTCCATAGGTGAGCTACCAGGATTAAGAACAAATGAATCATAATTTTGAGTCTTCTAAATAGTGAGATAAGAAAGTAAAACATTATGGCCAAGATTTTCACAATGTCGAAGAGCCTCTCGACTGTTGCAAAAATGGCGAAGGAGGCTGAAATCCAGAATTCCCTCCCCTGAACACGGCACCTACCATTTTTGGGGGCAGGGGGGGAATGGGGCCGGGTCATGATTTGCACACGCGCATTTCACGGAGGCAGCTGCCCTTGCGAAACAACAGCTGCCTCCAGCCATGTCTGATTTCATTAGCCAGGAGTGGGAAACACAATGAGTGTGGATTGGACTTAGTAGGAGCAGGTGTAAACTTTGCAAAATCCATTGGAGAGGTAGGATACCCCTTTGGATGGTCACAGGACACCTTTTGTGGGAGTGGTGCTCAGGCGCCCTTTGGGAGAGGTAAGGTGCCCTTTGGGATTGTTAAAAGTGGACATGAATATGCGTTAAAAGTGCATAAACTCATTGGAATTGTCAGGAGAGCTGTCAAAAGAAGCTGTCAAGGCATTAAAAATTCCTTCCCTTTAAATCTTTGACAAAAATTGAGTGGAATTTTCCACTCCCGCCAGCGGTGGGAATCGTGGCAGGAGGCAAAAAAATCTGTTTCTCCACAGTGTGCTAAACTATACAAATTTTGTTCTCCCCACTTTCAATGCAGATTAAAGGCAGGTCATGTTTCCTGACAAACAATGTTGGGAACCCCATTTGCATTCATTAGCATCTCATGTATGCTAATTAAAAGGCCACCTCGCCAGAATTAAGTTCGTCCTCCAAATTAAGTTCCCCACCAATGAGAATTTAGAATGTTCAGTTTTACGATTATCCAAATGATGTGCACCTGGTGATGTTGCTTTCACCTTTATGGGAGCCTCTCATAACTTTACTTGAGTGCTGGTAGCAAACACTGCGCCAAGGCTGGACATGAGAGGCAGGTGAAGGCTGGAAAGGGGGGTGGGGTAGCATGGAAGGGAGGAGTGAAGGCTGGCCAGGGAGGCAGGGAGAGTGTCTTAGCAGGCAGATTCAATGGTGATGTCCTAGGGTTTGAGTTCAGGGTACCGGTGATAGGAGGGAACAGTCACAGTCAAAAGGTGGGGAGTGGAATGTGGTAGGGTGGCAGGATCAGGGTGAGAGTCTCGCAGGTGAAGGTCTCACCGGGGGGGGGGGGGGGGGGGGCGGGATTGGGTCATGGAGGGGGACTAGACAGGTGGCTTAGATATTCGGAAGGGGCAGGATCAGGGTGAGTTTGAGGGAAGGCATTTGGAAGTGGATCATGATAGGGTTCAGGGTAACGGGAGGTTTAAGGGTGACAGAAGGGAGAGGAATGGTGGATATTGGGTGGGTCAAGGGTGATGGGGGGAAGTTGGTGGGACTGGGGAGGGTAGAATGTGGTTGAGCGAGTTTGAAAGGTGACATGCACCATTTCTCCAATCTGACCTTGACTATGCAGTTAGTCAGTCAGTGAGATCCCTCGAAGTGGGAGGAGGGTCTTTTCAGGCAGGTGGAGATCAATGTCAGCACAAGTGGCCGACTAAAGGGAAACTCATAATTTTGAGGCAACTGGATGTCAACCATGCTCAGTTGTGTTCTCTAAATGGTGAAGCTTGCATTACAGCAGGTTTGTTCCTGATTCATGAGTCTCATAACATTGAGATCCTAGGAAAGACTGGAGCTGCCATTCATTCTGTGCAGTCAGAGGCAGGGAGGAAGGGAGGGAAGGAGGGCGGTGGATGCCTCCAAGGGGCACGGGTGGTGGAATGGCAGCCAAATCAAGACTCCAAACCTCCATCCTCTCGAGTGAATGGTCTTGGCTAACAAGGGCTCATAAGGTTAGTCTTTCTATGCTGCCATGGCAATGGTCTCTCTATAGAGTCTCAAAGGTAGTTGAGACAAGTGGAATAGGGAGGCTTCTTGCACATGGCTCTCATCACCCTGGCCAAAGAGCAATGTCTCCATGCTCAGTCATGTATGAAAGGGAGGAGCATCCATTTCTGGTCCTCCAGGATGTCCTTTACTTGGAAGGGGTGAGATGGGATGCCATGTTTAGACGGAGAACAGGCAAAGGGCTTAAAACTGGCCTGCTGGCTTTGAGGTGGAGGGAAACCTGTAAAAGACATGCTCACTAAGTGTATCACTTCAATTCATTCAGACATCCACTAAGGCATCAGGGATGCAGGCTTCAGAAAACCCTGCCTTGGTAATGACTCTCATCCAGATGAGGAGAAGGACGGCCTGGCACCGGTTGGCACAGGGCCGGGAGGATCAAGGGCCTGAGCAGCAAAAGGCAGCAGGGCCTCTATAAAGTCAAGGTGCTGGCCAACATGAACCACTGCAACAGCGACCATTGGCCCGACCATGGGTGCATCGCCAGCAGCACTCTTATCTAGAGATGAGTGAAAGCCAATGCTGCAGGTACCCTTGTATGTCCCGGGATGTGGTTGCTCACATCTGCCAGCTTCTCCGATATGAGCTGTGGCCACAAGGACTCTGGAGGAATAATGCGGAGCATCTGGCCTGCATTGACTTAATGTCTGTCCGGGTGCCGTGGTGCCAGGACCTTTTACCCCATGATGTAATGATGGGGCGGGTGACTTCCTGCCTGCCTTGTCATGAGATTCACCGAGCTCCTTGTGGGTGCATAGTTATTGAACTGACCAGTGGAAGATCGCATATGTTCAGCCAACCCACCGCTCAGCAGACATCACACTGACTTTCCCGCCCGCCACTGGACTTAATCTCCAGAATGGAAAATTCCGCCCGCTGTATGGAGTGTTTTTTAAAAAATTATTGCTTCCTATTTCACTCTGTCTGTTGACAATCCTGAGGGTATCCTTACTGGATTAGTGCTGCATGATTGATTTCATAACCTTCCATTATCACAGTGGGGTGCCTGCCATTTCACAGTTTGATTGAGAGCTACAAATGGTTATAGATTCTTTGAAGTGGGAATATGAATTCCAATGTTTGATTCTATAAGGAATTAAGCACTTGAATGAAATGTTTGTTTTTATAATGGATTATGTGGTTGAACGAATGTAAATGTAGTGAATGAGTTTTTATGAATGAGAGTGTTTTTTAAAAAGTATAATCTACAATAGACACTTAGAAAGTTATTTTATTTAATCTCAGCATGGGTCCTGAGGTCTGTGGATACTGGATGAGTTGGCATGGAGAGTGTAAGGACAAAGGGTTGTAGGTGGGGGCATGGGTTGGCATGAGTTGGCACTTGGCATATGGGTTACAAGGGCCATGGGGGTGGGTAGAGGGGCATAGGTTGGCATTGAGGGTATGAGGATGCATGGGGTGAGTAGAGGGCATGAGGTGGCATTGGTTGGCATGGATGAAGCATGAGGAGTGTGCGAGAGTGTGAAGGGTGAGGGCTGGAGGGCTGTTTTTTGTTTTAT
Organism: Cetorhinus maximus; assembly: GCF_964194155.1. Taxonomy (NCBI): domain Eukaryota; kingdom Metazoa; phylum Chordata; class Chondrichthyes; order Lamniformes; family Cetorhinidae; genus Cetorhinus; species Cetorhinus maximus. Next base: position 14,500,300 of record NC_135893.1, read on the forward strand.
TGCTTTTTTAAAAATCTTGGACAAAGTGCTGATGCACCGAGGCAGGCCTTCTGCCAGCATGCCTCCACACCAGGTAGCCGCTACGCTGTTTCTGGAGTTGCCCGCCGTGACTCCAATTTACATTCACCTTCCCAGACCAAAATTCCAACGTTCGGGAGCACTTTCTCCAAGGTCGGGTTTGTGGAACTGGGAATTGTCCCGATTCTCGGCAACAAAAATTCAGGCCTATATCTCCAGAATAGTATTTAAAGTGACAATCAAACCTGCAGTATAGTACTCAATGGATATAGATCTAATGTCACGTTAAATACAACCTAATTATGTAATATTTACAATCAACTGCAGTGAAACCTGACAAATTGAAATAACATCTGTAAGGATAATTTTTTGAGATTGAGCTGCAGACACAGAGCCTCAATAGATGCAAACACAGTTTGGAGATCGGGGTACACCACTAGCCCCAATTCTTCTGCCTATAGTTATTGATTGCAAGATTTTGTGGAGCATCCTGAAATGACCCCTTATAGATAGATACAAATGTGTTACAATTTACGTGACTATCATGTTTGAAATTGTCACATGTGGAGTATTGACTTGCAAAAATGTTATATTCATAAAAAAAACAACTAACAAATCAACGAGTAACTAAGAATCTTAAAACAAAATTAGAAAGAAAGACCAAAAAGAAAGAAAATAATTTCCCACTGGTTTCTTCTGACCTTGGCAATTAGGACTATCATAATCTAGCCCAACCCAGGTTCATACTTAGCAAGATTCACTGTTTGCAGTCAGGAGACTTGAAAGAAGCCCTGTAGATTATATTGTATCTGCAAGATCTCATTGGATCCATTGGCCTCTCCCAAAGAGAAGGAGCTAAGATTTACAAGCACTCTAATCTAGCAACAAATATCCCTCGATAATAGCTATTAAAGCTAAAGGTATTTATTTAGTTCCTTATCATTTCCTCAAAACATCCCAAAGAGTTTTACAACAAATTAATTGCTTTAGCAATATAATCGTTGTTATGCAGGCAAACAGCAAATTTGTGCAAAGCAAGATTGTAGTTATGTAAGCAAAAAGCCTCTAATTTACCTCAAAGTTAATCTTTGTGGTCTTAACAAGACAAAGCTGATTGAATACTGGACCTTCTGGCAGCAGAATAATGCATTGTAATATTATACTTCTGTCTATCTTCTGACCCCCAGTGGCATACACAAAGTGACACTCCCACATAGACAAAAATAGTATGGCTCTCCAATTTCCAATTTTCATTCTATCCTCCTCCTCCTCTTAGAGCGGAATTTTATGCCAGTGGGATTTTATGGTCCCGCCGAAGTCAATGAACTTTTGAACGACTCGCTGCATTTTATGGCCCCGCCCCTGCCGAAATGAGGCCATAAAATTCTGCCCTTAAAGTCTGAAAACATGGAAACTTCAGCACTTAAAAGTTTCCAGACCTGGTGAACCAGTGTGCTGCTTTCCAATTGGTGGATTTTTGAGGGTGGGGGGGCTGCTGTTTTGAAAAGCTGAAGTCCACACATGCTGCAGTTGAATTTGTGCTTTTTTTTATATTAGTTCGTGGGATGTGGGTGTTGCTGGCCAGTCCTACATTTATTGCCCATCCCTAATTGCCCCTGAGGAGGTGGTGGTGAGCTGCCTTCTTGAACCTCTGCAATCCATGTGTTGTAGGAACACCCACAGTGTTGTTAGGAAGGGAGCTCCAGGATTTTGATCCAATGACGGTGGAGGAATAGCGATATAGTTCCAAGTCAGGATGGTATGTGATTTGGAGGATCCTCGCAGGTGATGGTCTTCCCATGCATCCACTGCCTTTGTCTATCTAGTGGTAGAGGATGTGGGTTTGGAAGGTGCTGTCGAAGGAGCCTTGGTGAGTCGCTGCATTGCTGCATTCTGTGTCGATGGTACACACTGCTGCCACTGTGGTGGAGGGAATGAATGTTTAATATTTTGGATGGGGTACTGATCAAGCAGGCTGCTTTGTCCTGGATGGTGTTGAGCTTCTTGATTATTGTTGGCGGTGCACTCTTCCAGGCAAGTGGAGAGTATTCCATCACACTCCTAATATGTGCCTTGTAGATGGTGGACAGACTTTGAGATGTCAAGAGGTGAGATACTGTCTGCAGAATTCCCAGCCTCTGACCTGCTCTTGTAGCCACAGTATTTATATGGCTGGTCCAGTTCAGCTTCTGGTCAATGGTAACCTCGAGTATGTTGATAGTGTGAAAAGGCAAAAAAGACAAGAATTTCACAGGCCAGATCAAAGCAGCTCATGTACCCAGTTTGACTTATTGTCTTCCTCCCCTGAATTACTGAGACCTCATTGCACTCTCTGCTCCAAAGTACCTTAATACCAACCTTAGAAGAACACCCATTATAGTATCAATGTAACATTACCATATTTGGTGTTCTTGTGATCCAAGTGAAACTAATAAGCTTGTGTTAAATTAGTAATGAAGTATAGGTTAGGTTCTGCTGCAGACTCAATAAGAAGTGTACTGGGACTGTATTAAACTTCTTCCATGCCACTTATTGCCATAAGAGGGAGGAGACTCCCGAAGATAGATTCCAACAGAGGCTCCAGAAGTGAAATAACAGCATAACTGTCTGCACTACATAAAAATGTACAGTGGGAATTAATGGAAAGGGAATTGATTCATTGGAATGCTTTTTAATGGGAATGAATGGAAAATGGGTTGGCTCATTGTAATTCTGTACAGTGGGAATGAGTGGAGAGGGATTTGGTCTAGTTGGAATTTCTGTAGAGTAGTAGGTAATGGAAAGGTTTTGGTCCATTGGATTTCAGTGGACTGAGTGGGAAGGGTATAATCCACTGGAATTTTATAAGAACAACTTTTCAATTTTATAAAACAGGACAACATGCAAGTGAATCACTTCATTTAAACTCTATTATTGAATTAACTACAAGTCCCAGAATTAATTTCCATAAGGAATGCACTACTTGGTTAATTTTCAGTTCCTGGTCAGTGTTAGCTGGGAATGAGCAAAAGCACTTTTTTCTTTAACATTTTTCAATAATGCAGGCAACCATTCCATTTGGTCTCCATAATCCAGGCTCTGTTGTCCCTGTTGAGTAAATGGAGATAGTATTTGATATATTATTGCTGAAGGAATTTGCAGCACATTTTCTTAATAATTCACCTGTCCATTTGATAATTGACCAGAAAAGCAGAAAAGGAGAATGTGAATAACTTCCTGTTTAAAACAAACTAATAATTCTTTATTCTTTTATTCGGCAATGGACCCGCAGCCCATCTTTAAGCTGTTCCAATGTAACACACCAATTCTAGAGCTCTGCCAACATAATGTAACGGCAGCATGGAGTGCCTCATTTTCGGATTTTCTTTCCCTCTCTGTGGAATTGCCTGCGTTCCTCCACTGGCAGTCTCCCCACATGATCCAAACTAAGTGCATGGCACACATGTTGCCCTAAGATGTTACTTTAGAATCACCTGTCTTGCAGTAGATGTCCTGGATGGTCAAGTAGATTACTACATTATCTGGCAACCTTGGATCAATTCTAGCTTATACCGGTGAGACGAACATTTTCTTTCTTTGCTGTAAGGGTCCCAAATGAAATGAACTGGTCAATTTTCAATCCAGTTTTGGTGTCCTCAGCATGCACTGCTTATAGTTCGTCAAATTGGCTCAGTCGGTTGCATTCTCAAATCTGAGCCAAAAGGTTGTGGGAAATGCCACTTCAAAACTTTAGCATGTAAGCTAGACTGACATTTGGGTGGAATCTTAATATCTTTAAAAATAACCATGGATCTACTTTCCACTGTACAATTCAAACAGGCAAGTCAGAAAAGTCGTGACAAAGGAGCTTAAAACATTTAACTAACTCTGGATCCCATAGGATATTTGTTTAATTAAGTAGTGGAGAAAAAAAAAGTAATTTCAGTGTTACATTATCCCTATACAGCTTATTAAAAGTTTAAAGAGTCTGTATTTAAAAATTTTACCTTGTTGTGACTTGTAACTGTATAATATAATATGTACCTCACAGGGATTCAGTTTCCTTTTATCTTGAGTTTATCCATGTTATAGCATGGATTCACTGCAAAATTTATGCCCGCAAGCTATGTGTAATTCTGCCACCCTCTACTCCCCCACTGAAGGTTAGAAAGACATGTTGAGAACCGTTCAGGAAGCAGGCAGACAATGTGAAGAGCTTGTCTGAAGTTGAGTGGACAGCTGGCTTCCTGACAGTCTGAGGCACAATTGGTCTGACTCTGAGCAAGGGCACTCTGGCATTTTAATCTGACAGTGCACAGATTTCAAATATGCAAACCTGATACAAGAGAATCCATTTTCACAGAGGTCAACAGATTCAATACACAAAATTCCCGATTTATTGAACATGAGTGAAATCTTGTAAAATTTTCACATAGAAGTCTGATGCTTTGTCTGAACTTGTCACCACAGGGAGTAGTTGAGGCACATAGGATAGATGCAATTAAAGGGAAGCTAGATAAGCAGATGAAGAAGCAAAGAATAAAAGGATATGTTGATAGGGTGAGATGAAGTAAGGTGGGAGAAGACTTGTGTGGAGCATTAACATTGGCATAATCCAATGGACCTAATAGTGTTTTTCTGTGCTGTAAATTCAATGTAATTTAGAAACAAACTCCATTTTTCCACTTTTTGGGGTTGAAATTATGCTATGAAAACAAACATGGGGACTCCTTAAAATAAGGCAGAGGAGCTTCAACTAACAAATGTACTTGTTACTATCATCACACAACTAGTTTTCTACTGCTCCCGTACCCCCACCCCAACTCCCTCACTGATTTATTTATTGAAGCTTTTCAAAGGGTTCTCATCAGGAGACAAGCAGTTGTCTAAGTCCACCCTTCCACATTCCCTCCTGTTACCCCTTATACTAGCTCTTCCCTCATCCAGCCTTGGATTTGACAAAAGGTGATAGCCCAAATCACAGGCTAGCATTGTAAGCATTAGCCCAGTCTATAGGAACCAACTAGATGCCATTTTGCTGCTATCAGGAGACTGGTGCTCAAGTAGAGATCTGCTTTTTCATTTTTTCTGTGCAGTGTACCATCAGTGTTGCCATGAGCCTGTTGAAGGTCTAGAAGGGTTAAAAGACTGCATTTCTGCAGCACTTGTACACACAAAGTGCAGGATCATCATGGAAAAGTGAGGGGTGTTCCAATGGCGGGGACTTTATCGGGTGGCCAGCGCACTCAGGTGGAAGGCTGTACTTCACCTGTGATATTGCCAGGACAAGGCAATGCAAGAACCCACAGGCTGGGGAGGTGGATGATCTTCCACACTGCAGGCTGGCAGCTCTGCAGCACCATTGAGAGAGGTGGCTGCTGTTGAGGCAAAGATTTGGTTTTCTTGCCGGAATAAGGCAGACAGACAGAACCAGCAATTAGATGGGGAACCTCTCCATTAGGGGAATTAGGGCTGGGAGCGCAGCATTTGCTGCTGGCGAGTCCCTCCTTGGACCGTGGAGTGTCTGGCTCTAATGACCCTCCCTGTAACTGGGAAGTCGAAGGGTAGCAAACTCTTTTGCAGCCGTTGGCCTCTTCCCCATCAGAGTAATGCCGTTGAGCCAGAAAAATCAACCTTAATTGGACTTCTAATTTCTGCTGTTCCCACCACTGGGAAACTTGGCTGGCTTCGGGACCATATCGGGGAGCCAGCCATCCCGAACGGTCCCTCAACCTGGGTCCAGTAGATATTACCTAAAATCTCGGGGTTTGGAATTTAAAACAATGTATGCACATATGAAAAAGGAGCAGAAGTAGGCCATTTGGCCCTTTGAGCCTGCTCTGCCATTCAATAAGATCATGGCTGATCAGTTTGAGTTTCGAATTCCACATTCCCTTCTACCTCTGATAACCTTTGATTCCCTTGCTTAACAAGAACTTATTCACCCCTGGCTTAAAAATATTCAATGATCCCGCCTCCACCGCCTTCTGAGGCAGAGAGTTCCAATGTCGCACAACCCTCTGAGAAAATAAATTTCTCCTCATCTCTGCCCTAAAAGGGTGACCCCTAATTTTATAACAGTGTCCCCTAGTTCTGGACTCACCCACAATAGGAAACATCCTTTCCACATCCACCTTGTCAATACCATGCAGTATCTTATATACTTCAATCAAGTCACTCCTAACTCTTCTAAACTTGAGTGGAAACAAGCCCAATCTGTCTAACATTTCCTCATAAGACGACCTGCTCATTCTAGGTATCAATCTAGTAAACCTCCTGTGAGCCGCCTCCAACACATTTACATCTTGAAATAAGGAGGCCAAAGCTGCACACAATATTCGAGATGCGGTCTCACCAATGTCCTGTATAACTGAAGTACAACATCCTTACATTTATGTTCAATTCCTCTTGTTATAGAACAAAGAACAAAGAAAAGTACAGCACAGGAACAGGTCCTTCGGCTCTCCAAGCCTGCGCCGATCATATTGCCTGTCAACTATAACATTTTGCACTTCCAGGGTCCGTATCCCTCTATTCCCATTATATTACATATTATAAAGGAGAGCATTCCATTAGCCTTCTTAATTATTTGCCGTTTCTGCATACTAACTTTTTGTGACTCATGCACTAGCACACCTAGATCCTCTGTACCTCGGAATTCTGCAGCCATTCTCCATTTAAAAAATACTCTGCTTTTTTATTCTTCCTGCCAACTTCACGTTTTCCTAGATTACGCTCCATCTTCCAGATTTTTTGCCCACTCACTCAACCTATCTATATCCATCTACAACCTCCTTATGTCCTCTTCACAACATACTTTCCTACCTAATCTTTATGTTATCTGCAAATTTAGCTAACATGCCTTCACTCCCCTCATCTAAGTCACTGATATAAATTGTAAAAGTTGAGGCCCCAACACAGACCTCTGAGGGATTCCACTTGTCACATCCTGCCAATCAGAAAAAGACCCATTTATGCATTATCTCTGTTTTCTGCCAGCCAACCAATCTTCTTTCCATGCTAATATGTTATCCCCTACACCATGAGTTTTTATTTCCCCCAATAACCTTAGATGTGGCACCATGTCAAATGCCTTCTGGAAATTCAAGTACAAGTACATCTACAGGCTCTCCTTTATCCAGAGTGCATGTTACTCCTTCAAATAACTCCAATAAATTGGCTAAACATGATTTCCCTTTCACAAAACCATGCTGACTCTTCCCAATTACTTTAAGTTTCTCTAAGTGCCCAGCTATAACCTCCTTAATGATCGATTCTAACACCTTCCCCGCGACGGACATCAAGCTAACTGGCCTATAGTTTCCTGTTTTCTGCCTCCCTCCCTTCTTGAATAGAGGTTTATATTTGCTACTTTCCAGTCTGATGTAGTGGTTGTTGGCATGGGGATTTCTGTGTCTTGCTTCCACCAAGACAAAGGTAAAGTATGGCTGAAAATCATAATGAGCTTAAATTTGACGATTCACGAGTACAGAGAACTAACATGATTAGAAATGTTTTCAGTAGTCGCTAGTTTCATTCTTCACCCTCTGACTACACCCAAGAATTCCAGCCTTGCAACACTCTCATTAAGTTCAGCTTTGACGTGAAGTGAATGGAAAAAGCAGCCACAAGAGGAAAGAGTGAATTCCTCATTATTTACTCCTTCAGGGTAGAGGGACACAGGAGTGAATATCAGAGCAAACATGGGGCAGGCAAGGTGAATCTTGCTGCGTCCGGGCTGTACTCATAAAGTTAGTCAAATACTCAGATCCTGCCAATTCCTAGAAATCCCTACAGGCACTAGAATGCATCCTTGAGTAACCTTGTATTTTTTGCTATTTTAAATTGAATTCTATAATGCAGAAAGAGGAAATTTAGCTCAAATGGTCTATGACAGCGTATATGGCTAGACAAGTTTCCTCCCACTCCTCTTCATCTTGCTCTACCAGCATATTCTATTCCTTTCTCCCTTATGTGCCTATTTAGTATTTCCTTGAATGCATCCATATTACTCGACTAAACTATTCCTTATGGTAGTCAGTTCCATATCCTTACAATGCTCTGGCTAAAGGAATCTCTTCTGTGTAAAATTCAACACTTCCCCAGTTTTTGGCATGTTTTGGAGACATGGGGCTGGATTTTCACATGGAGGCGGGAAATGGGAGCTGGGTCTGTTTCTGTGTCAGAAACATATCTCTGGTGGGAAATTGACTGAAGTTCAGATTTTCCGGTGTGTTTCCTGTTCAGTTAAAGCTGGTGAGAGCAGGAATGGAGGCTGGTCAGATGAAGCATGGGACTCATTCAGACACCCACGGCAGCCATCACTGAGGCTGCTAGTTGTCCTGAAGGAGAGAGTGTGTGCCAAAACCCTCCACTGCACCACAAGAAGGCAAGATGTCAAGTCGAAAGCATGAAGAGCTGGAGATCTGGAACACATGAGGAAAAGGAGGGAGGTTCTCTTCCCTCAGGGTGGCAGGAAGAGGCCACCTCATCATGCAGCAGGGTCATCTCTGTGTTCATTCTGATCTCCCTCTGCCTCCAATTCCTCCTCCTCTCTCACTTCCTGCTCTTGTTCCTCCCGCAATGAACTGTCCCCTTCCAGGGCTTCACCATCTCAAGGTCCACACCTCTCAGCAGGATCATGTTTGGAGAGTGCAGCAGACCACCACAACGACCAAGGAGGGTTTTCTAATGCACCGACTTCTGTCCAGGCACAAGAGCCAGTGCCCTTTGAGCCTATGATCCTCCATCAGTTGTGAATCTGATGTCTGTTGTCCAGCCTTGGTGAAGAGGGATGTGTCACCTGGGTGATGCACTAGTGTGCAGCCACCTGTGAGATCCCACAGAAGTCTGCACTGCTGAGGGCACATATGTCTCCTTCAGCACTGCTAACTTAGTTGAGCTCAACCAGAGACAGAGGTTGTAGCATTGCAATTGGCTTCTGTGCCCCAGGAGGTAGGGTAGCAAAGATCAGCCTAAGTTCCACTGAACTTCATTTGACAATACTGGCTATTATTATTTCACTATTACCTTTCTGCCTTAAATTCCGCTGCCTTCAAATACTGTCCCTCACACCGATTCATTGCTTCGCTTTGTAGATTTTAATAATTCTCTTACGGCTCCCAAGCACACAGAGCTTCACTTTAATCTCTGGATTTAAACTTTGATTTTCTTGTGACTTACAGAACGTGGGGAGGGATATATTAGGCCCCTTCACCGCTGACTAAAAAAAATGAGAGATTTGAAGGTGACAGTAGGCTGTCACTTTGATAATGCTGCAAATGTTGGAGTCTTAGTTCTTGGAGTAAAGGCATTCCTTAGACACTTAACATTTAAAGGGAGCACTGCTTTTGCAAAAAAAAAAAAATAGTGTTTGGAAAACATTGTTATATTTGCTTGCATACACACATGACAGAAATTATTGTGCCACTAGTATGTTGCTTCATAGTGATGAAAACAATGCCTGGCTTCTTCTGGTCCTTCACAAACTGAAAACTGCTTGGTCTGAAAGAAGGGAAAGATATAGTGCTTCTTCTTTGTTCATGATCTGCATTTTGCTTTAACTATTTTCTTTCGTCTTTTAGCTTCCTTGTATATATTTTTCGTCCATTGCCCAGATAGAGGACAGGTGCCCAATGTTCAGTGCCTCACTCTTTGCTTTTCCTTCCCCTTCCTGTAGTTCTTCAACTATTTCAGCCCCAAGAAGAATGAACATCGACTGATAAGTGTAACATGTGCTTTCACAAAGTATTGTGGCATTAGCACACTTAAAATTGCAACTGTTATGTGTATTTGTAAATCACTGTGTGGTATGTTTAGAGAGAGTGAAGAGAGAGGTAAGATTAACAAGAAGAGAATAGTGCAAAGCTTGTTTTTGTAGCATTATAACATAACAAACTATCCCACGGTGCTTCAAAGTTGTGGCTAAGCAAAAGCAGGAATAAAACAAAACAGTGGCATAGATAGAAAAACCAAAACATGAAGTGATTGACTGCTAAGATAAAGGAGAAAGACAGAAAGATAGGCATACAAACGTAAACTATGAAATGTGGTCCAAGATCAAATTAAAATTTTTGGATCTCCCCAAAGCCAAGAGGTTTCAGGTCATCAGAAATCCAAAGGACTGAGGTTTGTTTGTTAGTTGCAAAGTTCAACCTATGATTCTGCCGATGGAATGCAGCCACATGTAAGGAGCCAGTACATGTTCCAAATGAGACAGGCACACTTCATCTTACTCAAAGTGCATGCATGTCAGGACCTGGTAAAACAGAGTTATTTATTTTTTGAAAATTAGTGCAAGTCTTAACTTTCCCAAAGTGAGAAGCCAAAGCTTTCTGAGGCTAGATCAGAGGAAAAATATGTTGAAACCTTTCAAGGAACAAGAACAGCCTTAACAAAGCTAGTCTGGGGGGTCTGGGCTTTCAATCTTCAGAGCCTCAAGGATATCCAGGTGTTGGAGGAATTAAAGTCTTGTAAGAGTCTCAACAATCTAAAAGCATGTCTGCTGCAATACATTAAAATTACCAGGTCTTCTTGACAGTAGTGTCAATGGATTGTTTATCAAAGCCACAAAGATAATGAGATGCTTCGAACACAAGGAGGGGATTCCCATTTTTGTCACTTGCCAGCTGCACCCAATAAACTGTAAAAAACAAGTTCTCACTAAAAAGATTGCCTTCTCCAAATACAGCAACATCTTGGCACACTTCTGTAAGGATTTGGCTTCTGATGTTGAATTACAAAGGCAGTTATAACTGACTGAAATAATAAATGTGGCTGCTGATTACAGCCAGGCATGTTTCAAGTGAAGATAAGACAGTGAGCAAGACTTGCCACAACTACCCATTAAAAGGTGATGCTGTTAGAATAAAAAATGGCGATCTCTTTGATAATGAGAAAGGTTAACTTGTTAGCTGACCGATTGACTTGCCAGTCATAGATAATTTAGTCATTGCTTACTGTGTCACACCCAATGCTGTTCAATTTCTGGAATATTATATGTTCTCCACTATTGTGGCAAAACTTTTGGCCATAACAGCCTGACACTATGAAATTCTCTTTAAAATTTTCTCCACAATACTGCATTTTTCCCCATATTCAATAGCCTTCTTAAGAAGTAACTCTTCAGCCATACTTTCGGGTATCTCTGCTTTTTTTGTATTCCAATTTTTGTGCCCTATTTTGAATGTTTCACTATCTTAAAAGTGCTACAAATACAACGTGTTGTAGATGTGCCTGTCTTAATGCATCTGTCTCTTGCACTGTTTATGGCAACATTACTGTTTCTGTGTTTTCTACTTATAACAATAGAATTTTACAGCAGAGAATGAGGTAATTCAGTCTGTCATGTCTGTTTCAGCTCTTTGTTACAGCAATCCAAAACTAATCCCATTTCTCTGCTCTTCCAAAACCCTGTATCTCTATCTGCTTCAAATATTTAATTTTACCTTAAAAGATAAAATGGTTTCTAGATCAGCATCTCCTGTGCCAAAGCTTCCATGCTGCAACAACCCATTATGTCAAGATGTTTCTCTGAACCTCTCATTCTAACATTTGCTAACAGCAATTTTAAGTACCAAAGACAATAGTCTTTCCAATTCACTCTATAAAAACCCTTAGGAATTTCAAAAACTTATGTAATTTTTTTCTTGGCTTTCTCTGCTGCAGTGGAAATATTCATGTGTCTCATGTTTCTCCTCAATGGTATAGTTTTACCAGCTGGTATCATTCTGATTAACCTATGCTATACCCTCTCGCTTTAATTTCTTTCCTATAATGAGATGCCCAAACTGCTCGCAATCTGAACTGTGACCTAACCAATGTTTTGCATAAATTCAGCATTATTTCTTTATGCTTGTCATTTATGCTACAGTTTATAAAACCCAAAATTCTAATGACTATTTCGATTGCTTTACCTAGCTGCACTTTCAGAGAATTATGCATTTGAACCTCTCAGCTTTTCATTCACTCTTATTTCTTGTCTTTCCATTAAGTATATGTTCCCATCCTTTCAAAAATGTATTACTTCATACATATCCATACATTTGCTACTTTTCTGACTATTTTGCTAACCTGCCAGTCTTCCTGGACGGTTTCATGGGTCACCTCACTGTCAGTTAACATAAATGAAAACCCCAAATTCTTTTTACCACCATTAACATATTAAGTGGCTAGTAAGTGGTGGGAATGGGCCTATTAGGGGCAAAGAAGGTGATTTATGCTTAAAGGCACAGGGTAAATTAGAATAATTCATGAGAACTTTGTATTGGTGTTTATTAAGGAAGATAATGCTGACAAAATATCGGTAGAAGCAGAGATGCTGGAAGTAATGGATGCAATGAAAATTGAAAGGCAGGTTATACTGGAAAGGCTTGCTACGCTTAGAGTGGATAAATTGCCAGATCCAGATGGAATAGCAAGGATTAGGAGGTTAAATGTCAGCTTGGATAAAAAATTGGCTTAAGGGTAGAAAATCATTGTAAATGTTTGTTTTTCAGACTGGAAGATGGCAGAGAGTGATGTTTTTCTTATATAAAAATGACTTAGACATTGGAATAAAGAGTAAAATTTCAAAATTTGCTGATGATATCAAACTTGGAGGTATGGCCAACAGTGAGGATGATACAAATTGACTGCAACATGACAAAGATTGGCTAGCAGAACCAGTAAACAAGTAGCAGATGGAATTTAATACGAAGTAGTGTGAGGTCATGCACTTTGGCAGAAGGAATGGGGTGATGCAACACAGATTTAATGGCACCATTCTAAAAAGTGTGCAGGGACAGAGAGACATTGGTGTCCTTATGCAGAGATCCTTTGGAGGTGACAGGACATATTGAGAGAGTAGTTAGCACAGTATATGGGACTTTGGGCCTCATAAATAGAGATATTGAGTATAAAAGCAGGCAAGTTATAGGGAACCTTTATAAAGCACTAGTTAGGCCTCAACTAGAGTAGTGTGTCCAGTTCTATTCACCACACTTTAGAAAGGCCCTTGAGAGGATGCTGAAGAGATATACCAGAATGGTTTCAGGGATGAGGGGCGGAATTTTGTGGAGGTGACAGGAGCCAGCTGGCAGGTGCCCATATCACCTCTTTTCGGGAAGGTCTGCCACATCATGTTCTATTCAGGCACTTGACAGGTCAGTGGCAGGCCTTCCATGGGATCAAGGTCACCAGGAGACAAGTCCCGCCTACTGGGAATTGCTGGCCAATCAGAGGCCAGTAGCTATATTGAGCAACGGCGCCACTGGGGAGGTGTTGGCTGCTGCCGGTAAGACACCCACCCGAAGTCTAGGAACATTGCTGGATCACAGTCCAGAGGTGAGTGATAGTGGAAGGGGTGTCAGCAGCATGACCAAAGGTTGGGTCCTAGCAAACCCCACCCCTTCACGATGCTGGGTCCCTTGATCAAGCACTGAGTGGCTTTGAATGAGGGACCCCCCCTGGCAGCCTGCAAGCAACCCTGCATGTGTTTACTTGTTGTGCTCCCCATGTGACATCCTCCCTGCTTGCATTAATTGCCACTTAAGGGCCTCAATTGGAGGCAGCACGGGAAAGCCATCCATGGGCCATCAGGCTTCATCAGGCTGGAGGTGGAAAGATGACGAGGTCCCCAACCGCCATCCTCCTGCCCTACTAAATGCTCCCCAGCACCAAACTAGCCACAGCGGGTAGGACACAAGATTCTACCCGAGGGATCTTAACTATGAGGTTAAGTTGAAGAAGCAAGGGTTGTTCTCCTTGGAACAAAGGAGATTGAGGGGAGATTTTATAGAGGTGTATAAGATTATGACAGACAATTTGTAAACATTGACATAGTCCAACTGGGTTCAAATTTGGGTCAGGTATAATAACACTGCCTTGGTAGGCTGCATGGGATAGTGAGGAAAGGTGGACAACATTTGCTATCAGTAAGGCTCAGAATCACCACAAACAACGAGTGAAAGGTCTATGAGAAATATGTCATGGTGCACAAGGGATGTTTGCGTAAAATTGGGAGAGTATCAAGAGCCAACCTGTGTAATGTTGATTTCAATTTTAAGGGGTGATGATGGAATAGTGGTAATGTCACTGGGCCATTAGTCCAGAGGCCCAGGCTAGTGTTCTGAGGGCAAGGGTTCAAATCCCATCATGGCTGCTGGTAGGATTTAAATTCAATTAGTAAAATTCTGGAATATAAAGCTAGCCTCAGTAATAGTGGCCATTAAACTATCATTGATTGTTGTAAAAACCCATCTGGTTCACTAATGTCCTTTAGGGAAGGAAATTTGCCATCCTTACCAGGTCTGGCGTACATGTGACTCCAGACCCACAACAATGTGGTTGACTCTTAACTGCCTGCTGAAATGGTGTGGTAAGCCACTCAGTTCAAGGGCAATTAGGAATGGGCAATAAATGCTGGCCTTGCCAAAGATGCCCACATCCCATAAAAGAATTTTTAAAAATTATATCAGATAATTGAGACATATAGTTGTTTGGTAGTACAGAACTTGAGTATTGCTGAAAAAAGACATTTTGTCAAAGCTTTTCACCTTGCACTCATCAGGACAATCACAAAAATAACAATGTCAGGGGAAGCAAAAACGTTATACTGTATGAGAAGAGAGTGCTGATTGGTTGGCAAGCAGACACTGGTAGAGGCATTAATTGCTATGCAGAATGCACCAGTTAATAGTGACTGATGGTTAACTGCCAAGCATTGTTTGAAATTTTAAAGCAGGCAGCTTGACTCTGATTGGTCAAGGCATTGCCCTGAGGAATGAACCAGCAAATGCCATCACTTACTTTGTTTAGCTGAAACAAGTGCAATGTGTGTACCTGTTCTCTTTGTCTGCAAAGAACAAGGTCCTGTGTATTATTATATGTAGCTTCCAGTATACGCAAATGTGCCACACTGCAAGCCCAACTAACAATCTTAAATTGATTGTCAGCATAATTTTTAGCACACTGAGGATTATTTAACAAATGTTGTCCAATTTGGGAATCACATCTAATGTTGGACACTGTGTTTTGAGTGTTGCAAGCACAGGCTGGTTGGGTACAGTCTGTACCTTCCCTGTTGTGAACGGCCGAAGGGACATGCTGTTTGATACGATCCACCAGTCTTTGGAACGAACATACGAACAAGGAGCAGGAGTAAGCTACTTAGCTCCTCAAGCCTGTACATCCTGTGAGTGGTGAATACCACTCATGTTCCTACTGCATAGTAGCAATGTGAAACAGCTAGCTTCACCTGTTATTCAAATTTTTGAGATACCTTGCCCTTCTTAGGTAGACTGGGCACTTTTCAGGGCTGAAAGTGATGGCTTTGGGCCCATTCATGAATTTGCACGATATACGGCGGGAAATGATCTAATCAGGCTAGCCATTATCCCACAGGATGTCTTTGAGCATTTCAGCATCAAGCTGAAATTGCAGCATCAAGCTTGGAAGGTGAGCAAATGACTTGGGCCCTATTTACGAGGTTGCCAATAAGACCAATCTTATAGTGCGTGGAACTATAAGAATCCCAAAGTGTGTATTGATCAGTGAAGGTAGGCTTGTGGTAGACCATGGTAGAGAACTCCCTGGCCGATTTCTCAACTAGTACGTTAAGGAAAGGGAGTTCAATTGACTGCTTCATTTCAAAGATGAATTTGGGCGTGGGATGGAGCCCATTAAGACGTGCAAGGAAATTATTACATGCTGATACAGATTTCAATATAGCAAACTCATCATCCACATATCGGAAATACGCAAGTGGTAGGAGGTTAGGAGGATGTCATTCCATCCAAGTCACGTTTCTCATAAAGTTGTTGCTTCCCCTGACATTGGTATTCTTGCGATTGTCCTGATGAGTGCAAGATGAAAAGCTTTGACAAAATTTTTTTTTTCAGCAATCATTGAAACATCTCAAAACACTTCATATCAAGAATTACTGCTGTTAATTTAGGCAAATACACCAGCAATATCCCACAAACCAAAAAGAAATGAATGATGGTATTAGTTGAAGGAAGAATGTTTGGCCAGGAGAGCTCCCTTCAATAGTGCACTGGAATTTCTAATATCGACTTTAAAGAGAACAGACAGCAGGGTCTGGGATTACTACATCTCCTGAAGGTCCTGTTGTGCAATTAAAATGTGAGGTAATTGCATCAACATATACAGCAGTATATTATTCTGGAAATTAAATCTTGCATGAACATTAATTAGTTATATTTTCTACACCCACTGAATTACCACTTCTTCAACCCATCACATATCTAGAATTCCACATCAGCCTTCTCTGTTGACAGACTGGAACTGAAAGAAAAGAAAGACTTCTATTTTTATCGTGCTTTTCACAACCACAGGATGACTGAAAGCACTTTACAGCCAAAGAAGTACTGTTGAAGTGTAGTCACTGTTGTAATGTGCACAGGTAGCTCCCACTAACAGCAATGTGATAATGACCAGATAATCTGCTTTTTTATTTAATTATGTTGATTGAGGAATAAGTATTGGTCAAGACACTAGGGATAACTTGCACAATCTTCTTCACAATAGAGCAATGGGATATTTTATGTCCATCTGAGAAAACAAGCTGGGTCTCGGTTTAATATTTCATCCAAAATATTGCACCTCCAACAGTGTAATACTCCCTTAGTACTGCACCGGAGTATCAGCCTAGATTTTTGTCATCAGATCTCCGGAATAAGACATGAACCCACAATTGTTTTGACTCAGCAGCGAGCGCTACCAACTGAGCCATGGCTGACACTGGTTTAATAATGGATCCCCCCTGTTTCTTTGATCGTGTTGACTTCCAGTTAATAAACATTTAGAATAAAGGGTTGGGCGGGGTGGGGTGGGGGATGTGCCTTGTAGCCAATCCAAAACCTGTCCTTGTTCAACGTTCACGTGCACTTTCCAGCAGGCTCACTGGACTGTGATCAAGATCAAGGAAACAGCCCAGGGCACCAAGGCCAGTTCTACTAGCATCCCATACCGTTGCTATTGTTCAGATCAGCTAACCCAGCAGAATGGCGTCAGTTTACTTGCAGGTCTCCTGTGTGGGGAGTTTACATAACTAGGTCTCCAAATGGCAGGCTGTGATTAAAAGCCATTTGCAATTTATAGCTTTTCAAATGCTGTCATTTAATTCCATTAATCTACATGTCTATACAAATACTGCTGAAAAGTCAGGAAACAATATGCTCCAGGTGAAGTTCTGGGTTCTTCTCAGGAAAGACATGCTGAAGCACGCCAGCAATAATGTGGAGACCTCCATGCACACGACTTTTCTACCCATGAGTGAAAATAAAATATGAGGGTTTGATTTCAAAGTGGAGCAAACTGTTTGGATTTTGAACACCAGTGTCAGGACACAAGAAAGTAATTTTTTGTCATCCCAGACGTGACCAAACTTGTTTGATTTGCTTCGAAGTTACAGTAAAATAATTTTTCATTAAGTAGATTTGGAATCCTGGTATATGGTATTGTACTTTTTTAAAAATACTTTAGTTATTCTTGTGAAATATATTCGGCTGAATTGAAATTTAGGTTCCAAATCCAAAGCCCTATTAATGATTCAGTTGATAAGAGGTTGAAGTAGTACTGAGCCATACAGAGCAGAATTCCTGGTTTTGTTCACTATCCAGCACCATGAAGCAAGGTCACCTTTGTGGGGTACCAGAGATTGACTTACACTCCTGGCACTGTATCCCAGCAAATGAGTAAGAAGAAACATTACAATGAAGGAAATTTAGTCCTGTCATAAAAACATTAAGAATCAGCACAAAAGTAAACTCTACAATTAAGTCTCTTAGGGCAGAATATTGCCATTGGCGTGCAGGGGTGGGCCCGACACGCTGACATGTAAAATGACACGCAATGATGTCGGGCGTGCGTCCTGACATCATCACGCGTCATTTCGATATTTCATTCAGCGGGCGCTTGCCGGAGGCAGCTGCACGCCCGCTGAACTGTCAATGGTCTATTAAGGCCATTAAAAAAGTAATTTAACTTGTTAACAATGCTGCCCGTCCAACGTTAAGGTTGGCGGGCATACGAAGAGCCCAAGCGGCCTTCGCGTTTTTCAGGAAACCTCATCCATGGGCGGGATGAGGCTTCCTGAAGGTTTTATAAAATAAATAAATAAATTTTACTTACTTGACAAACATGTCCCAGCTCATGTGACGCTGTCACATGAGGGGATATGTTTAAATAAATTTTCACTTTATTTATTAAAAAGTTTTCACAACCATTCAGTCTCCCCGAGGCAGCTCTGTGCCTCAGGGAGATTGCTGTGCTCTTTCGCGTGCATTGGAGCGCAGGCCCCGACTCTCCCTCTTCCCCCAGCCTGCACAGGTAGCGCTACCGGCCATGTGTTATGCTGGGCGGGCCTTAATTGGCCCACCCACATAAAATGGCGGCGCGCAGCCGATCGCGGGTAGCGATCGGCTCCGCGCCCGCTCCTGCTGAGCCTGCCCGCCATAGGAAAAATTCTCCCCTTAGATTTATCTTTGTTTCAGTCTTCTGATACTGCAATTCCAGCAATTATTAAATGGAAGAAATACAATCCCAAAACAAATTACATTTTCTTGACAGGATGTGAATTAATAAATAAAAACTTATCAGGTGGTTTCACACAAAAAGATTGTACAGGAAAAAATGTATCAAAGAAGATTTATTCACCAAGTGAATGTTAAAACATCGAGGATGGGGATTTAAGTGTTTACTTACTGATTACCAAGTGTTTATCTAATCAGCATTAATCATATGTCACAGTGATCTCCGGAAGATGCTACTAGTTTTCAGGATTCTTTCAAAAGCCTTCAAGATACAAAGATAAAAATTACAGTTGGCCCTGTTCCCATGCGACTTCTTCACACATTTGGGCTAAATCACTTTCCATATTGTTTGTCCCTTAATGCTAACCTGGGTCTTGTTAAAATAGCACAGATTGAAATTTGGTCAGAATTAAAGGTTTGATCACTGCCAAGCATAACAGCTGACCTACACAAAGAAACAGTAGAGTGTGTTGGATCTCTGTTTCATCTCTGAGACCCAAATTTAAATCCACACCAAACTGAAAGTTTTTTTTTTGTAGAGAAACTCAGGTGAAAGGCCATAGTGCAAGACAACAACAACGTTGAAGAATAGAAACAAAAGTGTATCGTGAAATAGTTAGATGATGCCAAACATTTTTTAAAATCATGTAGATTGTAGGAAGAAGGAAAATCTGAAAGAAGGCAAGGGGTTCCACAATTTTGAGATCCTGAGGAAGAATAAGTTGAAATAGGAGTTGCAAAAATGAGGGAGGAGGATGAGAGCCTGAATGTCATCTTATGTGTCAGCCATGGCACAGTTGGTAGCACTCTTGCTTCTGAGTCACAAGGTCCTGGGTTCAAGTCCCACTCAAGGACCTGAGTACAAAAATCAAGGCTGATACTTAGGGAGTGCTGCACTGTTGAAGGTGCTGTCTTTCAGATGAGATGTTAAACTGAGGTCCTATCTGTCCCCTCAGGTGGATGTAAAAGATACCATGGCACTATTTCACATCACAAAAAACAGATTATCTGGGCATTATCACGTTGCTGTTTATGGGAGCTTGTGCAAATTGGCTGCTGTTTCCTGCATTACAACAGCGACTATACTTCAAAAAAAGTGCTACACTAGCTATAAAACACTTTGTCTGGTGGTTGTGGAAAGTACTATGTAAATGTAAGTATTTCTCATTTTTCCTTTTTGCTGGAGGTTAGGTCTGAGTTGGATAATTGGTCTTTCCTCTCTGAGTTTTGGGCTCAAATCCAGCCCACACTCATTTAGGTTTCTGCACTCATTGAGAGAATGGCTGCATCAGTGTGTTATACTACTAGTTACTATACTAGACTAGTAACCCAGAGGCCTGAAATAATGATCCAGACACATGAGTCCAAACCCCACATGACAGCTGGAAAAGTTAAATTCAGTTAACTAAATAGTACTATATAAAAAGCTGGTATCAGTGATTGTTGTAAAGAAAAAAAATCCATCTGGTTCACTACTACCAATTGAGGAAAGAGATCTCTCTTTTTTCATTCATGGGGTGTGGGCATTGCTGGCTAGGCCAACATTTATTGCCCACCCCTAATTTCCCTTGTAAAGGTGGTGGTGAGCTGCCATGTGGTGTAGGCACACCTACAGTGCTGTTAGGGAGGGAGTTCCAGGGTGTTGACCCAGTGACAGTGAAGGAATGGCGATATATTTCCAAGTCAGGATGGTGGGTGGCTTGGAGGAGAACTTCCAGGTACTGGTGTTCCCATCTGTCTGCTGCCCTTGTCCTTCTAGATGGTAGCGGTCATGGGTTTGGAAGATGCTGTCTATTTCTTATCCGATCTGGCCTATATGTAACTCCAGCCCCACAGCAATGTGATTGGCTCTTAACTGCCCTATGAAATAGCCTAACAAGCACAGTTGTACCAAACCACTACAACAAAGTATACTAAAAATAAAATTGGATGGACTACCTGGCATTTACCTAGACTTTGTGACAAAACTGTTGCAATAGCCTGGCTAGTCTGGGAGTCCTCAACATTGACTCTGGACCCCTTGATTTCATGGCACCAGATCAAGAATGGACAAGGAAACCTCCGGCTGATTTCACCTACCACCCTCCCTCAGCTGATGAATCAGTACTCATCCATGTTAAACACCACATGCAAGAAGCACTGAGGGCAGCAAGCACACAAAATGTACTCTGGATGGGGGACTTCAATTACATCACCAAGAGTAGCTTAGTAGCACTACAACTAACTGAGCAGGCAGAATCATGAAGAACATTGCTGCCATACTAGGCATGCAGCAGTTGGTGAGAGAACCTACTTTACCTCATGAGGGAAAAGCCTATTTGACTTCATCCTCACCAGTTGACCTGTTGCAGATGCATCTGTCCATGGCCGTATTGGTAGGAGTGATCACTGCAAAGTCCTTGTGAAGACAAAGTCCTGTCCTCACACTGAACGCACCTTCCATCGTGTTGTGTGGCATTAGATTCAGAACAGATGTAGCAGCTCAAAACTGGGCATCCACAAGGAACTGCAAGCATTCAACAGGAGCAGAATTATACTCCTCCAGAATCTATTACCTTATGGTTTGGCATGTCCCTCACTGTGCCATTACTATCAAGCCAAGGGACCAACCCTGGTTTAATGAGGATTATGGAAGAGCACCAGGCACCCCTAAACATGTGGTGCCTATCTGGTGAAGCTACAACAGAGAATTAAATGCATGCTAATCAGTGGAAGTGGCATGCTATTGACATAGCCAATGGGTCAGGTCAAAACTCTGCCAGATCCAGTAATGAATGGCAGCAGACAATTAAATAAATAACGGAGGAGAAGGCTTCATGGGGCAAATACCAACACCTAAGCGAAAAAAACAAGGCTAAAGCATTTGCAACTATCTTCAGCCAGAAGTGCTGAGTTCAGCCTCCCACTGAGGTCCCCACCATCACAGATGCCAGTCTTCAGCAAATTCAATTTACTTCACATGATAGTGAGAAATGGCTGAGCCCACTGATTCAGCAAAGGCTACAGCCCCAATAATATCCCAGCTGTGGTACTTAAGACTTCTGCTCAAAAACTAGCAAGGCCTCTGGCCAAGCTGTCCTAGTGCAGGTACAACACTGATATTTACCTAACAATGTGGAAAACTGTTCGGGTATGTCCTGTCAACTAAAAAATCAAGCCGAATTCAATGCGATCAATTACTCTCCTATCAGCCTACTTTCAATCATCAGCAAAGCAATGGCAGGGTTGTCGACAATGATATCAAGACACTCATCAATAACCACTCAACTCCAGATGTTATTGTAGCCTTGGTTCAAAAATGGACAAAACACTGAATTCCAGAGGTGAGGTGAGAGTAACTGTCTTTGACATCTCGGCAATATTTGACTGACTGTCACATTGAGGAACCTCATTAATTGAAGTCAATGGAAATTGAGGAGAAAACTCTCCTTTGGCTGGAGTCAATCCTAGCATAAAAGAAGGTGACTGTGGTTGTTGGAGATCATTCATTTCAGCCTCAAGACATCGCTGCAGGAGTTCCTCAGGGAAGTGTTCTAGGCCCAGCTATCTTTACCTGCTACATTAATGACCTTTTCTCCATTATTAGTTCAGAAGTGTGGATGCTCGCTAATGATTGCACAGTGTTTAGTTATATTATCAATTCCTCAGGTAATGAAGCATTCAGGTTTGGGCTGATAAGCTGTAAGTAACATTCAACCCAGACAAATGCCAAATCATGACTATCTCCAACAAGAGAGAGCCTAACCACCTCTCCTTGGCATTCAACTGCATTACCATCGTTGAATCCCTCACCATCAACATCCTGGAGGTCACCATTGGCCAGAAAACCTAACTGGGTGAGCCACGTCAATATGTGACTGTAAGAGCAGGTCAAAGGCTGAGTACTCTGTGGGCAAGTGGCTGGCCTCCTGACTCCCCAAAATCTTCCCATCATCTACAGAGCCCAAGTCAGGGATCTTATGGAATACTCTCCACTTACCTGGATGAGTGCAGCTCCAACAACACTTAAGAAACTCAACACCAGCCACCGCCATAAACATTCACTCCCTCCACCACTGCCTCTCCTGAAAGATCAGTATCTTCCAAACCTGCGATCTCTATTGCCTAGAAGGGCAGGGCCAGCAGGCACATGGAAAGACCATCACCTGCAAGTTCTCCTTTAAGTCACACACCATCTTGATGGGAAATATATCTCCATTCCTTCATTGTCTCGAGGTCAAGATCCTGGAGCTCCCTCCCTAACAACATAGTGGGTGTACATTCATCACATGACCTGGAGTAATTCAAGAAGGTGGCTAACCCACATCAAGGGCAATTAAGGATGGACTGTTTCCAGTGATGCTCACAACCTACGAATGAAAAAAATCAACAAATAAGTTACCATTAGCAGCGGCTTCTCCAGCTGCATTAATTCATAATAAGCTGGATGATTTACATGTTTCAACCACATTCATCACAAACACTTCAGTTTGTGCCTCCATCTCCTATAATCAGAAAACTCTATGCTCCAGACAACTCTTACTTCTCTAATTGCTGCAGGTTTATCTTCTTTCGTCTTAGAATCATATGATACAGAAGGAGGCCATTCAGCCTATTGTGTCTGTTCATGTCTCCACCATGGGTAGGGCAAGGAGGGAGATCCCAAATCCACCCCAGCTTTGTATGGGGATCATACCCCAATTTTTTGGCACCAATCTGATGCACACCAACCGGCCCCCCAAGGAGTCCAAGTTGTTGTGGCAACATACACTTTTATATGCAGGTTATACTTGGAGCTATGGACAATGATGGAAGAGGCTCCAATTTCTTTCTATCACATGGTTGACCGGGAACCTCTTCCGCCCTTACTGCCTGCCATTGGCGTATGTTGGAAGGATTTACAAGTTGGTACCTGTTTGGCTGCATTGTGAATGCACCTTACTTGGCCACCAAGTCCTGGAGTGGGACTTGAACCGGAGCTTCTGGCTCAGAGGCAGGCAAACTACCCACTGCGCCACAAGACCTCCTAGGTTTATCTATATAGCTACAAAAAGTCAAACAGTATATACAAATCAGGACAGTATGTATGATTTTAAAATGTGGACTGAATTAAATTTGTGCATCTTGATCCTTTGCGGTCTAACTGCACTTCACCCACTGACTACTCTTAGTCTTGACTTGCCATGGAAGATTGAGATTGATGAAGAAATTCATGCATATTTTAATTAATGTTTTACTGTGTGTTATTTTATTTTCTAGTATTCTCCACTGCTGAAGAAACTTTACTGTCAGATTGCAAAGACATGTCCAATCCAGGTGAAACTGACCTCGCCACCACCTCCCGGCAGTGTGGTGCGAGCAATGCCAGTCTACAAGAAGGCTGAACATGTGACTGAAGTGGTAAAACGCTGTCCCAATCACGAGCTTGGCAGAGACTTCAATGATGGTGAGTGGATGTTACCAAAATGCAATATAATCCCTCTCTTCATGTATCTACTCAGTACCCATAGACAGTCACTGATGGGGGAAGGGTAGAACTTTCCTTCTTCTTAATGCAGCACAACAAGACACCAATCAGAAAATGTACACTATAATTTTTCTATCTTTTATCTTTTTTTTTTGCACGAAAAGCACTGACTCATTATTCCACGTTGACCATTCATTTGTGTTCTGTTTCAGGTAGAGTCAATGATTCCTCTCTTCTAGTGGAAAGTCAAACTCAAAGGGATTGCAGATTAGAGAATCAGCATTACACTACTATAGCTAATTCTCTGACATGTGCTCCCCTCAAGCACAGCCTAGCATAAGAGCACAGAACTGCTGAATTTATCCTTCTTCCTTAGTTTTGTGCACTTTCTCACCTGGTCATCAGACAAGCTAGTTTCTTTCACTCAGTTATCTCTATTTGAAACATAAAATGACCATAAGACTGTATAAGGGGGAAAGAACCATTGGCTGAATGTCCCAATAAAGTGGTGGCCTATTCTGTGCTATCAGAATGATTCCAGGAATTTGCTTAAGTGAACTTCACATAGCTACTCCGAGTAACAGGTATACCTGTTGTTACAACTTTATCCCCAGATATTGGACTTGGTGCCACTTCCTCCAGTGCATTCCAGGCATGGCCTGTGCCAAGTTTTGTATCTACCTTTGGTTCTAGTGAGAGTGTTGAGCATATACTCTAGTTTCTGACACAGTGTGGGGGTCTGAAGTAGCAAAAAATGACTCATTGAAATAATAATGAATAGAATAGAATTTGCCTCAGATTGAAGTTGACTTGAGACCAGGACTATCCGCTCTGAAGAACAGCAGCATCAATACCCTTGCAGAAAAACAGCTAATTCATTTATTAATTGGTTGTTTATTTTATCATAAATTTTCCAGTCTAGAAGTCTCCCAGTAAGGATGGGCTGGATCCATGTTACCTGTAAGCCATTCCACCTACATTGTATCACCAATCACTAACCCCCCCACCCTTCATCTCATATTCCAAATGACACTGTGTACACACTGCAAAGGCCCTTGTAGTCAGAACCCTCCCTTTCTACCTATGATGTAATCTGCCTACCTAAAATGCAATAGCACTCTCCGCCCCACCCAGACTATGATGTAAACCAAGTTTAACTTAACCATCCATATTCTTTGTTGTTGTCTTCATTCACATTTCACTAAAAAATAACTTAAGCCTGAAGAATTGGTGGCAGAGAGTAGAACAAAAAAGAATGCAGAAACGACAACAGAGGGATTTGGTATTTTTCTCCCCAGCGTCATCTATATTCCTCTGACCATCCCCTACTGAGAGGGCAGGCTCCCTCACTCATCCCAAAAGCAACTGCTCAAGAGATACAACCTGGGAATGGTTCTTCCTCTGATTTTCCTCCCTTACCTGTTGGGAAATGACTGGGTGTTTTCTCAGTAGCTCACACCAACAGCACAGCCAGAATCAATAACTCAGCATACGTGGGGTTGAAGCCATGACCCCCTGCCTCTGGGATTCAATATGCCAAAGTGTCTTAATTGCCTTTTTCCCATCAGTGGACATGGTACAGTTGCCAAGTTTCCCAAGTTCGATTATGTTGGCACCCAGAGGCTTTTCAAATGTCCATCAGTGAACTGATAAAGTATCAAAATTAGCCAGTCAGCATGTAAGTTGCTTGTCATCAGGCATAGTGCCAAACTTACACTAAAGAATAGGCTATTTGCCATCTGCAACCAAGCTCAAGAGGGAAGTTTCAACCAGCTCTGTGTCTGCCAACTGAAGATATATAATGAAGATGCCCACATCTCAACCACCTGTATGTAAGGCCTTGTTGCAATTGCCATCTAGATTATTCATGCCAATTAGATCATGGTAAGCTTAGTAAACAGCTGTAGTAGAAATAAGTCAGCTCATTTGTATGACAGGTGTTTACTAAGCTCAGCAAGATCTTTTTGGCAGCAGTATTATTACAGAAATTATCTCCAATCTCATAGCCTTCTCATGCTTTTCCTCACCAGATTGCAGTTATGATGCTCCCTCTCCACTTCCCACACACAATGAGGTTTCCAAACATAAGTGAAAAATTAATTCTCCTGATATGATCTCCCATTTAGATAACAAACAACCTGGGAACCCCAAGTTGGCTACAGCCTGGTGTGCAACAGGCAAGGGAGATTTCAGACTCAGTCTTCAGTCTGTGCTGCTCTCAACCATGACTGTGATAGGGAGCACTAGAATTGACCTCTGTGCCTCTGGATGAGTGAGGGGAAAAGTCAGCCGGATTTCCCCTTCCCTTTCACCATTCACTAACTCCTGACGGGTGAGAACAAGATCACGCTCAGGCTCAATTGTGCTGCACCTCTATGGCTGTATAACCTACCAGCAATCTCTAAGCATATAAAATACATAATTCATATGCAGAATGGCCACTTGAATAAGACAGATGAAGGCAGGATGGAATTTAGTGATCTGTATCCTAACATGAGAAAAGAAGAGGAGAAATTTGGAAGTGAGGAATAAGATAGTTAACGAATTAAGGCCTGTAATCCTGCCTCAGATGGCACACATCTGACTTCTGAACCCTAGCCTGGGTTAATGGGTTATAGTTCAGTCAGATCTTCACTACTTTCATTCTATTTATTTACACCTCATTACAGATAAGTAATGAAATAGAGTAAGTTATACAAATGTTTTTTACTGTTGGGTCCATGTGCTACCTTCTGGGTGAATTCTCACTGGACCCTCATTATTCAGCTCTGCCCTGGTCACATTTTATAGCTTGTATGTCACTGTCATCCTTCCAGGCCAGGCTGCTCCAGCGAGTCACCTGATCAGGGTGGAAGGAAACAACCTTGCTCAGTACATTGATGACGCCGTCACTGGACGGCAGAGCGTCTTGGTGCCATTCGAGCCTCCACAGGTACGTTGCAACCATACATCTTTAATTCTTGCTTTTGTCTCCGAGCAAGGTAGCAAGAGATTGAATCATCCATTAATCCAGTCAGGAAAAAAGATTGTTTCTGTCCAGTGTCCACAGAGATTCAACTCATCCCTGAGACCATTGCGCTCTGCAATTTGTTCACCAGTGCAATGGACCCATGAATTAGGAGCACCACAGAGTAAATGTTTTTTAATGCTTTGAAGAATAATTCAAATAGGTGACACATGTGGATCAGGTTCATCAGTTATTGCTGGAAAAGAGACATGTCGAAGCTTTTTGCCTTGCACTCATCAGGTTACTTCGCAAGGATACCAATATAAGGGGAAAACAACCCTTACATTGGTATTCTTGCGAAGTGTCCTGATAAGTGCAAGATGAAAAGCTTTGATGTCTCTTTTTCAGCGATATTCAAGTTCTGCACTACCAAATGACTATTTGTTCATCAGTTAGTTATACTTTGCAGCCAGTGTTCTGTTGCAATTTAATAGTTGAACTATAATGATCAACAGTGTGTGAGAAATCATGGTGGGATATGGTATTGTAGAAATGACTATGTTTTAGATTAGTAAAGTTACCATGAGCTGAATTTTAGATCCTGAATCAAGGTTTTATATCAGAATGTCCCTCAAATGGCACACTGCTAAGGTGATACTGACACCTAGTGTCAGATATGGAATGTTTATTGCTGGAAACTAAGGGTCCAATATTCTTGTCATCGCTTAATTTTAGAAAAAGGTTAGACAAGCAATTTGTACTGGATAAAACATGAATTTCAACCGTAGGAGTCATTGCAATACCAGGTGAATTCCTGACAGTTCTTTTAGTTATGAATAATATGCTTAGTGTAACATCGCAGTGTTAAATCATGTACATTATATACTGAGTCAAAGCTGTCAGAATATATAGTAGTAAGGATTAAAAAAATTGCTGGAAACACATATTGGGTAGATCGTAGATCAGCACCTGAAAGGAAAAGATAGAATAGTTTGTTTTGTTTTGTTTGCATTTATGGAATGTGGGCATCACTGGCTAGGCCAGCATTTATTGCCCATTCCTAATTGCCCTTGAGAAGGTGGTAGTGAGCTGCCTTCATGAACCTTAGCAGTCCATATGGTGTAAGTATACCCACAGTGCTGTTAGGGAGTTCCAAGATTTTGACCCAGCAACAGTGAAGGAATGGTGATACATTTCCAAGTCAGGATTTTGAGTGGCTTGGAGGAGAACTTCCAGGTGGTGGTGTTCCTATCCATCTGCTGCCCTTGTCCTTCTAGATGGTAGCAGTTGTGGGTTTGGTAGGTGCGGCCTTGGTGAGTTTCTTCAGTCTATTTTGTAGATGGTACACACTGTTGCCACTGTTTGTTGCTGGTGGAGGGAGTGAATGTTTGTGGAAGGGGTACCAATCAAGCGGGCTGCTTTGTCCTCGATGGTGTCAAGCTTCTTGAGTAGTGTTCATCCGGGCAAGTGGAGAGTATCCTATCACACTCCTGACTTGTGCCTTGTAGACGGTGGACAGGTTTTGAGGTGTCAGGAGGTGAGTTACTTTCCACAGGAGTCCTAGCCTCTGACCTGCTTTTGTAGCCACAGTATTTATATGACTAGTCCAGTTCAGTTTCTGGTCAATGGTAACCCCCCGGCATGTTGGTAGTTGGGGATTGAACAATGGTAATGCTATTGAATGTCAAGGGGTGATGGTTAGGTTCTGTCTTGTTGGAGATGGTCATTGCCTGGCACTTGTGTGGCATGAATGTTACTTGCCACTTGCCAGCCCAAGCCTGGATACTGTCCAGATCTTGCTGCATTTGGACATGGACTGCTTCAGTATCTGAAGAGTCACAAATGGTGTTGAACATTGTGCAATCATCAGTAACATCCCCACTTCTGACTTTATGATGGAAGGAAGGTCATTGATGAAGCAGCTAAAGATGATTGGGCCTAGGACACTACTCTGAGGAACTCCTGCAGCGATGTCCTGTAACTGAGATGATTGACCTCCAATAACCACAGCCACCTTCCTTTGTGCTAGGTATGGCTCCAACCAGCAGAGAATTTTCCCCTAATTCCCATTAACTCCATAGAAACATTGAAAATAGGAGCAGGAGTAGGTCATTCAGCCCTCCAAGCCTTCTCCGTCATTCAATATGATGATGGCTGATCCTCTATCTCAACACCATACTCCCACTCTCTCCCCTTACCGCTTGGTGCCTTTAGAGTCTAGAAATCTATCAATTTCCTTCTTAAATGTATTCAGTGACTTGGCCTCCACAGCCTTCTATGGCAGAGAATTCCACAGATTCACCGCACTCTGTGAAGAAGTTTCTCCTCATCTCAATCCTAAATGGCCTTCCCCATATGCTGGGACTATGACCCCTTGACTTAGACCCCCCTCCCCCCCAGCCAGAGGAAACATCATCCCTGCATCCAGTCTGCCCAGCCTTGTCAGAATTTTATACGTTTCAATGAGATCCCCTCTCATTGTTCTAAACTTCAATGAATACAGGCCTAGTCGACCCAATCTCTCCTCATACGACAGTTCTGCCACCCTAGGAATCAGTCTGGTGAACCTTCGTTATGCTCCCTCTATGACAAGTTTGTCCTATCCAAAACTGCACACAGTACTCCAGGTGTGGTCTCACCAAATCCCTGTACAACTGCAGTAAGACACCCTTGCTCCTGTACTCAAGTTCTCTTGCAATGAAGGCCAACATGCCATTTGCCTTCTTAACGGCATGCTGCACCTGCATGCTTGCTTTCAGTGATTGGTGTACAAGGACACCCAGGTCCCTTTTCACATCAACATTTCCCAATCTATCACCATTTAAATAATACTCTGACATTCTGTTTTCCCTACCGAAGTGGATAACTTCACACTTATCCATGTTATGCTGCATCTTCCATGTATTTGCCCACTCACTCAATCTGTCCAAGTTGCCTTGAAACCTCTTAACATCATCCTCACCACTCACATTCCCACCAAGTTTTGTGTCATCAGCAAACTTGGAAATATTACATTTGGTGCCTTCATCCAAGTCATTGATATACATTGTGAATAGCTGGGGCCAAAGCATAAATCCCTGCGGTACCCCACTAGTCACGGCCTCCGAAAAAGACCCATTTATTCCTATTCTCTGTTTCCTGTCTGCTAACCAATTCTCAATCCATGCCAATATATTACCCCCAACTCCATGTGCTTTAATTTTGCACACTAACCTCTTATCTGGGACTTTATCAAAAGTTTTCTGAAAATCCAAATACACCACGTCCACTAATTCTCCCTTATCTATTCTGCTAGTGACATCCTAAAAAAAG
The DNA here is from genome assembly GCF_964194155.1 of Cetorhinus maximus. NCBI lineage: Eukaryota > Metazoa > Chordata > Chondrichthyes > Lamniformes > Cetorhinidae > Cetorhinus > Cetorhinus maximus. The sequence goes on from NC_135893.1 coordinate 14,530,535, forward strand.
TCCAGTAGGTTTGTCAAACATCATTTAGCTTTCATAAATCCATGTTGATTTTGTCTAAACCTGCTGATCTTTTCTAAATGTCCTGTTATCACATCCTTTATAATAGACTCTAGCATTTTCCCTACTACTGATGTTAGGCTAACCAGTCTATAATTCCCTGTTTTCTCCCTCCCTCCTTTTTTTAAGCAGTGGGGTTACATTTTCCACCCTCCAATCTGCCAGGACTGTTCCAGAATCTGCAGTATTTTTGAAGATGACAACCAACGTATTCACTATTTCCATGGCCACCCCCTTTAGCACTTTGGGATTATCAGGTGCTGTGGATTTATTGGCTTTCAGTCCCATTAATTTCTCCAGCACTATTGTTTTAATAATACTAGTTTCCTTCAATTCATCCTTCTCACTAGACCCTTGGTTCCCTAGCATTTTTGGGAAGTTATTTTTGTCTTCCTCCGTGAAGACAGAACTAAAGTAGTTGCCACTTCCTTGTTCTCTATTATAAATTCTCCTGTTTTGGACTGTAAGGAACCTACGTTTGTCTTCACTAATCTTTTTCTCTTTACATAATTATAGAAGCTCATACAGTCCGCTTTTATGTTCCTTGCAAGTTTACTCTCATACTCTATTTTCCCCCCTTAATCAGTCTCTTGGTCCAGCTTTGCTGAATTCTAAACTACTCCCAATCCTCAGGCATGTTACTTTCTCTAGCAACTTTATATGGCTCTTCTTTGGATCTAATACTATCCTTAATTTCTTTTGTTAACCATGGTTGGGCCGCTTTTCCTGTTGTGTTTTTGCACCAGAAAGGAATATATAACTGTTGCAATGCATATGTTCATTCCTTAAATATTAGCCATTAGCCACTGTCATTCCTTTTAATGAAGTCCCCCAATGTATCTTAGCCAACTCACACCTCATACCTTCGTAGTTTCCTTTGTTTAGATTTAGGACCCTAGCTTTGAATCGGACTACTTCACTTTCCATCCTAATGAGAAATTCTATCATGTAATGGTCACTGTTCCCTAAAGGACCCCACACAACAAGATTATTAATTAACCCCTTCTCCTTGCATAATATCAAATCTAGGATAGCCTGTTCCCTAGCTGGTTCCTCGACATACTGGTCTAAAAAGCCACCTCGTACACACTCCAGGAATTAATCCGCCACAGTATTATTGCTAATTTGGTTTGCCCAGTCTATATGTAGATTAATGTAGACTCCAGTTTTGCAAGGGCTCCTTGATGCCACACTCAGTCAAATGCTGCCTTGATGTCAAGGACAGTCACTCTCACCTCACCTCTGGAGCTCAGTTCTTTTGTCCATGTTTGAACCAAGGCTGTAATAAGGTCAGAAGCTGAATGACCCTGGCAGAACCCAAACTGAGCTTCAAATAGCAGGTTATTGCCGGTTATTGTCAGTGCCGCTTGATAGCACTGTTGATGACCCCTTCCAGCAATTTACTGATGATCGAAAGTAGACTGATGGGGCAGTAATTGGTCCTGCTTTTTGTGTACAGGACATACTTGGCAATTTTTCACATTGCCGGATAGATGCCAGTGTTGTAGCTGTACTGGCTAGGGGCGCGGCAAGTTCTGGAGCACAAGTCTTCAGTACTATTGCAGGAATATCGTCAGGGCCCATAGACTTTGCAGTATCTAATGCCTTCAGCTGTTTCTTGATATCACATGGAGTGAATCGAATTGGCTGAAGACCAGCAACTGTGATAATGGGGCCCTCTGGAGGAGGTCGAGATGGATCATCCACTCGGCACTTCTGGCTGAAGACTGTTGTGAATGCTTCAGCCTTATCTTTTTCACTGATGTGAGGATGGGAATATTTGTGGAGCCTCCTCCTCCAGTGAGCTGTTTAATTGTCCACCACCAGTCACAACTGGATGTGGCAGGACATATATCTGATCTCAAAAACAGAATTACCTGGAAAAACTCAGCAGGTCTGGCAGCATCGGTAGAGAAGAAAACAGTTGACGTTTCAAGTCCTCATGACCCTTCGGCAGAACTGAAGTATAGTTAGGAGAGAGGTGAAATATAAGCTGGTCTAAGGTGGGAGGCAGGGGGAGAGAGAAGTTGAGGATGGCAGGATACTCAAGGTCCAGCTCTAGTGGGGGTGGGGTGGAAAGACTAACAAAGTTTTAGTTTTAGATTTAAAAATAATGGAAATAGGTGGGAAAAGAAGAATCTATACAAATTATTGAAAAAAAAAGGGGGGGGGGGTGAAGAAACGGGGTGGGGATGGGGGGAGGGGGAGTTTAAGATCTAAAGTTGTTGAATTCAATATTCAGCCCGGAAGGCTGTAAAGTGCCTAGTCGGAAGATGAGGTGCTGTTCCTCCAGTTTGCGTTGGGCTTCACTGGAGCAATGCAGCAAGCCAAGGACAGACATGTGGGCAAGAGAACAGGGTGGAGTGTTAAAATGGCAAGCGACAGGGAGGTTTGGGTCTTTCTTGCGGACAGACCGCAGGTGTTCTGCAAAGCGGTCGCCCAGTTTGCATTTGGTCTCTCCAATGTAGTCCTCACTTATCACCCCACCAGCCTCCGCATTCAAAGGATCATCCTCCGCCATTTCCGCCAACTCCAGCATGATGCCGCCACCAAACACATCTTCCCTTCACCCCCCCCGGCGGCATTCCGTAGGGATCGTTCCCTCTGGAACACCCTGGTCCACTCCTCCATCACCCCCTACTCCTCAACTCCCACCTATGGCACCTCCCCATGCCCACGCAGAAGATGCAACACCTGCCCCTTCACTTCCTCTCTCCTCACCGTCCAAGGGCCCAAACACTCCTTTCAAGTGAAGCAGCATTTCACTTGCATTTCCCCTAACTTAGTCTACTGCATTTGTTGCTCCCAATGCGGTCTCCTCTACATTGGAGAGACCAAACGCAAACTGGGCGACCGCTTTGCAGAACACCTGCGGTCTGTCCGCAAGAAAGACCCAAACCTCCCTGTCGCTTGCCATTTTAACACACCACCCTGTTCTCTTGCCCACATGTCTGTCCTTGGCTTGCTGCATTGTTCCAGTGAAGCCCAACGCAAACTGGAGGAACAGCACTTCATCTTCCGACTAGGCACTTTACAGCCTTCCGGGCTGAATATTGAATTCAACAACTTTAGATCTTAAACTCCCCCTCCCCCCATCCCCACCCCGTTTCTTACCCCCTCCTTTTTTTTCAATAATTTGTATAGATTCTTCTTTTCCCACCTATTTCTATTATTTTTAAATCTAAAACTAAAACTTTGTTAGTCTTTCCACCTCACCCCCACTAGAGCTGTACCTTGAGTATCCTGCCATCCATTCTTAATTAGCACTTTTCTGAGATAATATCACCACCTTCAACACCTCTTTGATCCTTTTGTCTGTGACATCTTTTGATTATCTGCTCCTATCACTGCTTGCTTATCCCTACAACCACCCCACCCTCAACTTCTCTCTCCCCCCGCCCCCCACCTTAGACCAGCTTATATTTCACCTCTCTCTTAACTATACTTCAGTTCTGCCGAAGGGTCATGAGGACTCGAAACGTCAACTCTTTTCTTCTCCACCGATGCTGCCAGACCTGCTGAGTTTTTCCAGGTAATTCTGTTTTTGTTTTGGATTTCCAGCATCCGCAGTAGCTTTTAGCTTTTTGTTTTTATATATATCTGATCTGTTGGTTGTGGAATCGTTTAGCTGTCTGTGACTTGCTACTTACGCTGTTTCGCATGCAAGTAGTCCTGTGTTGTAGCTTCACCGGGTTGATCCCTCATTTTTAGGTATGCCTGATGCTGCTCCTGGCATGCCCTCCTGCAATCTTCACTGCACCAGGGTTGATCCCCTGGCTTGGTGATAATGATAGAGTGGGGGATATTGTGTTTGAATACAATTCTGCTGCTGATGCCCCACAGTGCCTCATGGATGCCATGGATTTCAGAGGGCATTTTAAGAGTTAACCACATTGCTATGGATCAGGAGCCACATGTAGGCCAGAATGGGCGAGGACAGCAGATTTCCTTCCCTAAACCTGATGGGTTTTTACGACAATTGATTCATTTGACTTTTAACTGAATTTTTATTGAATTCAAATTCCACCATCTGTTGTGGTGGGATTTGAACCCGGATCCCCAGAGCATTACCCTGGGTCTCTGGGTTACCAGTCCAATGACAATACCAGTACGCCCCTTTCACTGTGTTGAATTGAGAAACTCCAATGAATTGGGCCATTGTGAAGGACATCGGTTTAGAAGAGAAGATTAACTAAATTTAGAAGCAGTTGTTAGGTACCACCAAGCTTTTTAGGAGGTGGGAAGGTGAGGAGTTTCACAGCTTTGACGTTGTTAGTAGAAAGAGTTGAAGTGAAGATGTGAGATGAGTTATTTTCAATGTTATATTTGTAATACCACATATTTATACCGAAATATGTATTCATTTATTTATTGGTTATTACTTTATTTATTGATTGATTGATTCTTCTGCTTTGAACAGGTAGGAACAGAGTTCACTACAATCCTCTACAACTTCATGTGTAACAGTAGCTGTGTGGGTGGAATGAATCGACGACCCATCCTCATCATCATCACCTTGGAAACAAGAGAGTGAGTAACTGTCTCTATAAGAGTGTTGGATTAGAATTACTGCTGCCTGATTCCAAGGTACTTAGTCATTCAGAAAAGGCACAAGTGAGACAGCATGACAACCAGAGTATCTGGGCTGAATTTTACCAACTTTTGGGGGATGAGCTTGGAAGCAGAAAGTCTGGCAAAATGCCTTTTGTTTTCCCACTGCCATGCCATTTTGCCAGTGGTGGGGGAGGTGTAGCAAATGGGCCACCTGCCCAGAGCACAATTGAGGCATTTAAGTAGCCAGTTTAGGGCCTCTTCCAGCCTCTGCTGGCATTTTATCACTAGTCGAAGCTGCCCCCTCCCTGGGGCGATGGGATCACATGCCCTCAGCGACACCCCACCCATTCACCCCTCTCCAGGCCCATCTTACTGGGTCTGGTGTCCCCAAACCCCACAAATGGCTTTTAGAGTGCTCAGTCATTGATGTGTCCTCATCCTGCAGGTGTCATCCCATAAGTGGCCCTGCAGAGCTGCTGGCCTGTCTGCTTTTGGGGCAGTCTGCTGTCCTTAAATAGGATGGTAGCCCTGGCAGTAGCCACTTAATTGGCTGCCCCCAAAAAATGCAGCCCTGGATCCTGCTGCCTGCCGAAGCAGGGTCACACTCCACCCTTCTCCCTTTGGGACCAGTGGTGGGACCCCTGCCACCTACAGAAAATTCTGCCCTTTGTATCAACATTTAGAACTCTAGTCTATCCTGCTTCACTCATTCTATCAGTTGATATTCTAACTGCCATCCTTGCTGACCCATATTGTTCCCTGTCCCTAATGGATCATAGATAAAAATGTTATTTATAAATTACACCTGGGCCTGGCCCCACACTACCTCAACAGCCTCTCTAGACTCTTGCCCTTCAGTCCTGCTATTCATGTTTCTCTTCTCTGCACCTTCAGTTGCCTTTCCCCTATTCTTAGGAACAACCTGCCAAAACCTTTCAAGACCCTTCCCCATGTTTAAAAGCCTTCTCAAATACATCTCTTCAATAATAGCCTTCAGTTGCGTCTTCTAACCACCGCCCCACACAAAGGTACAATACCTTCTCCATTTCTCCTCTGCGAAGTGCCCTGGAATGTTTTTCTACAGTAAAGGTGTGATGAAGATATTCGGAGGCTATTGGGGCTGATGGGCCATGGTGGTGCTCATGTAATTCCCTCACCAAATGAACACCCTTGTCATCTTCTTCAGTGGTCAGGTTCTTGGACGCCGGTCATTTGAAGGTCGAATCTGTGCCTGCCCAGGAAGAGATCGGAAAGCAGATGAGGACCATTACCGTGAGCAGCAAGCTATCAACGAGAGTGCAGCAAAAAATGGAAATGGTAACAAACGCAGTAAGTTTTGCCGGTCTGACCACAGGCGAGGTGTGTGGGGTCATTAACATTGGAATTAGATTAGGTGGTATGGCATCCTCTGATGCTACTACCTGCCTTCTGTGTTGGCCTTCTATTCCACTGTTTCTCTGTGTACTTGTTAGTGGGCACCTAGCCTCTACACACAGAGACTCACCTGAGGTCACCAACTCAGCAGAGATGGGAATTCCATGGCTGCATGATGCCCCAAGTTGCCGCGCAAAAGCTGCACATTACCGAGCCAGTACATTTTTTTTATTCATTTGAACAAAATTCTAAGTTACTGTAAGAAAAACATGGAATATAATTTCAAACTGCTGCTTGTTATAAATCCTTTATAGGCTGTGTGCTGCATGATCTAGCCTGGAGTAATTTACAAGATTAGAAATTAGATATTTTAAGAAAGGTTGTAAAACACATAATGAGTGCACGACCATGAAAGGTGACTAAATGCCCTTGTCCTTTGTGTTTCAGCCTTCAAACAGACACCACAGGGAGTCCAGGGGCCCAACGCAGGCATCAAAAAGAGGAGACATGGAGACGAGGAGTTCTTCTATGTACCTGTGAGTATTCACGTCTTTCCTTTAACCATCAAAGCATTCAGTGTCATGTTGCCTTCTCTAAGGTCCACATGTTTTCTATTTTTTCCCCCCAATATTCTCTTCTTCTCTCCAGAATGTTATCCAGTGTCTACTATTTCTAATGACAGCATGCTCTCAAAATTAAATAGTTAAATGGTGTTTGCTGAGACAGGGCTCAATTCACTGAGTAGGTTAGGGTGGCAGCAGTTCTTCAGTTACCTTAACCAGGTGGCCACTCTTCATATGTTGACAGACTATTTAACACAACCCTGTCCTTACCCAACATCCACATATGCACACTTTCTGGCATAGATCACTAGGAACAGAAAGCCTGGGCAAGTATTCCAATTTCCATCCCAGCAACACTGTGGTTAATTGTTGCTCCTCCAGACCAAATTCAGCTGAATCTTTTTATTTTTGCTTTTCCATTTATTTGCATTAATCAACAGTAGCTTGCATTTTTACAGCACCTTTAACATAACAAAACAATCCAAGGCACTTCAAAAATAGGAGTAAAGTAATTGAATACAGAGCTATGAGGAGAGAGATTAGGAAGAGCTACTGAAATCTTAGTCAAAGAGATATGTCCTAAAGGAGGTTGAAAAGGGGAGAAGCAGGACAGTTTAGGGGATCCAGAGAGTAGAACCAAGGAAACTGAAAGTCCTGCTACCAAAAATAGGTTGAACAGCAATGAAGAAAAGGCACCCCTTTTCAAGATAAGCAATGTCACTATTAGACAATGGAACAGTTCACTTTCTGCAACCCGCACCCGCACCCCAAAATTTAAAAAGTATGTATTTGTAATGAATGGTTACGCTAATCAAAGTGAAAAATGTTAGTAAAAAGAAAGGCTTGCATTTATAGAATGCCTTTCAGGACCTCCAAAAACACATCACAGCCAGAGAAGTACTTTTGAAGAACTGTTGTGATGTAGGAAAATCTGCAACTGATTAGCACACAGCAAAATCCCGCACACAGCAATGTGATAATGGCCAGAAAAATCTCTTTTAGTGATGTTAGTAAAGGGATAAATATTGCCCAGGACAGCAGGGGAAACTCCATACTCTTTGATTGTGCATTGGGATCTTTTACATTCACCTGAGAGGGCAGACCAGGCTTCAATTTAACAACTCACCTGAACATTTCAACTGTGCAATGCAGCACTCTGTCAGTGCCAGCCTTTATTTTATGCTCAAGCTCCTGGCATGGGACTTGAACCCACAACTATCTGAATCAGAGGCAAGAATTCTACCCACTGAGCCACAGCTGACACTAAGTGCTGAGTAAAGATACATTTTCCAATTTTGTGTGTCCAGTGACACCATCAAGCATTCCAAAGTCAAGTACAGCCTAGAGTTGTTGCAGAATAAACTGTGTCCTTGTACTCTGCTGCAACAACATGCCTCACCTTCAACCTCAGAAGAGCAGCCCAATTGTATCAGTATAGTACTTCTATTTTCCACAGGTACCATCCTCAAGGCTTCACTGGCTGTTAGTTACCAATTAGTGCACCAGTGTAAAAGGCATTTGTGCAATGAGCCCACAACTGTTACTCAGGATCAGAGATATGACTTAGTTATGGAAAAGCAGTCAGAGTAAATCACATGCTCACCACTTTGGGAATAATATAGTCCCATTGTGACTGTTTGCTACTGTAAGTTTCTGGTCTTGGTACTTGATAGCAAAAATTCACATCCTTTCATTTTGGGCCAGGATAGAAATTCCATTTTTACTTAGTTTTTCAAACTGCATAAAACTGGATCAAAATGCAGTGGGTCCCAAAAGCCAGCTGTTCTCTTATAGCTTCTCTTCAATAGGATGAGTTTACACTAACAGGTTTATTTAGCTCCTTTGATTAAACTAAACCAGGAAAGTCCCAGTTTCAATGCCTGAACTCTAGTTAGTTGATCTTAGCTTTAGCAGCAGTTGGGGTGCTACAATTTGCCCTGGGCTACTGAGGGGATAGGCCAGCCAGGGTTCTCACTTTTTATTATCTCACTTATTGGGAAGAATTTTCGGCTTGGCGAGCAGGGATGGGGCCTGCTCATTGACGCGTAAAATGACGCACGGTGACGTCAGGCAGGCATCCCAACATCACCGCGTGTCATTTAGATTTTCAGTTCGGCAGGCGCGCAGCCGGCTAAAGAGTCATTAAAACAATTAACAGGGCTGCCCATCCAACCTTAAGGTTGGCGGGCAGGCAAAGAGCCCAGGCGGCCTTCGCATTTTTCATGGAACCTCATCCACGGGTGGGATGAGGTTTCATGAAGGTTTCATTAATTAAATAAAATTTTTTATCAAAATTCATGAACATGTCCCAGCTCATGTGACACTGTCACATGAGGGGACATGTCTTAAAATATTTCCTTTTCTTTATTTAAATTTTTAAACCTTAAACTAATCCCCCTGTAGTACCTCTGTGCCTCAGGGAGATTTGTACGCTCTTTTGCGCGCACGCTCAGCACTTCCGGGCACGCGTCACATAGGGCGGCCTTAATTGGCCCGCCCACATAAAATGGCAGCGCGACCCCGATTGGGGGCGCCAGTCAGGTTCGCGCCTGCCCCCACCCGTCCCCTCACAAACCCCCCGAAGGGGGGAAATTTCTGCCCATTATTACTGTAAGTGGTACAATAGAAATGTGTGTGATGGTCTCAATATTTCCCTGCAGGTACGAGGCCGAGAGAATTTTGAAATCCTCATGAAGATCAAGGAGAGCCTGGAGCTGATGGAATTGGTACCTCAGCAACTTATCGACTCATATCGGCAGCAGCAACAGCAACTGCTACAGCGCCAGTCAGTACATACGCTCAAAGCATCCTTTCACTTATGTTACTTCTTTCTAAAATTCCCCACCACCCCCCCATGTTTTTATTCTAAAATACTCTCTCATCATCCTGCAGTCTCCTTGATGAAGAGTAAGCATCAGAAAGAAACAGAATCCTGCCCAATTTTGATGCCCAAGTGACAGAACCCATTCCTGTTGTGAAGCAAGACTGCTTGTAGTTTGTCGTCACCCAAAACCAAAAAACCCACTGGATTGTGAAAAGTTCAATATAATTACTCACAGGATCACTCTCCCACATTTCTATCAGTAATTGCACAATAGCCAAACCTAAACTGAACCATAGGAACAGTCAAGGATGAGAAAGGGGCATGTTTACATGCTGCACATCTAACCAAGTTACAGTAGCAGCTTGAGGGGAAAATACTGGGCATTATTCCCTCCCCTCCTTTCTGGACACCATTGTCTCTTGCTGAGTTATGGTTCCACAAGCACTCCACAGCCCTGGAGTACCTTGCCTGAGTGACCATTCTTCAATGGTGAGTGGTTGCAAGCTATTTAGCTGTGGAGGATGTTGTAACCAAGCCCTGATCCTGGCCTCACCCGACATTTTCCCACACTTGCTTCCTAGTGGGCATCATGGGTAGCCTTCAAGACTGGTAACTTCAGTGGGTTTGTATCGCTCTCTAGTTCTGGGTTGCTGAGAGTAAGCTAGCTCAGCACAACCTGAAGACTGAACCTGGGGCCTGCCCATTCTGGGTAGCTCAGTACTATACCAATTCCCTTTGTATAGCTTTACGAAACATTCATGTAATAAGTCAAGGAAGGATTTTCTCTCTCTGTGTAATACGTAGAATGAATTTTCTTTCTAAATCTTCAAATTATTCTAAATGATTTGTTTTTGTTGTTTTGAGCAGACAGCAGGCTTCATCTTCCTATGGCGCAGTGATACCGCCCACAAACAAGGTACCCAACATGATGAACAAACTGCCCTCTGTCAACCAACTAGTGGGACAGCCTTCCCAGCACAGCCCAAGTACCTCAGCCAACCTTGGACACATGGGTAATTAAGCACAGGCGCTGTATCTGCGGGTTTTTGCATCCTGTTTGTGTATGTGCACACTTGTCAACCTTCATTTTGGTTAATTTTATCAAGATACCACCACCTTTGATGCTTTTATCCCCTGTAAAAATTTTACTCTCTTCCATACAGTCATTCCTTCTGGTATAGTCCCCCTTTCGCTCCTTCAGGTCCAAGGGAAGCAGACTAGAATGTAACTGGTGCCTACTGGTTTTGCCATTCATCACTGAATCTGGCTCACATATCAAACACTATTGGGCCTCATGCTCCTCTGCCAACTAACTACTCCAGAATCATCTTGGAGAGGAATGATAACACCTGGCCTTTTTTTTCTCTACTACAAACTGTTTCTTTCAACCTCTCATCCTACCCCCTCCACCCCCTCCAATAACAAATGCTAGGAATTCATGGACTTTATTGTCATTAAGATTGAAAGATAACCTATTTAGCTGCATTCCCCTCCCTTTCCCTTGCCCACCAACCTGTACCTCCTGGCAGGTTCCTCGCTGGCCTATCCCTAATCTCACATCTTTCTTCCCTCCTATTCCCCTCATACCCTCCTAGCACAATTTCTCCTTGAGATCCACCTCTTACTCTATTGACCCTTCAGTACCTGACTACTTAACTTCCATTTCAGGACCCTAGGCTATCTGAGATTGCAAGTGGTTTGATCTCCTCAGTTGCTGTACCACTGCCCTTTCAAACCTGCCTGTTCAACATCTTGTCTTGAATACACTTCAAATTCCTCCAGTTAAGCATTGGGAAGCCATCATCTTTGCCGCCCCCCTCCCACCCCACCCTCACCACAAACACTGTACCCTCACCACTGACCCCATATCCCTCCCTAGCCACTGTCTGAGACTGAGCCAAACCATTTGCAACCTTGGCATCCTATTCAACTCCAATCTGAGCTTCCAACCCTCCTGTGGTAATGGGGAGGAGTAAGAGAATATGACATGGGGAATTTGGAACTTGAATGAAGCAAAGAGAAAAGTAAGGAAGAGCAATGGTTGGAGCTTTATCAATAAGATATAGAAAAAGTTGCAATACAGAGAGAGAGAGAGACAACCATTCAGTGAAGTGCCCTTTTCAAAGCTTGACATTTTCACTAAGGACCTAGCATGGTGGGACCTCCAATCTTTCCCATACACAAGAGTGATTCCTCAAATAAAAACAATAAATGCTGGAAATGCTCAGCAAGTTAGGCAGCATTTGTGGAGAGAAAGAGAGTTGACGTTTCAGATCGAGATGACTTTCTATCAGATTTCCAGCATCCGTAGTATTTTGCTTTTGTGTTGTTGTGGGGGTGATTCCTCAATCTGGTGCTCCCCATGTGGAACAGCATTCAGGGAGAGCACATCTCAGAAAATAGCAGGTCCATGCTCAGGATTCCCCAAGGTATGCTCCCTGCAAACATGGCTCCTTCCTCCTTCTCGGTCACAGAATCACCTCTAACCTTCATCCCTCAAGCATATTTGGGTATTTTTATTAAATATTAATAATATTTTCTACACCCACGTTCAGAATGGATAGAAAATTGTTCCTGTAACAAAAACCTTTCGTACCAAATAGTTGACGCAAGTAATGGAAATGTTTCATCAACCACCAATAAACAGACCAAAGACAAAAGGAAATGAACATCGAAATAGAAGGACATTGCCCTCAAATTATTAAAATTGTGTTTTCTCTTATAGGCCCAACTATAATGAACAATCACCACCATCATCACCATCATCATATACCAACCAATGGTAATGTGAATGGAGGAAATTCCTCACAGTCAGCAGGCATGGGACCAACTTCACACTGCACTCCTCCCCCACCATACACTGCAGACTCAGCTCTTGTCAGGTAAGTTGTCTTCTCTTCTACACCACATACCTCTCCTTCAGATGATCACCTGTCACCTGGGCTTGTTTAGTGATGCAACTTTAGCTTGCTATTTAATTTTTGGCTTAGAAAAACAGTTGTAACTTTTCCAATAGTACGTCATGGTGAACCAAGGAGTAGCTGAGCCAGTAAGATCCCATGATACAATCCATGATCTCTGTTTTTAGCTGACCCAGCCAGTGTAGTAGTAGTGGTGCCACAGTTGACCTCGGTGCCTCTGGATCAGAAAAGGGAGAAATTTATTCAGGCTCTCCCTCCTGCTCACAATTCAGCAACTCCTGCTGGAAAGAGAGCACTGCAGATGGTGGATGAGGACAGGATCAGTCTTGAGTGCAATGCCTCTCACAGTCAAGCCTGCCAACGTTCACTGTTAAGATTCAAAGATGAATAAAAATCATGTTGGAAGAGAGAGGCATCAGAAGATGGCTGGCAACTGTGGAAATGTCTGAATCTACTCTTTTAGAAGGAAGAGGGAAAGTTAGGTTAGTGAAAATAAATGCAAGTATTAGTTGGGTAGATGAAGTTTTCCAAGATGCCCCATCCATTTATCACCATTTAGCTCAATAAACCTGTAACATTTTCTGGTCAATAAGCCTGTAATATTTTCCAGTCAGCCCATTCAGGCTCAATAAACCTGTAATGTTTTGTAGTCAGCCTCATTCTATGTATTTATTGAATTTTCTTTCATAGTTTTTTAACAGGTCTGGGCTGTCCTAACTGTCTGGAATATTTCACCTCACAAGGGCTGCAGACTATGTACCACTTGCAGAACCTTTCCTTGGAGGTACTGTTTACAAATACTTAGGTGGTTTATGAATGGAGATAACGACAGCTGGGTCCCTTCTTTTCTGACAAGTAATATATTTCATGATGCAAAAGTGTGGTCCATGGGTTGGTGGGATATCAATTTGAACCCAGAATTCCACATGCCTCAGAGTTCTTGATCCTACCCATTATCAGTTTGGTGAAGCATGTAGGAGGTGGTGGATTCCCATCACAAGGGAGGGGAGAGCCCTCATTAGGCTACTCACCTCTCCATGGAGCAGCCTTTTGGAAAGCCTAGTAAGATCAGGAATGTGTTACCCTATAGGCCCAGCCACACTGAAGCATGAGGTGCTGATCCTTTTATTAAAGCCAAATGAGTTATTTTCATACACTTAAAGTGGATGTAAGCTTGTCCCCATTCCTTCATCCTATTAATCAAATTATTTTTCTTGAATCCCAAGTACACTTCTCCTCGTCCCTCCTTCAATGAAGGTGCTGATTTTTGCCTCCCTTGTCCTAATGATATTTTTCACACCAGTCTAAACTAGTCCAATCCTTGTTTGATACCAACATGCACACAATCCAACAAGGGAGTATAAGATTGTGATCAGGAACAGGAACCCCACCTGATGTTTTTTCTCTTCCATAGCCCTCGGGCATTGAGGCCAATTCTAGCACCACAATTGCTATTTATCAGTGACCAGCTAACTAAGCATGGATTGGGTTCTCTGCTTTGTATTGCTCAATTGTGTTTACTAACAAAACTATTGCGGAGTTCAAGAGAGATCAGAATAACTTTTGGTCCTTCATCCTATAAATGCTCCACTTTCTTTTCTTCCTAATAGATTCTCATTTGTTTTTATTTGTCCCAATTTCTCCCCTCCTTTGTGACAGTGCTGTCCAGGGGCAGACTGGCCATTTGGGAGTTTGGAAGATAACCAGACTGTTCCTGTGAAAGGTGCCAAAGCACTGTATTACCACCCCAACATCTTCCCTGGTGCTGCCTTTTCCATTAGTTCCTAGAAGAAGCCCTTGTAGGGAAGCCAGTCTATCTCTAGTGATGCCCCTTACTAGGGTACAGGTCCATGGATGTCCCTGGATGTCATCCACCCTCTGGTAGGTTGTTCAAGTGGCCATTCTTCCTGTGTGAACTCAAGACAGTGAATGCTGGGAGGTATCCAGCCATGGGGGAATCATTAAGCCTGATCCAGTCCTGACCTAATATCCACTCTCAAGTACTTTCCAGCAGGAGTCATTGTTTTGATTTGCTAGGTCATTCACAAATATATGAAGGCTTGCTACCACCTTCTCAGGACAACTAGGATGGGCAGTAAATGATGGCCTTGCTAGCCATGCCCACATCCCAAGAATGAATTTAAAATAAAAACTCTGGTGCGCTCTGTTACTCAGTCATTTAACATTGCTCTTCTCTTCCTCCTTAGGATCTGGGAGCACTAAAGATTCCAGAACAGTATCGTCTTCTGATTTGGAGAGGGCTTCAGGAGTTCAAACAGGGGCATGACTATAGCTCACAGCAACTGATCAGGTCCAGCAACAACACCGGCACAATCAGTGGGGAGCTGCAGCGCCAGCGGGTGATGGAAGCTGTCCACTTCCGAGTGCGTCACACTATCACCATTCCCAACCGGGGGGACGACTGGGGAGACTTTGGTTTCGACGTACCCGACTGCAAGACGCGGAAACAGCCAATCAAAGAAGAGTTTACCGAGAGTGAGCTTAATTAAGGACAGAAAAGGGAAAAGCAGAACACAGAGAAACCCTGCAGTTTTTCATCTTGCTAAAAGCACTGACTATTGTAGAATAAGCTGAGAGAAATTAGAGTGTATGCTCTAACTGACCATACTTGCTGTAGTGCTACAAACATTGTCCCTGGTGTGTTCATACCCAGGCACATTGAATATTTTCTTTGCAAAACAAAGGGGCTTGGATAGCAATCAAGCATGGATCATGGGGTCACCCCATCACCAGTTCTTCTTGTAGCTAATCTGAATGCTACCTGTTTGTCTTCTTTCTTTGTCCTTTGCTTCCATATCACCATTTCCAATCAGGAGGGTAGATCCCCAGAAGTGCTATGCTTCCCAATCACCACCCCACACTCGCTGCACACCACCAATCCATGAATACGGGTCTATGGAGCTTCTTGTGCAATCAAAGCATAGCATCTCTTACATTCCTCCTGACCCCATTCTTATGGTCTGTCCATCTCTTGTGTGTGTGTCTCACTCACCTTCTGCTGGACTGCCAAAAATATTTCTAAACATTCAAGGTTTGTCAGTTCACTGTAGAGACTGCAGGAGGGGGTGGGTTTGCAACTCCTCATTTTATTTATATACTTGTAGACTTCCACAGTTGACATGATTTTTTTTCTCCTGATGTTAGAGAAAATGTTTGATTATGTAAACAAAATGTGTGTTGAAATATTAGTCACTGGGAACAGAAAGTGCATTAGCCACAGTACAGTTCTCCCCTTCCTCATCCAGTTCTGGTCTTTATGCACATGAAAATTCTCTCAGAGATACCTTGGGGAGGTGGGGTAGAAGAGAGGATAGAAGTGGGAGGAGTGGGGAAAAGCATATATTTTAAGTGTACTGTTCAAACCAAGTGACATCTGTGTCCTGGGAGGGAAGGGAGGAGTTTGATGGCTCCCTGGATTAGGGCAGTATCCTAACAACTCTGGGAGTTAAATAAAAACTGGAAATGTGAAATAAAACAGAAAATGCTGGATATATACAGCAGCCCCATCAGCATTTATTAAGAGATAGGACAGATTAATGTTTCACGTGTGGAACTAGAAGCTGGAATATAAGCAACCCCTTTAAACATGTTCCAAAGAGTTCAATATTTCTCAAGTATTTGTTGTGCTTCCTTTTGCCAAAATATACACCCATTGAGCGGAATCTTGTGCCCTCCCCCATGGCGAATTTGGTGGCGAGGGAGTATTTAATTGGGCAGAAGGGTGGTGGGTGGGGACCCTGCCACATTCCTGCCTCCACCCCTATTAAGTCCATGATGGGAAGGTCCGTGGATGGCCTACCCACCCACTGCCAAGTGAGACCCTTAAGTGTCCAATTTTGCCCACTTAAGAACCTCATCCCTCCGTCGCTGGTATTAACCAGTAGGCAGAGGGCTAGCCATGCAGGAAGCACGACAAGCATTCGTGTTTGCATGTGGGCTCCTGGGGGCATCCCTTGTTCAAAGACACTCAGTGCCTGATCGGGGGATCCGGCATCAGGGTGGGGGGTGCCGCTGAAAGCCACCCTGTGCCCTTGCTGCCGAGCACCCTCCACCCCCTACCCCGTGACCCCTTCCCGCCATCGCTCTTGGGTCCACCTACGATACTAGGTCTTAGGTGGATGCAATGCCCAGTGGCGCTGTCATTCAATAGAGTTGCCAACCTCTGATTGGCCAGCAGCTCTTGGTGGACTGGGCTTCTGCCCCCAAGGTCCATGATCCCAGGTGAAGGCGCATCACTGGTCTGTTAAATGCCTCACTGGCAGAAGATGCAGTGGAACTTCTCAAAAAGAGGTATCGCAGGGGTCTTGCTGGCTCTTCAGCCGGTGGCTGATAACCCTGTCGCTTCCACAAGATTTTCCGCCCATTGTTTCTAATTGTTATAGGATTTCTACATCACTTCATCTACAACAGCAAAGTGTATTATATATAGTGTTAAACTCAATACAATCCAGTTATATTAAGGGGCTCACTGATCTTCCAGTTCCTGCATTGCATCTACTGTACATCCAAAAGGTTAATGTGTCTTTCCTCCTCTCTTCTCACCTCTTTGGCAGGAGTTTAAATTGAACCAGATTAATGGAATGACAGCCCCCAACCCCCCACCAACCAAGTTTTTAGGGACCTACAGGAATGGTTTAAGCAGAACTCACCCAGTTAACTCTTGACTCAACCCACTGCAAAAAGTCAGTGGAATGGGAAATTGGGCAGAGGGTAAGACAGGCTGTTTATTTTGCAATTGCTTGTTTAGTGCTACTGACCAAGAGGAATTTCTATTTCATTGTGTTCTGTTGTACCCTGAGCTAACCTTTAAACTCTGCATCCAATCCATCCTCCAACACGGCCTAGTTCCTCCTGCATGATGTTGCCTGCCTTATCTTTCCTTTATGTTGCTGAAATTCTCATTCATGCCTTTCTTACCTCCACTGTGAGCTCCGCCAGGTCCCCTTCGAGAACCACTAAGCTCCACCCTATACAAATCCCAGACCACTGCCACCTGCATCCTATCCCATATTAAATCCTGATCATCTATGACCCCTGTCCTCAGCAGGCTAGTCCAGCTTGTTATTACCCTAAGCACTATTTCAAATCCCTACCCATTAAGACCATAAGACATAGGAGCAGAAATTAGGCCATTCGGCCCATTGAGTCTGCTCCGCCATTCAATCATGGCTGATAAGTTTCTCAACCCCATTCTCCCACCTTCTCCCCAGTTCATCATGTCTCTGGACTTCAAAATCTCAACCTAAGCCAATGTGTATCGCATTGGGCCGGTCTTCAGTTGCCTCCATAACTCTTCTCTAAAGCCCTGCCCAGTGTTTAGTAAAGTACCTTGCGATGTTCTATTAAACTATGTACTGGTATAAATGTGAGTGGTTCTTGTGGTTTAGCAGGAGAATGGTGAGGATTGTCCTTAACATGTCAGCAATAAGGTTATTGATTTAACTGGAAACTTCATCATGTACTCAAGAAACACAAACACTCCATCTCATCCTCAGTTCTGATCCAACCCCTGTACATGCACATTTATTCCATTACATCATTCACTCTTATATTTGCTATCAATCAGAAAAAATACAAAGGCTTTGTAATACCCCAAAGCACCCACTGAATTCCCAGGATAATTAGCTATTCCCTGCATGGCTAAATCATCTCCACCCTAAATGTTTTTCTTAGATTGAAAAATCTGCAAGCAGTACATAAGGGAAGCTCAGAAGGGCAGAACCCACTGAATGGCGAGCATGGCAAGCGCTGGGAGAGGCAGCACCAATACCAGCTAATGGCAGCTCTCTAGTGCACTCTATGGACAGACTGCATAGTTGCATGATGTTTAAGGATGGACGAAGGGAATCACTGCCTATAGCAGACATGGGAATACTGGGAATTGTAATCTTATGCATACGAGAGGATACCGTGACTTATAATGATATAAGATAAAGATGCTTTGACTAATGGAATAGAATGGAAGATTGCTTTGTCTGAAGATTGGCATTGTAGAACAAGCAAAAAGACTCAATGTGTTGTTTGACCGTATACTAATTACCTACCACCACCCCTGACCCTTTCCTTCCCCTCCATTCCAGCCCCATTTTCCAGGTCCATTCATTTCAGGTATTTTGATGCATGCTAGATTGTTTTTTTAACTGAAATTCTTTAACTGCTGGCTCTTCAGTGGAACTTTACGCAAGTTCCCTCTGAAAGCGAGAAGTTCCATTTTTTTTAAACTGTGTGTGTGTATATACATATATATTTTTTTCTTTTCTGATGTATTGTGCAGTGTACACACCTTGCAGGGCAAGGGAATTCTACCCCTTTGTTGTATTATCTAATGAGTAAAATAGTCCTCTAACAATCTGTGGCAGGTGCGGAATCGAGTTTTATAGCATTAGGACTGCGGCATTACAGCTAGAACCAGCAGCTATTGCTTTCGTCCTGTTGTAGAAAAGACTGAGCTCCTGGAAGAGTATTCAGAGAGAAGATGAAACAAAGGGCAAACAGTGGATGCTGGAAATATAACCGAAAGGTGCTGGAAGTGCACAGTGAGTGAGTTAGCTGATGTCTGAAGGGAGGAAGATGGGTGAACATTGATCAGTTTTTCTTGTTTCTTTCAGGAATTGACCAAGATGCTGTGTATTTCCAGCCCTCTCCATTTTCAGAATTGGGCAGCCCAATCCAATGCCTGAGAGGGAGGGAGGGAGAGAGAGAACAATCAGAGTTTAGGAGTAGCATCTTGGCTCAAGTTCTGATCTTTGCTACCATGTAAAATTCATTCAAAACCTTTAGTAGCTGATTGATGCTTCCACTTCACTGGGTACAAGTGTAAAGACCATAAGACATAGGAGCAGAAATTAGGCCATTCGGCCCATTGAGTCTGCTCCGCCATTCAATCATGGCTGATAAGTTTCTCAACCCCATTCTCCCGCCTTCTCCCCGTAACCTTTGATCCCCTTACCAATCGAGAACCTATCTATCTCGGTCTTAAATACACTCAATGACCTGGCCTCCACAGCCTTCTGTGGCAATGAATTCCATAGATTCACCACTCTCTGGCTAAAGAAGTAAAATAGGGAGGAAGGGGGAGAATTGGCTTATGCTTTTTTAAAAGAATCAGACTTTTTTGTATTAGGTTTTACATTTTAGATATTTCCAGATTTCCATGAAACCTGGGCAGTGCAGCCCAGACCAACCAAGCAGCAGGCCCAGTTTTGATTGGGTCAGCAGTTGTCCAGTTCAGTTCACACGTTCCTGGGTTGGGTCAGTTTAAAACATGTTAAACTTGATGTGGAGTGCAGAGTCTAATGTCTTTTCTTATATTATAGTCAAGCTACTGGCACAGGGTGTGGTTGATATTCTGGGCTTCAATGAGCAATGGAGTCTAGAAAAAGGATCTTTGGCCTGACAAAGCACTAATCCACGTCCAAAGGTAGGGTTACCAACTCTGGGTGGAGTACTCCTGGAGGCTTCAACACACCGTCTCCAACTGCCCTGCCTGATTTTATAGATAAATAATATAAAAAATAGATTTTTCCCCAATCTCCAAAATCTTATAACAAATAAAGGTGTTCAAAGAAAAAATTTTAAGCATTCTTTTTAATGCCCCATTAATTTTTAGGTTGCTCACAGCAGTGTCCAGGAGATAAATCTTTAATTTTTGGATACTCCAGGGAAGTTCTGGACAATTGACAACCCTATACCCCATCAAGCAGGGAAGCGTCTAGAGCACTAGATTTAAAAAGGAAGGGAGGAGATAGATAACAAAAATAGGAAGTCCTTTTACAAAATAAACATGCTTGGTACAGGCAGTCAGAGAAGCTCTTTGTAAAGATTATTACCCATGACTTCTTAATGAGGTCAGACTGCATGTTTATTAAGGTAACCGTGCATCAGAGAATGAGACGATTAGCTTCCCCTCCCGTCCCCTTTCCAAATTAAGGGACTTGTGTTCTCTTTCACTGTACACTGTAAGAAATCTGGTGGTGTGACGCTGTCATTGTACAGACATATCGCTGTTGCTAAGAGTTTAAATTTCTATGTACACTTTTAGCTCACTGGTTAATGGAGTCCAGTTAAATTTCTGCCCGTACTATATGAGCACAGTTAGTGACCCATTTACTGTAAAAGTGTTGGCCATTGCACTATAAAGAACAGACTGAACTAGTTAATCCGTAAGGTGTTTTCAAGCTACGTTAAGACAAGTAAGAAGCCAGCATCTGCTACAACACAAAGCAACAATTGGCACAGCAGAGATTCAAGAATTAAATCCACCCCCCTCCCCCAAACTCCAAAACAAATCTCTCCAAAATGATGCCAGAATTTTACCATATTTATTATATCGAAGGTCACAGATAAGCAATTGCTCTGTGGCACTCAGTGATTAAGCACAGATTCGTGTTGCTACCAACGATGGAAGGAATGTTTCCGTTCCATCCCCTCACCCTTCTGCTGACAGAAGAGATCAGGTATTGCAGGGGAAGAACACAATCTAAGTGTACTGAATTGTGCTAAAACATAAACACAATGGGCTTTCCACTCACAGTTCCTGATATCTTTAGCCTGAACTCACGACACGTCCATAGGAGATCCTGTTTTCCCAAAGGGATGGTGTGAGCCTGAAACACATAAGTCACTCAGTCTCCTTTTGCAAACCTTCTGGTTGCCAATTTAGCATGTAACAAAATGGTCGGACCCTTCATTTCTAAGTTGGGGAAAGAGTCATACTACAAGAATCAGAGAAATAGTATTAACAGGAAGAAAGTAGATGTAAATTGTCCTTTTCTAAATCAATCAATTTCTCACTAATTTTTCTTCCCTCCTGTCCTGAAGGTGCTGCCATTTCCACAGGTACTACTCACCCTTTAAGTCGAAGCGAGGGGGGGGGTGGGGGCGTCTTTATTCGTGAGATCAAATGGTGAGTGCCAACAGGTTATTCAGCTGAAGGTACATCACCGCTGAGCCTAGTGGTGTCCTCAGCCAACAGCCACATACACTCGTAGTTTCCAGCAGTGATCACTAAATAGACAATCCTGGCTGATTTTCTCATCCCAGAGTGCAAAGACTAATTGTAGTGCTCTTACTGTCATTCTGTCTGAGATCAGCTAACTCAGTAGGCTTGGAATGAACTCTGGGTCAAATCCAAGTTACTAGCAACCTTTATTAAGGTCATACAAGTATCAGTTGCCTTTTTATGAATGTCCTAACAGAATATTATTAATTCAGTTAACCATTGAGGGGTCTGAAACAGAACAAAGCACCTGAAAAATATTTTAAATAATATATAAATA
This sequence comes from Cetorhinus maximus, assembly GCF_964194155.1. Classification (NCBI taxonomy): domain Eukaryota; kingdom Metazoa; phylum Chordata; class Chondrichthyes; order Lamniformes; family Cetorhinidae; genus Cetorhinus; species Cetorhinus maximus. The sequence continues at coordinate 14,552,127 of NC_135893.1, forward strand.
CTAATAATTTGCCTGTAGCCAGTGGATTAATATACAAAATTAACAAACAAGATAAAACCCAGCTGGTCCTACAACCTTTCCCTCACTGCCAAAACATCATAACTAAATGCTCCTCACTCTCCCTGCAGCCATAAAAACCCCTCAGACAGGCAAACAAAAACAGGGTCAATAAGGAAAAATTTTACTCTGGAAAATTCCTCTCCAACCCCTTCAGGCAATCAGAATTAGCCCAGGAGATCGTATGGACTAAGTGTTTTGTATAAGGGCAAATAACTTCTATACAGTGGGATCTCTGTCCCCCTCAAGAACTGGACCAGCTCACTCTTGAAAGTGTGCAGAGGGTGAGGACCCATCACAACCAACCCAATGACCAAAACCCAATTAGGCTACGCCATTGTGATTCACTCTGAGTTCCCCATATTTATATTCTCTTTTTAAACAGGTGTCTCATTTGGTATTTGGAATTAGGTTGCCAGTCACTCACTGTCTGAACTCACACAGGGTGAATGGGTGAGGTACCAGACACAATCGTACTATGGAGCTGAGGCCCAACAAAGATTTGATGAGACAGTAGTGGTGGTGCGGGTGGGGAGGGTGTTCAATATTGCTAATTTATTTCCAGAGTTTTTGAAACACAGAGATTTCCACAGCACTCAGAACCCAAAAATAATTTAAGTCTGCAATTTTTATATTGTGAACTCGCTGTTCTAGGAGCTCTTTCTCAACTGTAAACTGGTGCACGCTGTAAAATTACATTTTGGGCACTTGTGACCCTATGCCTCTGAATAGTAGCAATTTAAAGCACTTTATTGCTTTAAACATTTAAGATTTTAAAAAATGGAAAAAAAATTGTTTCAATGTCAACTAATGCTTTTTAAGCCAGTATTAATTGTTACCTTATACTCCAAACAAGTTGTAACTGTGTACTTTTTTTATTATTTGTAATGTATCTTTTGAAATTATGTTTCAAAAAGTTTTGTAACACAATAAAGCACATGGATCCTGCATCTGTGTTGGTATCTTGTTTGTTTACAGAATTTTTATTCAATTGCACAAATTTTAAAATTTTCCTAGGCAACTATCTCACAGGTGAATAATTCAAATTTAATTTTCATTCCATGGGATTCTATGGATTTTCCTTAATTTTTAATCAGCAATCAACAGATTTGTCCATGAAAACCAAAAATCAGTTATGTGCAGATACAGAAATTTTGCATAGTTCTGTGTATCGAGTAGAATATGTATCAATAAGACTGAGGTTATTCCAAGCCATCGGTGTTGTGAAGCTTTATGGGGTGTTTAATACTATTTCACAGTTAAATACACATTCCTGGGCAAAAGCAAATTCTACAACTTTGTTTATTGATTTTTAAAGCAGGAATTTTATTCTGAGCATTTTTTTCACTGCCATCTAAAGGTGCTGACTCTTGTTGGGGTGTAGTCTTTCTCTATGTTACCCGAGCTGGTGTCCCTTATATTTAACCTAAATAAGTGGTATTGTTCAATATTATGTACAACCTCTATTTTGTCTACAGATACAGTTTACAACAGAGATCAATGCTCTGTTTTATCTCAATGCAAGTGCTGTGATTCAGTACTCCCCCTTATACACCATCAGCTAACTTGGATAAATCAGACCCTCACCCTAGCCTGTGTGGCTCAGTACCACACCCCAGGGCACTATTTTAAAGTGCAGGGGAGTTCTCCCCAATATCCCAGCCAGCATTTATCTTTAAGCCACTACCACTAAATACAGATCATCTGATCATTTTCACATTACTGTGGGACCTTTGTGTGCACAAATTGGGTGCTGTATTTCTTACATAAGTGTCACACTTCAAAAGTGCTTAATTCACTGTCAAGCACTTTAAGATGTCATGAAAGGAACTATATAAATGCAAGTTCTTTCTTTCATGTCATGTGGTGCACATCCTCACTATTGTGGAATCCCCTTTGCTATTAAGTAGTACTTGGATATGTATTTTGAGTGCCGTAACCTACAAGGCTACAGACCAAGAGCCAGAAAGTGGGATTAGGCTGGATGGCTGCTTGTTGGCTGACACAATAGGCTGAATGGCCTCCTTTCATTCTGTAAATGTCTATGAGTCTGTGATTTCTATGATAAAGTGAGGGATATTAGTGGCAGCTAATGCATCATTTTATATTTAAGGCATTCTGTCAGCTTCATGCAGTTCTACATCAAATATAGTACGGTTAGATGCAAAATAAAACTTCGCACAATTCAGCCCCAAGTGAGCAACCTCTATTCTCAGAAAAGCAGCTGCCTACAACCTCAGATTCTACTTGCACTAAACATATTGTGACCTTGTGTGAGTGCTATTCATCCAAAATTTGAGGCCAGTGTTTCAGCTACGGGCTTATCTCATGCCACTTGGAACTTGATTGAAACTGGCTAAAACGCCTTTCATGTAGAATCCTCAGCAGTTAGTGAATGAAGGAGACTTTTGTACCTTCACTCAAGACTAGATTTTAATATAAATGCGATAATCGAAACTAATAGTTCGGAATGTTATCACTCCAAATAATTTTATTTACAAGACTAAAATTGTAAAAATTAAAACAAAAAAGAGGCTTAATATCATGTACATCAGACTGTTAAAGCATATTTGAAGACTATAGGAAAATATGAATATATATATAAATAAAAAGGAACAGCAAATGCTATCCTTCAGAGACCAGTGACCAGCAAGAATCAAATAAGGACATCTCCAAAAACATAAATGTTAGTGTTGAACAGCTGGTAACATTGTTAAATTAATTCAAATACTGTTCTTCTAAAGACAGTTTTATTATAGGTGTAATGTTTGAAACAGATTTATTTTTTAAATTACAAGAGGTATAACTCAATCTTTTAACAGTAGTAAAATGACAATCAGTAAAATTGTAATATATACCAGACATAGGATATTGTTGCTCTCACTTTTTTTTTTCCTTCATAAAACGCTGGTGCATTATATTCAACTGGGAATTACAATCCTCAATTTTTTGTTTCAATTTTCCTCTCTTCTTGCTTGCTCAGTTTGGTTCCATGAACATTGGTTCACCACCAGCACTTGGGTAAGTGGTCATTCTTCAAGCATAATCTTAGACAATGAATGCCAGCAAGTTATTCAACCACATTATAAGCAAAGCATCACAGGCAGCCCAGATCCTACTCTCAACTGAAATCTGCACCTGAACAATCAAAGTTACTAGGTAGCAACAGACAGTAAGGGCTTTGGCTGAATTTCCCCTCTTTCGCCCAGTGACACTGTGGCTGATTGGGGCATCCTTACTGCTAGCCCAAGATAGAAGCAAAATACTGCAGATGCTGGAAATCTGAAACAAAAACAAAAATTGCTGGAAAAACTCAGCAGGTCTAACAGCACCTGTGGAGAGAAAGACAGAGTTAACGTTTCGAGTCCGTATGACTCTTCATCAGAACTAAAGAGAAATAGAAATGTGGTGAATATAAGCTGTTTAAGGGGAGTAGGATAGAGGGCCAGTGATAGGTGGAGGCAAAGGAGAGATTGCCAAAGATGTCATAAACAAAAGGTCAAAGGGGTGGTGATATTAGCTAAAGGATGTGCTAATGGTGACATTAAGGGTAGAAAGCAGGATGAACAAGTGACAGATAGCCCTAGTGGGGGTGGGGTGGGGGGAGGGGATCGAAACAGGCTAAAAAGTGGGGATAAAACAATATGGAAATAAATTGTAAAAATAATAATAGAAATAGGTGGGAAAAAAAAATATATATATATAATAATGCTAGCCTGCCTGAGATCAGCTAACTGGAGGCTGAACCTGGGTCCTACCTGGTTTCAAAGCACTTAATAGCTTTACACAGTGACAACAATCACTGTTGTTTTCCGAAGCACCATTACCATCCTCACATCACTTGATTAGGGACCCTACTTATATATGTATTCACATCCCTTTGATCACTTCTCATGTCCAGAACACTGTTAGAGAGCAGAAGCCCACAGTTGCTGTGGAGGGAAGGAAAGGGAACCTTTTCTTTAGTAAACTTGTGAGTGGGAGACAACCAAATCATTAGGGCACTAATCAGGTTGAGTGCTACTAAAATCAAGTGATCTTCAGCTTTAATAAGAAAACCCTGGAAATATTAAGATGCTCCTCTTACATTGCTGGACCTAGGGTCAAAAGCAGCCCACTGGTAGGTTAAAAGTTTTCACTCTCCATTAGCTGTAAGGATTCCAAAACATTTCAGTGACCAGAGGGTACTGCAGGAAATGGTGCCTAATAACACTTGTAATATCATGAATTAGCTGAATAAAGTTCCTTTGAGTTTGTTGAAATGGGACTTTGCTACTTTTAAGTATCTTTCAGTTTGAGTGAACCATGTTTGATTATTATATTAGTTGTGTCCTTTAAAAGGGACACTTGTGGTGCTCAGATGACACTGGTGCCTCCAGTTCTGAGAACTGTAGAAAGAGGCTACAAATATGGCAATGGAAATTTTGCATTCATACAATGGTGGGGGGGGGGGAGGAGGCAGTGGTTGGGTTTTGTTGATGAGATTATAGTTAATGCACAGCCTATGCAGGACCTTGAGAATATTTGATGCTCATACTGGATGCTAAAGGCAGGAACTTCACAATCATTACAACAGAGGAGACTATTTGGCCCATCGTGCCTGTACCAGCTCTCCGAATGAGCAATTCACCTAGAGCCATTCCTTGGTAATTCTGCATATTCTTCCTGTTCAGATAACAGTCTCAATTCCCTTTGAATGCCTCGACTGAACCTGCCTTCATCACACTCTCAGGCAGTGCATTTCAGACCTTAACCACTCGTTGCATGAAAGTTTTCCGTGTGTTGCTTTTTTTGCCAATTACTTTAAATCTGTGCTCTCTCATTCTCAATCCTAACACACGTAGGAACAGTTTCTCCCTATATACTCTGTTCAGACCCCTCATAATTTTGAATACCTCTATCAAATTTCCTCAGTCTTCTCCAAGGAAAACAGCCCCAACTTCTCCAATCTATCTTTATAACTGAAGTTATCATCCCTGGAACCATTCTCATGAATCTTTTCTGCACTCTCTCCAATGCCTTCTCATCTTTCCTAAAGCGCGGCGCCCGGAACTGGACACAATACTCCAGCTGATGCCGAACAAGTTCAACATAACCTTGTTCTTGTACTCTATGCCCCTATTAATAAAACCTAGGATACTGTGTGCTTTATTAACTGCTCTCTCAACCTGTCCTATCACCTTCAATGACTTATGCACATACACACCCAGGTCCCTCCACTCCTGCATCCCCTTTAGAGTTGTACCCTTTATATTGTTTCTCCATGCTCTTCCTACCAAAAAGAATTACCTCACATTTGTCTGGATTGAACTTCATCTGCCACTGGTCTGCCCATTCCACCAAATGTTCCATTGCCCAGTACTGATGTCCCAGACTCAGTTGGATTTCATCAGTCATCAAAACAGAAAGTTAAAAAATCCAGAAAAATTAGTGTCCAATGACTGAGAGAGTAAATGCAATACTACAATAGGCAAAACAGACCAAGAAAGTTGTGTTGGATCCTTGGCCTATGCAGTTAGCTGAGATTGAGGCTACTGAACTGCTTTTAGTAACTTCAAGCTAGGTGGCAGTAGAGACTGGAATGAAGCGCACAAAAAAGTTCCCACTCAACAGGATGACCATGCATGTGCATCATCAGGCAAGCTCATATTCTGGTCTAATGCCCCTTCTTGTATGAATAACTTTTTAATCTTCACTCTCCAAGTTCACACGTGATAAGTTCCAGATGACAGCTGGTGATAGGGAGGGGGTGAACGGGGGCAGGAAAACACAATCCAAGACAGACAGAGGAGCAAGCTTCCTCTCTCACAGGTTATTAGCCTTTCCAGAATCTTATGAAAGGTCATAATTAAAATTAAACTAGCTGAAAATTGTTCATGACAATTAACCATGCAATTTGGGTCTTCCTTGGGCCTCAAATAACGTTGAAAAATTCCAATTAACATTAACCTATTGTTCTGCTATTTTTCTCTAGCAATATGTATGCTTTTGTTTTTGCCGACAGGAATGGGCAGACTTGCCAATGGGAATCTAATAACAAACATAGCTTGCATTAATGATTTAGCAACAAGTGACTGACAGTCTCAGCCACAGCTCAGTGAGTAGCACTCATTTCTGTGTCAGATGGCTGTGGGTCAAGTTCCACTCCAGCAACTCACAAATATAAAAACTTAGGCGGACACTCCAGTGCTGCACTGTTGGAGGTGTTGCCTTTTGGATGAGACATTACACAGATGTCCCTCTCTGCACTCTCATATGAACATAAAAGATCCCATTGCCCCTGATTTTAGAAATAGGGCCAATATCGATCCTTTAATGAAAACATAATTATCTAGACATTATCTCACTGTTGTTTGTAGGACCTTCCTATGTGCAAATTGGCTGCTGGGTTTACATACATAACAAATGGCAACACTTCAAAAGAATTTCACTGGCTACAAAGCACTTTGTGATGTCCTGGGGTCGTGAAATGCAAGATCTTTTGTGTGCCGACAGAGACCAAATGCTACATATAGGACTCCAGTTGGCCAGCAAGCGGTAACAATGCATTTTGGGGCAAGGTTCACTCATTCAAAAAGGTTTCACAATTTTTTACTTGAAATTCCCTTTCTCTCGAATCTTAGTTTCAGCAACATCTCTATAACACATGGTAGGTTACAGAAGGCCACAGTCAGGGGAGGTGGTGTATGTCATTAAATGAATGGTTATAAACTCTAATCGTGCATTCTTAGAAGCAGCCAACTTTCTCCTAACAATGCAAGCTTTCTGAGCAACTTTTTCCACACTATGTGCAGTTATCAGATGTTCAGAAAAAGAAAATTATTTAATTAATTGATGACTAAATTTATTAACCTGTGGACTGGTCTCAGTCTTCCATGATTAAAATAATTCACTAGCCAAAGGATCTCAGGATCCAAAATAAATCAATAATTGTGGGACACAATTGACATGTTCATCAGTCATATAAATGTAACTTTGAGATTGTAAATTATTATAACTCACTTATCTGAGAATTACAAATATTGTAATAGATGGATTTCCTATTGCACAATAGCATTAGAATCTTAAGGATGCACAATATGGCTTTGAGTGGGCACTGACTAAGATGACTAAGCCATCTTAGTCTACTGACCCAGTGCATCTACCATGGAGCCGCTCAGAACAAAACATCTATTAGCCTGACTGCAAGAAAGTTTTGTATAGGTCCCTTCCACTCCTGCAACACCTGAGTAAGGACACTGCACACTACAGAACTCAGCTATGATAGCAGAAAAGTTCCAAGTTCAACCTGTAAGCGGATTTTAGCTGGGAGAATAAAGCAACTGAGGTGTTATATAACTAGGTTCGACATCCCTCAGCTGGAGAAAGCCAGAGAAAAAAAATCTCCGAGTCACTGGCCTTCATTGCTATCTAGTGATCCCTGCTGGAAAGGAGCAAGGGGGGTGAAAATGAGAACAGAATTGAGCTTAAATGTGAGACTCACTACAGTTGGACAGCTTAAATCATTATCTAGGTTCACGCAGGAAGGTTAGCCACTAGAGCAAGTTATCAAAGGGCAGCCAACACCTGTGGATCATCCCACCAGAAGCATCAGCATCTTAAAGATGGGAGTAAAAGGGCAGGAGAAGTGGCTGGAGTTCTTCAAACAATCATCAACTGTTACCTGATCTGTGCATCCTGCAACTTGCTCTGTCACTGCCAATAATGCATCTACAATCCTAGCATCAATAAGTACATCTTAGTTATACAGTAACATTTCTTTTTTTAAAAAAGTATACAAGTGCAGATATTTATAAACCAAAGGAGCACAAAATTATTGTCTTTTGATAAAACAATATTCTGTGAAAAGTACAATACATTACTAAGCCTGGGCAGCAGGGAACAGAGCTGGTTTAAAACTTGAGTTTAAACTAGTTCAGGCCAGACCAGTCAGATTGGGCCACAGAATAAAAATTCATTCAAGTCAAAAGGCTGAGAGGAGATTTGATAGAGGTGTTTAAAATCATGAAGAGTTTTAAAAGAGCAAACAAAGAGAAAATGTTTCCGACGGCTGAAAGGTTGATAACCAGAGGGCACAGATTTGGTGAGTGGCAAAAAAGTCCAGAAGCGACATGAGGAAAAACCTTTTATTTTTAAAACACAAGGGGCAGAATTTTGCCCTTGATGAGTGGGCGGGCAGCCAATCACCACCACCATTTTGAGTGGGCGGGCCAATTAAGGCCTGACCAGTGGGCTACCCGACGGGAAGCGCTTCCTGTGTGGGGGGGGTGAGGGATTCCCCAACTGCCAGAGTGCGCTCTTTCACGCATGCACGCGAAATAGCACACTGCTCTCTGAGACTAAGTGCTGCCTCAGGGAGAGCGCTGAAAGTGTTATAAACTTAAAAATAAAAAAATTAACATGCCCCCTTATGTGACAATGTCACACGAGATGGGACATGTTAATAAATATCACAAAGTTTATTAAAGTTTTTTAAAACAGACGAAACCTCATCCCGCCGGTGGATGAGGTTTCATGTTTTTTCAGAAGCCCGCCGGGGCTCCTGGCCTGCCCGCCAGTCTTAAGCCAATTAAAGGCCCTGCCCGTCCAACCTTAATTATCCTGTCAATGGCCTCAATTGGCCATTGGCAGGCCGGCCGACGGACAGCTGATTTCGCTGTCTCCCCCCCTCCCTGAATATTTAAATGGGGCGGGAACCCCCGACGTCATCCCGTGTCATTTTCGCTTCGGTGAGCGGGCCCCGCCCCCAACGGAAAAATTCTGGCCAAGGAGTGGTTAGAATTTGGAATGCACCGCTTGATAAGGTGGTGGTAACATTTCAGTAGTCACTTTCAAAAGGGAATTGGGTAAATACTTGAAGAAAAGGAAATGCAGGGATATTAGGAAAGAGGCATGGAGTGGAGCTAACTGGATTGTTCTTCAAAACAGCCAGCACAGGCTCAATGAGCTGACTGGCATCTTTCTGTCCTGTGCTATTCTGATTCTATGGTCACTTAAGCTGGTGCTAATATTCAAACACGACATTTTAGATAGCCAATATAATCCCTAAAGGATCAGCAGGCCTATGCCACATTTCAAGAAATCTGCACAGCTCAAGTTATAGAATCTATACCGAGACTCAGGTCAATAACCAGTTGTTACAACCAACATAAAAGGGTGTATTTAGGAGAACACTAGGCTCACAAGATGTACAAAACTATTTTTAAAATTTAAATAATTTATGGGAATTACAATTTTTGACTACTTTTTGTTGCAAATTGCATGTATTCTTAAATGGAAAACTAAGCTAGCTCTGTAGGTTCCAAAATGTTTGCAATAATCAGTGTAACTTCCCACTCGATATAGGGAAAGAAGGGCCCTGTGACTGCAGTTCCCAGGAGCTGTTGCAACTCTGCACTGGCCAGTTCAGCGCTTAGGTTAGAGTCAATCCTCCCTTCATCCTATTATCTTCAGATCCAAACTTGACATCAGCTAATTTGTATTTCTTGATTTACCAAATCTTCTTTCAATATTGTTGCTTTCCCTCACAAGGGAACTGGACTCCAGACTGGTTACTCAGTGAAACGCCAGACTGCCCACCTCCTACTTCTTTGATCACAGGAGTTGGGGGAAAAAAAAATATGAAAACCAGGGCAGCAATCCTACTCCGAACTATGAAATCCATTTAACATGAGCTGTATGCACATCAGGGAGCTTCTGACAGCTCAACCTCAGTCGGTAATTCTCTCCGATACCACTTTATAAAGCTGGCCTACCACATAACTCTAATAGTAATGGACGCCAGCAGAACCTGGCTACGCCTGGTCAAAGATACCAACTGGGTCAGAGGTGCAGGTTTTCTGTCAACTTTCTCGCGGCTCAAATTCAGGGCAAGATGATGAAATCCCATAGTGAGCTAACTGGAGTGCCGGCAAGCACTTAAATCAACTTTAGACTTCTAACTGCATTAGGCAATACTACCTACTATGCAGAGCTGTGTAATTGGGCTGTTATTCCAGAGCTTCATTGCAAAAACTCTCTCCTACCATCAGCTCCAGGTTTCATGTTAAAGAAGCCATAAAAAGTTACGTGGATTCTATTGTTCCAAGTAGATTTATCATATGTAGAGCATTGAAAAAACCAAATTAACTCTGTAAATGGACTGTGCTCAGTTGAGGCTTACAGCTTTTCCTGCTGCCTTTGAGTCCTGTGTATCTGGTCTCTCAAGGTTAAATACTGGCACAGGCCCAGAATTTCTTACTTGGATAAATGGAGCCCCCAGTGTGTGGCTGTACTGATCCTGGTCTGACAACAGGAGGGATCTCTCCACTCCCTTCTCCTGCCCAATGAATAGTTAGTGTGATGCAACAGTAGGGGTGAAATTAACATTCATTGTATTCACAAAATGCATTTCATACAGAAAAGGAGAAATTCACTATACCTATTAAAAAGTTTACATTTTTTTAAATAAAAATTAACCATTCATTTCTATGCCTTTCAGTTAAAACAGGGGTTACTTTCTTATTAACTGTCCAACCCCCAATTCAACACTGTTGCCTCTGCACTAGTAAAAACAAGTCCAGCAAGTATAGTAATGTTTAGAAGCAATCCTAAACAGCCCAATAATTACAAATATAAAAGCACTTATATTTCTAAATAAATTACCCTTTTAACCTACAGTGTACATTAGACCTAATTCTGTTAAATCAATTAAGTTACAGGATTGTAAAAATGCCAGTATTGCATCTAAAATACAGCAAATAAAACATGCGCAGACTGAGTCACATTGGTTACACATATACAGTACTTGTGTTAATCCACTGCCATCAAACCAAGAAATGATATGGAAATATGCTTCCAATTCATGGGCAGAAAAAATTCTCATCACATCCCAAGGTAATCTGAATAGATGTTTAACCTGGATCTCAAAATACAATCTCTACACTCCTGATGCATTTCTGGTAGTGCTTCACCTACACAAAAGTATCGCAATTCCATCTGTACTGTTCTGAAGTTCAATACTCTTATGGGTAGGAACAGGTAGAATAATCGGCTGTTGCTGAAAAGCACGAGGAGTACGATTCGAGGAGCGGGAAGGGAGGGAGGGGGAGACAATGGGTTTCTACTGATCCATCAGCAGATACTTACAAATGTTTCCATATGTTGGAATTCCCACTTCTTCCTGTGCAACATTCATAATGCCAGGCATTGCTAATTGGGGACTGCTGGTACAGCAGCAGGTTCTTGGTGGGACATCACAGAATCAGACCTTTACGGTGGGTTAACTCACCCCCCACCCCCCCATACCAGGCTGGGTCTATTTGCTACCACTCTAACCCACTACTTAGAATAAAATTCTTCCTTTACAAATATCGGTTCACAAGAGTACCGAACAGTTTACGGAACAGTTCTCGGTTCACTTTACTTCCTCTTCTCCCTGGCAAGTTACTGCCACAGGTTGCGATTAAACGTGGTCCTCAACTTCCAGTCGTGTGTCGTTCTTTTCAGGGCACTTCAGTCTTAATAACAGTGCCGTCGAGGGGTTCATTCCGCAGATCCACTGCTGAACCATTCCTCCAAGACTGCTCCGCAGCCGCTGCAACCTGAATCGTCCACAGGAAGCTCTCCTTTGTGATAAACGGCTCTTCCTTCCCTGATGGAAGATCAAACAGTTACTCAAAAAATTTTTTTAAAAGTCTCTAAAATGAGCAAGAAGCCAAGTTATTAACCACAGTGCTCCAGTTTTAGTGTACATCAGTATTGCTCCTTTCTGCTTTCTCTCCTGAAATGAGGGGACTCTGGCTGGGGTATGGTTCCATAGGTGAAGATAGCACTCCAGTACCCCATTCATTCTTCATGGGTCATCTGTGGCTCCGTTATTGGTGTTCTGAGTCAGGAGGCTGTGGGTTCAAAAACCACTCCAGAGATTTGAACACAAAATCTAGGCTGACACTGAGGGAGTGTCACAGATGCTACCTTTCAGATGTGATGTTAAACCAAGGCTCCGTCTCCCTATCTCATAAAAGATCCTGTAGCACTATTTCAAAGATAAGCAGGGGAATTCTCCCCAGGTTTCTGGCCAATATTTATACTCAACCAACATCACTAAATCAAATGATCTGATCATTATCTCACTGCTGTCTGAAGGAGGTTGCTGCTCCCAAATTGGCTGCCATGTTCCTACATTAAAACAGCAACTACACTTCAAAAGTACTTCATTAGCTGTAAAGCACCGTGGGGCGTGCTGAGGTTGTGAAATATGTTATATAAAATGCAAGGCTTTCGTCTAACGGACATCACCTAGTGACATACTCTGGAAATTACATGGGTGTAGGCATAGGGTGAGAGCAATACTCAGTAGTGATGCTCTCCCTGCAGCCAAATACTCTATTGTTTCCCACTGCTGGAGCTTGAACAAGGTGACAAAAGGCTGCAGATTCCCAGCAGAAGGCAGTGCTTTCAAGTAGAGACAAAAATTGGGAGACCAAATAGTGAGAAACCCAGAGACTTTAAATAGCATTATGATCTTTGTAGAGACTGATAGCTTTTAAAAAGAAATCTGAACTTCCAGTTAATAGCTGAAAGGATGACACAAGGTTTCACATTTTAAGACTTTTGCAGTGACAAACGACTAAAAGCACTATTGACTAAACACTGTCTTTGTAGGCAACTTATACCAAGCCACAAAACAGAACATTTCCCATTTTCTTTTAACATAAACAAAAACACACTTCACAGATATACTTTATACTGTTCTTTAAGTAGACATTCAATTGTACAGAACCAGTCCAAGGTAATTCTTAGCTCCTGAGGGTTTACTTTTGTTCTTTTCCTTTCTCAGCCTGGGAATTTTTAATCTCAGAACTGTCTTTCACTGTGAGGTTCTCCCCCCAGAGATTCTTCTTCATGCAAGCTAGGCAAATCTTCCAACCTCATTTAACTCTTTGTGACTTCAGTCTTTTCAATCCGAGCATGAGCTGCCACCCACATTTCTGCGTGATGAACCATAGTATCTTGTTGTCTGCAGCTGCACTCCCTCTCCCAGGTCCTGGCAAACTATCTTGCCTGTGAGTTTTCAGGAATATCTTAGGCCCTTCGCCTCTCAAAGCCCATTCCATGGCAATGTGAATCACATGGGCTTTGTATCCAGGTAGAAATGCTGATTAGCTATCCTTGAGACCCCCAATTCTCTTTTACTTTGCAAGTAAATAGACAGTTAAAACACAACTTATACAACTCAGCATTCTCAACACTTTTCTGGGACTTTGGAGACTCTAAGTCTATCCACTGTCAGCACACAGGCTCCTGTCATTGTTTCCAAGTGTAAACATCTTGCACCTTCTTGCCACTAAAACAATCTTAGCCCCCTTTAATCTCTAACAATCAAAATGCTCAGGTTTGCTGTCAGGCAAACAGCAGAACAGGTCACATGACTCCCTTCGTTTTACCTTAAATGCACAGTTCCAAAATGTAACAGGAAGATTCCCCAACAATAAAATGACTGGCCAGTTAATCTGTTTGGTGGTTCTGCTGCCAGAGACACTGGGAGGACTCTTGTTCCTTTATGATGATACGCCATAGAATCTTTATGTTCGCCTGAACCTTGATTTGAAGTCTCATACAAAAGTCAGCATGTCAGGGGAATACGGTAGCATATTGGTCATGTCACTGGACTAGTAATCCAGAGGCCCAGGCTAATGGCCTGGGGACAGGGTTCAAATCCTATCATAGCAGTTGGTGGAATTTAAATTCAATCAATAAAATCTGGAATTGAAGGCTAGCCATTAGTAATGGTGGCTATGAAATCATCATGGATTGCACTAATGCCCTTTAGGGAAGGAAATCTGCTATCCTCACCTGGTCTGGCCTACACGTGACTCCACATCCATAGTAAAGTGGTTGATTCTCAACTGCGCTCTGAAATGGCCTAGCAGCAAGTCATGCCTTTCAAGGGCAATTAAGGATGAGCAACAAATGCTGGACTTGCCAGCGGCATACATCCCATGAAAAGAATTAAAACAAAATGCAGCACTCCCCTAGATTGCGTGTACAAATTTTGCAGTGGTGCTTGAACCCAAAATCATCTGACTTGAGATGAGAATGCTACACATTGAAACCAAGCTGATACTCAATCCAGCTTCTGTAAATGGCAACTTAACCTACCAAGGCCCTGAATCTTCTGGAAGGCCACCCTTGGATAACCTGTGAACTAACCATAGTAAGAAGTAATTTCTTTTGCAAGCCAAAATGGAAATATAGAATCATCACATTGTAATATTTCTGCCCCTTTGCTAACCTTTCAGAGTCTTGAGGAAGTGTTTCAACAGATCTCTATAAGCATCTTTGTATCGGTCATAATGTAAGTGGGAGCACACAGGTCTTGGTGTGCCCTGCTCAGTTATCCCCAGCACGTTCTGATTGTCCATCCTTAGCGTCCCTTCCGATCCATGAACCTTGAAGGATTCAAAAACAAAAATGTGGATGTGCATGCCATTTAAACATGCTGCACTCTGGTGGGCACATCATCTCTTCCCCCCCCACCCACCCCCCCCAAATGAGGGTAGCGCAAACACAGGGTTAGTTTTTGGAATTTGTACATAGCGGTAAATATGCCACCAACTCAAAACAGCCCCAAGCTGAGCAAGTGAAAAATTTGCACTTGTTCTTACTCTTAATGATTACCCAACAAACAACCCCCACCCCACTGTAAGTGTCCTTGTGTGAGTGAGCATAGGGCAAACAAAGAATTGACTGCTACAATACTCCTTCACAATCAAACATCCACCAGGGTGACCAGCATTTTGGAAATTGTACCCTGGATAGAACCAGCGCTTTCAGAAGTGAAATTGTGGAGACAGCTGGTAGAAAAAAAGAGGGGTTAAATAAAAGGCAAAGGGAACAGTGAGCGAGAGGCCAAGAAGGCACTATTGAGGGGATAGGCATCACAAATAATTGCTTATATATTAATGAGGTAATAACTTACTTCCAACCTCTGGTCACTGCTGCGTGTACAATGTTGGCTGACATCAAGCGTGACTATAGCACCACTGGCAAATTTCATGCTGACCGAGACTGTGTCAGCATCCTTAAGGGCTGCAATTTCTGTCAGGAGTAGATAATGGGTTGGAGTTAACCTCTGCACACTTCACAAAACTGCATTCAGCCCAAAGACAGCTACCTCCTTTCCTTTTTAAATCATTTTAACCTCCATGATTTGTTTCCTGGTAAACATTCACAGTTCTTTTTAAAGGATTAATTTTTAGTTTTTTTTAAGTATCTTTTTCTTTGTCAGGTGTAGATATTGTGGCACCACTCAACCAGATGCTCCACTCCAGGTACTTGAGCACAACATCTAGGTTGACGCTCCTAGTGTAGTATTGAGGGAGTGCTGCACTGTCAGCAGTGCTGTCTTTCAGGTGAAATGTTAAACTGAAGCTCTATCTGCCCTCTCAGATGGAGGTAAAAGATGCCAAGGCACTAATTCAAAGTGTCTATGCCACTTTTTATCCCTAAAAAAAAATCACCAAAACAGATTACTGATCATTATCACATTGTTGTTTATGTGTTATGTACAATAACTAGATTTTCATATATCACAACAGTAGCTACATTTGAAAAGATACTTAATTGGCTGTAAAAATTTTTGGAACTTTCAGGTGATGAAAGGCGTTAAGTAAATGCAAGTTTTCACTTTTACTGGTTTTACAGTCAGAAGTAGTGCAGGAAAGGGGACTCGGTCAGTCGATAAATAACATTGTTCTCTACTTTGGGAATTAAATTACTTGTAATGGTTCTATTACCTAATGATGTTTGAATATCCCTCGCAAATGACACTTCCACAAAGGCTTTGAGGCCAACATTTTCCAGTTTCATGTATGTGATGGAAACAGTCTGTTTCCTGTATTTTTTTTAATTAAACTCATTCCAGGGATGTTGTTAACCAACAAGGCTGTATTTATTGCCCATCCCAAGTTGTCCTGAGGGTATTGAGTCAAGCACATAACATGGGACTGTGTCATCTGTGGGGCAGAATGCAGGTGGGGGCAGCAGACTCTCTTGCCCCAGTGAAATTAGTGAACCAGTGGGATTTTTATGATGAACTCTGATTTGGTCCCCAGCTCACAAAGTGCCAGGTTTATTGAACTGGTCATGGAAGGAATTAAACACACAATTCTGTGGGTTGATATTTCGGTGCTATAGCCACTAGGCTATTGTGACCCAACTCCTTTTCACATGGGAGTTGACCATGGACAAAAATGGTATGAAACATAAATACCCATTCCCAAACTGAGGGGACATGAAAGGGAGCTGGGTAGAGAGTCGCAAGTCAAAAAAATTATCCTTCAAATTTCCATCCCCATCCCCTCTCCAGATCTATATTCAAGCTTCAATCATAAGGCTGCTTGCTAGGTTCAAGCTCCTGAGTCAGACGGAGGTACAGATTTGACAAAACTGATTTAAATCTACTATCTAAAGATTCTTCCCCTCACCACTTGCAGGCAAGCTCTTTGCTACAAGCACTGTCTTATTAAATGTTCAACTAGTTTCTACCTTGGCAGAAGGCATGACCCAATGAAAATATGGTATCCGGAGCGTTTTCTCCAAGTAGCCAGCAGACAGTATCTAAGTCGTGTACTACACCATCGTAGAATATCCCACCTGTTTAAAAGAGAATGATTCAGATGGATTTGTCTGTACAGAACAGTAGGTCAAGGCGCCACAATTATATTACAATGCACAGAAGATTTCAGTTTGGAGCAGGTTTCAGTGGCAGAAAGGGCTGAAACATCACAAGACACAGGGAATTCTGATCAGGTTATCAGTCTTTTCTCAACCTCAAGGTACACAGGAACATACAAAAATGACAGCCAGGAAAAGATCAGCTGGTCCATCAAGCTTACCCTCACATTCATGACAGCCAGGGCATCAACTAAACACTTCAGAGCACTGCCCCCCAAAGCAGCGTTGTAATCTCCTGGGAGAGGCAAGAAACACCCAGGATCAATAAAAAGGGGTTGGGGATAACTCAAACTCTTTTTTGGTCCCTTCAGGTGATTGAAACCAGTACAGGAGATGACATATGGACCAAATGTTCATTATCTGATTATCCATTTAGCTTCTAAACTATGTCATCTCTGCCAGCATCAAGAACTGCACCAGCTCCCTCTTTGAAGGCATAAAAAAGTGTTAGTGTGCCCAAGTTATTCTACATAACATATAGATGCTAATCCTCACTCCCCATTGCTCTACCATTCATGTTTTGCAGGTAAGCATTATGGTTGACAGTTTGAACTACCTTAGTGGTAATTTACCATGTGATGTGAATGCAAGCGGCTCTGGGGTTCATTTCACTGAGGAATATGGAAGCTTGTATGCAATAATTTAACACTTGTAGAGATGAGCAGCTACTTACAAGTACATGCTCAATGATGCACTGTACTATAGCACCATTGTGCACAACAGTTAGTGTGCTGAGACACCAATGAGGGAGGGACTGGGGAGACAGTACTGCACCTTATCTATTACCACTAGACAGTAAGAACATGCAGCTCACTGCCAATTATCACTGCGACCCAGATACACCAAAGACTAATGAAGAACAGTGTGATCATGGTCTCATAAAAAGTGAAAAAGGAGTTGACAAAACCAGTCCGTCACAGGAAGACTCCTATAATGAGGGAGGAAATAATTACTGGCAATACACATCAAGTCCAACATCTGGTGAAAACCAATAAATACAGGTTAACGATTTGGATAGACACTCTTAGTCACAATCCAGGTTTCCATCAGAATCATTACCCCTTTTTAAACGTTGAGACCTATTGTACATTTCCAGTATTTTCTGTTTTGTTTCATATTTTCAGCATTTTTCTTTTTACACACAAACTCGTTTCTTCAAATCAACTTTCCACTGAATCACATATACATAGAACTGCTCCATATGCATGCACTTTGCTTTCCAAGCCCATACCTGTTTTTTTGATATAGCTGAGTGACAGAGAAGGGTAGGTCCTACTGACACTGACTATTCGTTGAATCCTCCCCAGAGCCTTATTGTGAACTTTTTTGTACAAGAACTGCACGGCTGGATCAAAACGTCTGCATGGAGATAGAAAATAGACATTAATGTCAAAGATCAGAGTTTCTGCTTTTTTTGATATGAACTTCAATAACACATTGGTACCAAAGGAAGTTTATTCTGGCAGAATTGCGAATTATTATTCAAACTTGGTTTTTGAAACTAAGGAATTCATTCAGACTCCCAAGATCAGGTGCCAGTATTTCAAAACTGGATTCAAGAGGTCACAATGGAGAAAATCATGGGAACATCACGAAGGTCACATGTCTTGAGCACATTTAAAAAAATAACATGTAATACCAGGCTCCCTGCTGTTTGTTTTTTTATTTGTTTTCTCCCATCTTCCCTTGAAGCCTTTTCCTGAGGTACAGTTGCATGACAACCAGCCACTTCCAGCACCTCACCCAAGTAACCGTTCTGCAGTGTAAGCCAAGTAAATGCCAGGAAACTATCTGATCCCGGGAGGTGTTATAGCTGAAACTGTCCACCTGGTGTATGCACAGGCATGTATACTTTCTAGCTGTGGCCAGGGCCAGTATCCCTGGCTGATTTTTCTTTACCCTTCCATTTTGACCAGCTGAGGTGAGGGAGCAACACAGAGACTGAGATCAAACTGAGGGTCTTTATGTTCTGGGCAACACATTTACCTAAAAAGAGTTGCCACCAACTCTTTGATTGAGGAAATAAGTTACCAACGCAATTACCTACGGATATGGGATTCTAGCATTAATCCCAGCTGGCAGACATTACTCACTTATAGAGTCCGCAGACCAGAGGCTGCCCACATCTTGCAGCTTCATCGAAGCATGATTCAGCCATTTGTTTGTCTAAACTCAGTAACTTTTCACAGAATACCCCTTTACCTGAAACACAAAGAAAATACTTCATTCACCTCAGAGTACTGTTATACGAGACATAACAATCTTTCATGGTGTTTTGGTAGTGTCTGGCTAAATACATCAGAGTAGAGTTCCCACTTGGTGTGTAATTGGGAAATTGGGCTGGAGGGGTTACAATTCAGGTTCTTGCTAAAAATCATTGGCATAATCACAGACATAAAATCTTCCATGAACCAGGTTACGAAGGAGAAAAAGTTCATTTATCAGACAACAAGCTTCAACTCGTATCCTTTGTAGGAGAGCGAGAAAGATGCTGTAAAGAACTTATCAGATATGGATGGGCTCAGGCTAAAACATTAAGGGAAAAAGTGTTCCAACATGCAAGAGGAAATGTAGCTTCCTGGAGGAAACCTTACAGGATGGTGCATGTGGATGCCAAGTATGGATAGAATCAGCCTTGGCAAATTCAGTCAAATAACCCTCCACCACCGACAATCCAAGCTCATGCTTGAACAGTAACCACTCAGGAGAGATACTTCAGGGCTCTGAATCCTTGTAGCACAAGTCTTTTTAACTTCAGGGGCAGGAAGTGAAAAATGAGGGGATAAGAAGCAACTATCCTTGTGGCAGGCATTAGAGAATCACCAATGCGCTGCCTACAGTAAGTCAGAGGGCACGTTGTTTTAGAAGGGCAGAAACATTATACCCATTAAAATACAAGATATCATTCCAACACTAAAGGGTAGATAAATTCTAACCAATGTTAAGTAAACATCGAGTTAATTGAAAAATGAATCACTAATCTAGCTGGGGACGAGCACCCCTAACATTGTTTGTGGCAGGATCAACAAAGAGGCTCGGGGCATTGCGGCTCTGGTATTTCCTGCATGTAGAGAGCTCTTCTATGCTTGGAAAAGAACTCTTAATCTTAATCAAGCTTTTTTTTAAAACAGGTGCAGAAATTGGCATTTGACAACATGCAAGTGTGATGGACAGGGAATATGTATTATTGAAAAGCTATAAAAATGACTGATGCATATCAGTCAATTAAGTTTGTAACCTCACCTCAGTTAAATAAACAATCATAAACCATTTAAGCTTCACATTACTGATTATACAAGCATAAAACTTTGCAATCACTCTCAAGTATCCCATCTCGATTTCCTTCTTTGTTATCAACCTATATCCACTTGCCTTTCCTTTGGTCCCTCCTCCTCTCAGTGGTGGTGCTGATCCATAATTTATGGCAGTTACATGGGTGGCAGCAACTATGCCAGCATCTCATCCAAGTGGTCACCATTTACACGGAAACCAAACATCACAAAGCTATTTGAAAACATAGGACACCATAGCAAATCCTTATCCTTATCAAATATGCAAACAAATATATTTTCCAGCAGAAACCACTGGCTTGCAATCACGAATAGCATTGCTGACTGATCACTCTCCCCTTCCTCCTCCAGGGATGCGGAGGCTGGTTATAGAGCCGTCCAGTAGCTCCCCAGGCTAAAAACAACTAACGTAGTACATGTTTGGGATCAAACATAGGATTATCTGGTTGACTCAGAACCACAGTGCACGGTGCAGACCCACTTAACTTTTATAGCAAACCGACAAGAGTTACCTCCTCAACATCATCCTTCCTTGTCCCTCCAATTCCCATCTGCATTTATCCAAAACGCACACCATACCTGCGCGTAAAGCATCCAGGACTATTTCCGAGCCTTCTTCTGCCAGCGAGCAAATAATAATTCCTGAGACACTGTACAAACAACAGCACAGGAAACAATTAGTTGTCTGTGTAGATCAACTTGAAATGCATCTAAGAACTCAATTCATTTTTAAAAATACAAGTAAAATGCTTTCATTCTAATTTGCAAAAAGAGACCACTGCAAAAAAAAAAATTCAGTTGAACCAAAGGTCACATTAATCATGAAACAAAATAATCCTAAACACAGGTTCCATTCACCTCCAGTCTATGCTCTGCCATATTACCTATCGTCCAAAACAGCCAGTGGAACAGGAACATTCTTGTACAAGATAAAAAGAGAAAAAAACTGAAAATGTGGAAAATCCAAAATAAAACAAAGAAAGAGAAGCTTCTCCAGCTCAGAATGAATCTAAAAGGTTAACCTCGAACAGGCCTCCTGTCCATTGAGAATTTACTTGTTTGATTTCCATAACATATATTCTGTTCAGCTTTTTATTGGCAATGTTCACTGCTCCACACCCGTTTTCAGCAGCAACAGTCTGTAAATGAATGGCCAAAATGATCAACAGACAATTGCCATTAGGGGTGGATGTCAGCTGACATGGCATCCACTCAGCTTGCTATGGAGTGACCTGGTCCATTACACACAAAATTAGGGTGCCGCAACTGAAGTTAAACAAAGGGCTGATGTTGCTCGTCAAAGTACCTTGCATAGTTCAAGCATTACATCTGGCTGAGGGGTGGGAAAACAGTAAACACAAAGGTTCTAATGATACTGTGGAATAAAATAAGGAACAAATGGGTCTTTTTGTTGTAAAGAAGGTTTAAACTCAGTAGCCAAATGCTGGAGCCGAATCGGGTTCCTCACAACTAAGGGAGAGCAGCTGGTTAGATCCAATCCAAGCTCTATGCTCAGCTAACTGATTTCAACCAGATACACAGGGATGGGAACTATAAAGGGCTTTGCTGTCTACAAATTAGATAAGGGACCAGTTCGCAAGAGACAAACAGCCTGAGGTTCTACTCCTCTCTGCTCCTGTCCAGCAATCTGCCGTAAGGGCATGAAAATGGATTCCATGTAAAAATAAATTGCTCTGAAATGATATCCCTCCCCCGGCAGATACTTGCACTCCAGACTCTCAAGTGATGAATGGCCACTTGGGCAAAGTCAGTGGCTCAGTGATCCAGCAGGAGTGCCCACTTCAAGAGAAGTAAATCAAAAAAATTAAACAGGGAAACATCATACAAACATACAAGAGAAAGGTGAGAAAAGATCTTCAAGGCCTTCCATGTTCACCCTATCCATTAATGATGCAAACTCATACATCTCCCTCCTGCACTGCTGGAATCCAAGCCAGCAGAGAACAAACTAACCTGCGGTCAATTTCAGGAAAAACTCTAGGAGAATCCTCCTCAACTCCCTAAGCCAGCAGGCAAACTCATGGAGACCACGGCGTCTCTAAACTATCCTATTGCCTCCACAAAAGGAACACACTGCTCCAAAATGGGCAGGTCTGTGCAGAATTAATACGCAGTTCATAATCGTACCGTTGGTCATTGAGCACAATGTCAGCGTCCTGCCCCCGCAACACCCTGGTGTTCGCAAGAACGTCCGTGCTGAAGGAACATTCCAAATCCTGGATGCAATCCTCCACAATGTACAGCAAGCGGCAGCCACTCTCCTCTTCGATGCTTTTAAACAAAGCTCTGCTGCCACTGCAAACGCCAAACAGTGCCAGTCCAATGCGGCTGCCCAACAAACCACCATTCCCATATTCTCCTATTGTCACGTTGGAAGCAACATTATTGGAAGCTTCGGGAACGATGTGCCTTTGGCCACTGGATCTTGAAGAGTGTGAATGACCAAGGACTTGAAAGCCATTGAATAAAAGTGACGAACCTGAGGGGGAGTTTGAGGTAGCCATGTCATGGCGGATTGTCACTGTGCTGGTAGTGGAGTTGGACACGCTTGTTCTAAATGAGATCATGTTCTGATGGTGAGATACTGGGGATGGAATGTTGTTGCTGAAGCTGGTGGGACATGGGTTAGGTTGGAACACAAAAGATGATGACTGTGGTAGAACAGATTGATCGAGCACAGACATACCAGCAGCAAAGTCCACAGGAGGAGACCTAGTAAAGAGAATACAGCAACAAAACATTAGATAACTAAACAAAAATAACAAAAAAACTTAGATATCTATTAGTCTCCCCTGGCCACAACAGTTCACTTGATAAATACACAGTACAGTTGTACTGAGTCACAACAACCACAACTATCCCAGGGTTGCATTAGCCAAAGCCAGCTGTTATGGCAGCATGGTGTTATACTTGGCCTCAATACTAACCTATAGAGGAAAGTTGGGAGAGAAGGGGAAATGTGTTAAAGCCCTGATCACAATTCAGTGACCCTGACTGGAAGCAGACACATATGGGCATCAGAGTAGAATAGAGTTGAGCACCACTGTGATGTTCCCCTCTCCCCATTGGATTGGAAAGCTTTTCAACACCCAATATTCAGGGTCATACCTCAAGACATCCAGGAGTGCTTTGCAGCTAAGAAGTACTTTTGAAATGTGGTCACCATTGCAATGTAGGAAGAAAACTAGAAAGCAAAATCAATTTGATGTCTAAATTCTACTTCAGCACATGGAGTTGTACCCTTGAAGTCACTAATATTTAAATCACAGCCAACTGTATGTTCAATTTTGAACCCTTGTTGCTTACCATTAACTTTGAAAGTGTCATCTTAACACTATAATTACTGAGGAAGGAAAACAAAAAAAAAAACAGATTGTGAAGCTCACAATTTTACATAAGAGGGCTGTGTAGTGTAGATGTTTGGGAACCACAAGGCTCTAGTCCAGTTTGCTTTGTTTATGATCCTGCAATTATATCAGTTGGAAGAATGCTCTGAGTGCCAGGCTTCACCAGGGGTGATCTCAAGATTACTGTATTTGACAAACAATAGGGAGCTGGCTGCATCAACTGTACAGACATCACAGGTGAATCCGGAATCTTCGGCAGTCCTTCCAAGAAAGGCTTTGGATAATATTAAACTGGGAATAGGAGCACAGTAAAACTAGTATACTTTTTTTTAAGCTCTGAAGAAGTGTCATACGGACTTGAAATGTTGACTGTTTCTCTCTCCACAGATGCTGTCAGGCTTGCTGAGTTTTTCCAGCATTTTCTGTTTTTATTTCAGATTTCCAGCATCGGCGGTGTTTTGCTTTTATCTTAGTCTACTTGTTAGCTTGGCTTAATTGGTAGCACTCTCAACTCGGTAAAAGATTCAAGGTTCAAACCCACACAGCAGCGCTTCTGAATCCAATCTACGCTGACATTCAATACTGCGCTGAATGCTTCATCATAGGATGCACCATCCCTCAAATGAAAAGTTAAACCAAGGCCTTTTGTACCTTTTTCGCTGAGAACCATAGAAAAGTTACAGCATAGGAGGAGGCCATTCGGCCCATCTTGACCGTGCCAGCCCGAGGACACCCAGGTGCCTTTTCTAATCCCACCTTCCTGCACCCAGCTCACAGCCCTGCAGCTTACAGCACTTTAGGTGCAGATCCAGGTACCATTTTTTTTTTAAAAAAGAGTTTAAAATTTCTGCCTCTACCACCAACTTGGGCAGCGAATTCCAGACACCCACTACCCTCTGCGTAAAAAAGTTCTTCCTCATGTCCCCCACTACACCTTCTGCCACTTATCTTGAATCTATGTCCCCTGGTTCTAGAATTCTCCACCAAGGGAAACAATTTTATCCTGTCCACTCTATCCATTCCCCTCATAATTTTGTATACCTCAATCCAGTCACCTCTCAGCCTTCTTTGTTCTAAGGAAAATAACCCCAACCTATCCAATCTCTCCTCGTAGCTACACTTTTCTAACCCTGGCAACATTCTTGTAAACCTCCTCTGCACTCTCTCCAGAGCTATTATGTCTTCCTGTAATGTGGTGCACACAATACTCCAGTTGTGGCCGCACCAGTGTTTTATACAATTCCAACATTATATCCTTACTTTTATATTCTATACCTCTGCCAATGAAGGAGAGTATTCCATATGCCTTCTTTACAACCTTGTCTACTTGAACTGCTGCCTTCAGGGACCTGTGTACTTGTACTCCAAGATCTCTCACTTCATCTACCCCGCTTAGTATATTCCCATTTATTGTGTAATCCCTGTAACTGTTTGACCTTCTTAAATGTATGAACTCACACTTCTCTATGTTAAAATCCATCTGCCACTTTACCGCCCACTCTACCAACCCATCTATATCGTTTTGGAGATTATGGCTATCCTCAAACAATCCACTATTCGGCCAATCTTTGTGTCATCTGCAAATTTCCCAATCGTGCCCCACCACGTTCATGTCCAAATCGTTAATATATAACACAAACAGCAAAGATCCCAACACCGAGCCTTGTGGAACACCACTTGAGACAACTTTCCATTTGCAAGGGCATCCATCGACAGTTACCCTTTGTTTCCTGTTACAAAGCCAACCTTTTATCCAGTTTGCCACATTACCCTGAATCCCATGGGTTTTTACTTCCCTGACCAATCTGCCATGTGGGACCTTGTCAAATACCTTGCTAAAATCCATGTACACAACATCCACTGCACTACCTTCATCAACCCTTCTTGTCACTTCCTCAAAGAATTCAATCAAATTTGTGAGGCAAGACCTTCCTTTAACAAATCCATGCTGACCATCCCTGACTAGTCCATGCCTTTCAACGTGACAGTTAATCCTATCTCTCAGGATTGATTCTACTAATTTGCTCACCACCGATGTAAGACTAACTGGCCTATAATTGTTTGGCATTTCCTTTGATCCCTTTTTAAACAATGGAACTACGTTTGCATTTCTCCAGTCCTCCGGTACCTCCCCTGTTTCTAGTGAAGATTGGAAAATCATCCTCAGAGCATCTGCTATCTCCTCCCTGACTTCCTTCAGCAGCCTAGGAAACAATCCATCTGGCCCTGGTGACTTAACGACTTTCAAGGATTTCAACCCTTCGAGCACTTCCTCTCTCTTTATGACTATCCCACTTGCTCAGGTGCATGTTAAAAATCCATAGCACTACTTGAAGAACAGTGGGGAATTCTCTTGATGTCTTGACCATAATTTTCTCTTTAGACCAGCAAGGTGAAATAAAAATAAACTTATATAATATCTTTAATGTCCTCGGGATGGCCCAAAGTGATTGAAGTCCGAGTATTGCTGAAAAAAAGAGAGATCGTAGCTTTTCGTCTTCCACTCATCATGACACTTCGCAAGAATACTAATAAGGGGAAAAAAAACAATTTATACTTTATTAGAAGAGAGTGCTGATTGGTTGACAAGTGGATTTTGATTGGTAGAGGCATTGCCATGGAGAATGCACCAATTGATGGTGACTGACAGTTAACTGCCAGGCATTGCCTGAAAGTTAAACCAAGCAGCTTGACCCTGATTGGTCAAGGCATTGCCCTGAGGAATGAGTCAACGTATGGCTATAACTTATTTTGTTTAGCTGAAACAGGTCCAATGTGTGTACGTGTTCTGTCTGCAAAGAAAAGGGCCCTGCGTATTAATATACGTAGCTAACAGTACACACAAAGGCACCACACTGCAAGCCCAACGACAATCTTAAATTGGTTGACAGTATAATTCTTAGCACACTGAGGATTATTTCGGAAATGTTATCCAATCGTAGAATCACACCTAATGTTGGACACTGTATTTTGAGTTTTGCAAGCGTGGCTGGTTGGGTACAGTGTGTACCTTGCCCATTGCAAACAGCGGATGGGACATGCTATTTGATACTATCTGCCAGTCTTTGGGGTATATGGTCTACATACCTAGTATCAAACTGGCACTGAAATTCATACACCACATTAATCATTTGCGTGATAGGCAGAATGTCTTTTCGGCTTGATGGCAGCATCCTGTTAGTGGTGAATACCACTCGCATTGCTACTGCATAGCAGCAGTGTGAAACAGCTAGCTTCACCTGTTGCTCAAAGTTTTGAGAGACCTTGCTCTTCCAGGGTAATCTGAGGTAGACTGGGCACGTTTTAGGGCCAAAAGTGATGACCTTAGGCCCGTTCAAAAGTTTGTGTGACATACAGTGTGAAATGATCTAATCAGGGTACCCATTATTCCTCAGGATGCCTTAGGTGTACCCTATTTCAGCATCAGGCTTACAAGGTGAGCAGCAAAAGGCTGGGGCCCTATTAACAAGGTTGCTGATAAGGCCAATCTTATAGGGTGTGGAACTGTAAGAATCCTAATGCGTACATTGGCCAGTGAACGTAGGCTTGCGGTAGACCATGGTAGAGAACCTCTGGCAGATTTCTCAACTAAGTACGTCAAGGAAGGGGAGTTCATTTGACTGCTCCATTTCAAAGGTGAATTTGAGCACAGGATAGAACTCATTAAGACATAAGGAAATTATTACATGCGGCTGCAGATTTAAATATAGCGAACGTATCATCCAAATATCAGAAATATGTGAGGAGTAGGTGGTTAGGTGTCATTCCATCGAAGACATGTTTCTTGTGGAACCCAAAGATGTTTGCGAGAGCTGGGTCTAGAGGGATCCTACAGCAGCACCATCTATGTGGGCATACATGGTGTCATTAAAACTGAACCCAACTGTGCGAGTTGATTTCGTAAGCTCAATGAATGCTGATTCACGCAATGGTGGCAGGTCTAGATCGCCATGATATAGTGCTACAGTTCAAAAATCTACCACTTCCTTAAGTGGAATGTTGGTGAATAGGCTAACAATGTCAAAGGAGCACATGGACACAGCATTGCTATCGATATGCAAGTCCTGTATGGCCTTCGCAATCATGAAGAAAACTTACACCGTGTATCTGGAAAATGCACTCAAAACTAGTTGCAACAATTCATGTTGCGTAGAACTGGTCAAGATAAGGTAGGGCATAAAGGGACATCACTTGTGTGCATCTTGGGCAGCCCATACATATGCAGACACAGCAAGCCATGAGGACCGACCTTGTCATATCTATCACATGGCAGCTCATCGCTCTTACACAAGTCCAACAAGTGTTTTTTTAGCTTACATTCAAACAAGGCTGACTGGTCATGTTGAGCATCAGGTCCAATGGATAACGAATTTGGAACTGTCATTAAGAATGACGTGCATCTTGTTGATACAGTCGCACTTGTTAAGGATGACTATTCCTGACCTTTTGTCAGGTTTACTGACATGCATGTCTGGGTTGGTCTTAAGGCCTTGCAACGCTGTAAGACATTCGCGTTGCATGTGAAAGCCAGACAGGTTGTTCGAAATCTAGCAACACGCAGCGCTAGCATGCTTTCAAGGATTCAGCATCTTCAGTGGATGCTGGTTTGTGGCGGGATAGATGGTGAAAGATGGTGTAGCCGTGGGATCCCCTCTAGGCCCAGCTCTTGCAAACATCTTTGTTGGGTTTCACGAGAAACGTGTCTTCAATGGAATGACACCCAAGCTCCTATCCCTCGCATATTTCCGATATTTAGATGATATATTCACCATAGTTAAATCTGCAGCTGCATGCAATAATTTTTTTGCATGTTTTAGTGAGCTCCATCCTGTGCTCAAATTTACCTTTGAAATGGAAGAGTCAAATGAACACGCTTTCCTCAACATGCTAGTTGAAAAATCTGCCAGGGGGTTCTCTATCATGGACAAGCCTACCTTCACTGGTCAATATACACATCGGGATTCTTACAGTTCCACACGCTATAAGATTGGTCCTATCGACAACCTTGTAAAAAGGGCCCCGAGCCATTTGCTTACCATGCAAACTTGATGTTGAAATAGGGCGCATCAAAGGCATCCCGCAGGATAATGGTTACCCTGAACAGATCGTTTTGCACTGTATATCACGCAAACTCATGAATGGACCTAAGGTCGTCACTTTCGGCCCTGAAAAGTGCCAGTCTACCTCAGATTACCCTGGAAGAGCAAAGTCTCTCAAAAATTTGAGCAACGGGTGAAGCTAGCTGTTTCAAGCTGCTATTATGCAGTAGTAACACGAGCGATATTCGTCACCAACAGAATGCTGCTGTCAAGCCAAAAAGACATTCTGCATATTACACAAATGAGTAATGTGGTATATAAATTTCAGTGTGATGCTAGGTATGTAAACCATACGTCCCAAAGACTGGCAGATAGTATCAAATAGCATGTCCCATCTGCTGCTCGCAGCAGGCAAGGTACACACCGTACTCAACCAGCCCGTGCTTGCAAAACTCAAAACAGTGTCCAACATTAGATGTGATTCTACGATTGGAGAACATTTGCTAAATAATGCTCAGTGTGCTAAGAATTACACTGTCAACCAATTTAAGATCGTCAGTCAGGCTTGCAGTGTGGCGCAATTGCGTGTACTGAAAGCTACATATATTAATACACAGGGCCCTTTTCTTTGCAGACAGAAAGAACATGAACACACATTGTACCTGTTTCAGTTAAACAAAATAAATGACAGCCATTCACTGACTTGTTCCTCAAGGCAATGTCTTGACCAATCATGGGCAAGCTGCCTAGTTTAAATTTCAAGCAATATTTGTCAGTTAATTGTAATTCACCATCAATTGGTGCATTCTCAATGGCAATGCCTCTACCAATCAGAATCCACTTGCCAGACAATCAGCACTCTCTTCTAATACAGTATAAATTGTTTTTTTCCCCTTATATTGGCATTCTTGCAAAGTGTCCTGCTGAGTGCAAGATGAAAAGGTTCAACATATCTCTTTTTTCAGCAATACTCAAGTTCTGTACCACCAAACAGCTGTTTGAAATGTAATAAATTACTTCTGAAGTATAGTCAGCATTTTATGAGGCAAACTGACCAAACAGATTAACTGGTATTGTCTTTTTCCAATCCTGTACATTCCTGCGTAACTTATTAATGGGTCAGTCAGCTCATTGTTGTTTGTGGGGTCTGGTTGGATGAAAAATGGCTGCTTCATTTGCCCGCAAAAGAAATAGTCAATCCTCTTCAAAGCAGTTAACTATATCTGAAGAACTTTGCAATGTTTCCAAGAGACATAGTGTAGCACAACATAAATATAAACGTTTGCTCCTTTCCTTCTCATTTTTGTAACATCGCCCTCAGGAAAGCGATATCAGGTTCCTTCTTTGCTCATGAGGAGGCCATTTTTAAAAATAAGATCAGAAAGTTTACAAGATAAATGATACTAGTAAATTGCCCATGACATCGTTCCCTTTCGTTGATGAAAATAAATTGTTACTAAAACATACGCCAGGTTATAAGAGTTGAGAGAAAGACCTAAGAAACATGTTCCACAAAGCCACTTACTGGCCAGATCCTGCAACTACCTTGTGAAAATTGCCATAACAAGGCAGAACAGAAAATGTTGGCATAGCAATTTAGAATTATGTTTGTACAAAGCGTGATCAAAAATCGTGACAATGGGGAGCAAGGTTTGTGCACAGTAAGTGTGCGCACTACACAAGATCTTTTAGAAATCTGATTTCCTATTACACTCTCAACACATTTTACAAATTGTCTCTAATAGATGTCTATGCTTATAAGCTACAGCGAGCATTCTCAACAACTTTTTATCAAATACTGGTTGGCCAATGACACTTCATCCGTTTTCCCTAGTCTCTTGTGTATTCCAATCTTCATTGTTCCACCATTGACAGTCGTGCTTTCAGCCGCCTAGACCTCAAGCTCTGAAATTCCCTCCCTAAACCTCTCCGCCTTGCTCTCCTTCTTTAAGGCGGCCCTTAAAACTTACCACGTTGACCAAGCTATTGGTCACCTGTTCAAATTTTTCTTTATGTGGCTCAGTCTCAAGTTTTGTCTAATAACGCTCCTTGGGATGTTTTACTACATTAAAAGGTGCTATATAAATGTGAGTTGTTGCTGTAGTGATGTTACTCTCATAGCTGAACCCAGAAAGCAGCAACGGTACAACAGTCACACATTCCCTACTCCCCAGACAATGGGGTTCACAAAGATACACAAAAAGGATGTAACAATAGATAAACCAGTGAAGTTGTGTAAAAAGTGAAGACTCCCTACATTTTGTAAGAATCTCAAATAATCTTGCAAAAACTGTTAATGTATTGGCTAAAGAAATGAAAAGAGGCTGCCAGAGAGAAGTTAAAGAAATAAATCAAAGGAAAGGAACAAAAGGAAAATACTGACAAATAGATATGTTGAATCCCCCCCTCCCACTGTAATTATCATCTTCCCTATTTTCCCCTACTCCTTGTCTACCTTTCTCATTACTCTGTAAAGCACTTTCCTAGGTGCGAGTATTCTAGAAATGTAAGTTGCAAAGAGAAACAGTAGACACAGAAAGAGAAAAGTCAAAGCAAAACAGAAGCAAGCATGCAAAGCAAACATAATCAAATGTATTAAGTTGTAAATGTTACATTTTAATTGTGGATCAAAGTTTTGTTTTATACAAACAGAAGAGGTAAAAAAAGTGGAGCTGGTTTCATTGCTTTCATCGATGCACTTGAGGTGAAGTTAGTTAGCTGGTACATGAAGGAAAAAAGGATTTGACGATAGGGTGGGATGAAGTACGATGGGAAGAGGTTTGTGTGGGGTATAAACACTGGAATGGACCTGTTGGGCCGAATGGACTGTCGCTTTGTTGTAACTATGTAATTCATTTTCCAATAAAAGGGCAGCCAAAAACTCCAATTTGACCTTGAAGTAAACAGACAATTCTCAAGAACGTTATAACTTGATCTCCCCTCAAGCTGAGCTAATAGGTATTTATATTCACAACTGCTACTTCTACCTGTGTCATCTCATTTCAAAATTCATTAAGCAAGAACTTCATGGCCCTACACAGTTAATGATTCACAGCATTCCCATTCTTCAAGCATCACATCCTGCTTGATCTTCCAACCAGCCCAGTAACTTTACAAGATTTGCTTTTTAAAATCACAAGTAACTATAGTGGACCCTACAACATTCGATTAATGTATGTTTTAAAACATTTTTTCCCTTCGTGGGAAGATACCTTTTAAAGGCAAGGCTTTTCTGTTAACTGGGCCATGTCCTCTGGTACTGCTCATGGCCGAATCGGATCTTACACCAGGGCTCTGGAGTGGAGAAATGGGGAAGAGGAAATCTGCAAAAACAAGTGATAGCTGAAATGGAATTCTGAGTTGCAAACCAGAAATGTAATGCAACAGACAATAAATGCCATAAACCAATGAACGTGTTAGTGGCAGGAATGTAGTATTATTGGCATTTATGCACACTATCAAAATACAGTAAGCAATTTCCATGCCTCCAATGCCCAGATCCACGGACAACGCAGGATGACTATCCCCATCTCCAATGAGCACAAAACGATCTTGCACTATTAAAAAAAATGAGTTCTTATGTCCTTGGCCTGCTCTACAAATAAATCACCTACAAAAATGATTTGTATGTGGGGATCAAATGTAATATTTCCAAGTTTACGGATGACACAAAACTGGTGGAATGTGCGTTGTGAGGATAATGCATAGCGGTTTCAAGAGGTTTTGGATGGGCTTAGTGAGTGGGGAAGAACATGGCAGGTGGAATAGGTGCAGACTATTAAGATGAGAGATTGGGAAGTGTTGATGTCCAAGGGGACCTGGGGTCTCCTTGTTCATAAGTCGCTGAAAGCGAACATGCAGGTGCAGCATGCAATTAGGAAGACAAATGGTATGTTGGCCTTTATCACAAGAGAATTTGAATACAGGCAAAAAGATGTCTTGCTTCAATTGTATGTAACCTTGGTTAGACCCCACCTGGAGTACTGTGTAGTTTTTGGTCCCCTTACCCAAGGAAGGAAGGATATACTTGCCATAGAGGGAGTGCAACGGAGGTTCACCAGACTAATTGCTGGGATGGTGGGATTGTCCTATGAGGAGAGATTGGGACTGGGTCTGTATTCTCTAGAGTTAAGAATACTGAGAGGTGATCTCATTGAAACTTACAAAATTCTTAAGGGGCTAGACAGGGTAGATGCAAAAAGGACGTTTCCCCTGTCTGGATGTCTAGAACCAGCAGAGTCTCAGAATAAAGGGCAAGCCATTTAGTGTTAATCTGGTGAACATCTCTCTGGCAAAGGAAGAAGCTGAAGCCAGTCTGTCTTCAACATATGTTATACTGAGTTTTGTGAATAAACCTGAATGCAGACTACTTTTCCCTTCCACATCGTTCCCTCATGCAGGTGGAAACTGTTTTTTATATACGTGCCCTAATCCTTCCCCAATTAGTATCAGCTGCTCTTAATCATAATTAAAGCATGCACTCAATTGTCACAGCACTTGCATCATTAACAGATTCCCTTAAGAAAAAATATTAACAAGTACATACAGACAAGATTAAAAAAAAACTGATGAAAGAGAAATAAATCTTACACTCCCGAAACTTGCCTCATGAGGTATCCTTCTAACTTCTCACTGGAAGTGTTCTTTTCAGTAAAATAGTCAGTCATTGATGGCTTGTATCTACCCATTTAAGTCTGGAGATTTCTTTTTTCTCCAAAATTTGTTTCAAGCTCACAATATCAATTCTTAATCTCTGCTCATTCACACATTTTGCAGAGTGTACATTATCTCAAAGGAAACTATTGTCTCTATAGCATTCAATAGGTATGGTATCTTCAGCGTCTCCTTGATATAGAATTTCCCCTAATGTCTTTGATAAAAAGAATGCTATGTCAACTGCCTCAACAAATGCAAGAGTTTTAGCAGCCAGAGTACTTTTTACTATTCTCATTTTCTTGGCTTCCCAAGCTAAAGGCTACATTTTCCACTTTCTCCCATAAGAAATATAAAACTGGCTGCGCTCAAAAACCCATCACAAAGGTTGTATGAGAGGCATCACTAAAAATAATCAATTATATATTCTTGGGATCACCAAGGAAGGAAGTTTCAGAACACATTTCTCCATCTTTAATTTTTTAAATGTTTTGTTTGTCCGTAAAATGTCCTTGAGCTTTAGATATTTCACTTTAGTGCTTAGTTCTAAGACATCAAAACTTGCATCCAGCTTTGTCTGTGTGCCCAGACAATTTAATTGTCCAACTAGACTTCACAGCTGCTCCGTCTCAGCTTTGAAAGCATCCGCATTATTAGGACCTGCACAATTGACTGTGATAGGGTTAACACTTGGCAAGTAAGATTGTTGATGTAAATTAACATCAGACCCATATTGCCTTATTTCCAACCCAATCATTTTAAAGGTCCAGAAGCCTGACTCCCAATCTTAAATTCTGTTCTAATCCTGTCAATAACATTTTTTTTCAAACTTGCTAGTACCGCCCAGAAATCATCAACATGCATCATAAAGGTCCCCAAGA
This sequence comes from Cetorhinus maximus, assembly GCF_964194155.1. Classification (NCBI taxonomy): domain Eukaryota; kingdom Metazoa; phylum Chordata; class Chondrichthyes; order Lamniformes; family Cetorhinidae; genus Cetorhinus; species Cetorhinus maximus. The sequence continues at coordinate 14,586,134 of NC_135893.1, forward strand.
GTTCCCACCATGGTACCAATAAAACATGGCAGGATCAGCTTTAAGTTGTAGAAGCCCAATGTTAACAAAACTGACCTCACTGAAAAGTTCCGCACTCTGGAAGCATCATTCAAACCATAGACACATTTATTTAACTTCCAAAGTTTTTCTTCTACACCTGGCATCTCCTTAGGAGGTTGAAGAAACACTTCCCTCTGCAGAAATGCAGCTTGTATGTCTATTGACTTACATTTGCAAGAAAATGTTGCTAAAAGGGCCAATTTTTTTCAAAATTACTTTTCCCACTGTGGCCAATCAGGCCTCTATCTCCTAAGCATTCTTCAAAACCCCAGCCACTAACCTAGCTTAGGCCTTGTAAGTTTCATCCAGTAGGGCCTTCTGTCCAAATCCACTTTTACCATAATGCTGGCTGACCCCTATCCGGTACGTCTGATACAAGCCAAACTCTTTCCAACTTTCTAGCTTTTTCTGTTTAGTCTCCCATATGTCTTTATCTCCTAATTTGTTGGCAGCTACAAAAACATCTTAGTTATGAGGACTTCTGCTTCTATTATTTTGTCGGGATGGTGCTGCATTCTCCATTCCACTGTGTCGTCTAGTCAGACTGTGACCTCTTCTCGCCTGTTAAAGCCTTTCCAGGCTACTACTGTTAGATCCCCCACATGCCTAATCTGAGCCCCTTTCCACCACCCGTGAATGTTTCCTCAACTGGGACTCATCGCCCAAGCCATTACTGGAACTGGAACTAAGCTTTCTTATTTTTCAGTTCACGCACACCATTCTCCCAGTCCATGGCCCACTGTCCTTATCCATCATCCTTGACATTCAGCCAATTTAAAAATTTTCCAGCAGATTTCCCTGCCCCTCCCACTACTGCTGCATCCCTCCAGTTATTCAATCCTTCAGGACGGTATGTCATCTGGGAACCCACTTTGGGCAGTTGGCCTCTAGATAAAATAGCCCTTTCCTGTTCATCCACAGACATCTAACCTCGGATGCATCACATCTTATCCCTCCGGCCCCATCTTGCAAAAGATAGTAGTATGCGATGCACAAGGTGCTTCGCCGTCCTCTTATCACATTTTCAGTAACTTATAAATTGTGCCAATGACCCGTGAGGAATGGACTTTTATTGTTTGATTCCCATGTTGAATAATCACTGTTTTTCCCTCACATCCTATAACTTATCTGGGACCTTTCCACTCCCTATGCCCATCTCTCTTGCAATAAACTAGATCACTGGAAATAAAGTCTACCTCAGATGGTCTACGAATTCTTTCTGAAACTTCAGCCTTGATAAAAGCTTCCCTGCCTGCATATAATGCATTCAAGTGGGAGAGAAAATACAACTAAAAGTAGTTCCTTCTGGGGCAGGGGGATAATCAGACAGTACAGAAGACAACTTTGGATTCCTTCCATACACCAATTGGTACGGGCTATACCTCCCAACTATTTGTCAACAACTTTTAGCATGCACCCCCCCATGCCAGTGCCATTTGCAACTTGCATGTTGGTTGGTTGGTCAGTATCTTACACATCTCATCAATTACTGCATGACCACCCCCTCACAAATTACTGCTGAACGGACTCTCAGCTGCTGTATTCATGGCCACAATATTCAAATTCCCACACATCCCGAAATTCGTCATTTACGGATTCTCCTCTATTATCCGTCAAAGATGTTGTTAGCGTTCCTAGTCCAGTACCAACCCATTTTTCCATGACCAAGTCTACAATGGTCTGTTTGTCTCTCCCATTTATCACCATAGACAGGCTGAATCTAGTTGCCATATCCACAAAGTGTAACACAGAAAAAACACCTCAATTCTTGTCCTGTATCTTTAGGTCCATAGCCATTAAGTCATTAAAGTCTCAGGCAAGTGGAAGACTTACAACAGGACGTGTTGGTGTTCTCTGATATTTTACATACATGTTGCATTGAGATGTAACTTGCTCAATAAGGGCTTCATTTTCCCTATCAACTACTCCAGCATCACTCAGCAGAGCTTTTCATTTTTGTGTTGAAGGGTGTGCGAATTGTCAATGTAATTTCCAAGTAATTATTTTCCTGTCGGCCAGACTCTCATCCCAAAGCCAACAATACTGCCTGGACTTCTTGACAAGAAACATCTGGTTTCCTCAATGTTACGCAGTAATGCCCTGATCGAGTGAAATGTAAATCCATAGCTTCCCTGAATACAAATGTTTTGTAATTTTCCATATCTAGTTTCATCTGTGCTTTTTTCACTGAGGACTTGCTCAACAAAAAAAAGGTATCTCACTGAAGACAACAGAGCCAATGAAGACACTTATTCCAGCTATTTTGCATGGGATGACCACTCTTTTTGAAGACTTTAACATATTGTCGTCCACAAACCTAAGCCTAAAGCGGGTGGAGCTTTCATACTCTTTAACCTTATGTCAATCTTCCTTGTCAAGACATTTCAAGCAGTAATTGAGCCAATCCACTCCACACTGTACAGATGCACCCTCCATCCAACGCCTCGCAGTTGAATGAATCAGTGACCAAAATGCTCATCACCAGACTCAGGCTTCCATTAGCCAACACAATTCCTTCAGACCAGTCATCCTCATTGTGCTCAGCGTCAGAATTGTCCATATCATGCGTTACCTCAGACTTGATTTTTGCATTTTGGACAATTTGTTGCATAATGATATTTGGAATCACAGCAAAAACATTTGTTAATCATTCCTCATGCATTTCTAGGGTTCATATGCCTACAGCTGCCTCCCCAGTCTTGCTTTCTGTTTTGATCCACAAATTGGCTAAAAGTGCAATGCTCCTCAGACTACCTATCAGCAACACCATCTTTGTATGGATGTTTGTGTTTAGTATCCAGGCAGTCTCGGAATTCACCAACCATGGAATCCTCCATTCTTTGCATCACTGCATAGCTCCTTGTTTCTGAGCTAATAGTAACTGGAAATGAAAGCTTCCCCAATTTTTTTTTGGGGTGGCAGCCATTTGGTCTAAAAGAGAATAACTTCGTGAAATTGAACCCCCAACAGTATCAGAAGTCTGTCCATATGCGAGATCTGTGCATAATGCAGTAACTTGAACGCAAGCACAGACCTCAGGTCTCTTATGTCAAACTTCGTCAATTTCTTATACAACCTATCAAAATCCAAAATATACTTATCCATGGATTGTCTGTCTTCTTAAGTGTATCAAAACTTGACCATGCTTCATAGACTTCCAAAAGATCATCTTTCTTGTCTTTCCTATCCATAAATTGCAATAGAAGAGCTAATCCCTCTTCAGTATCCAAGCTACCCACATCCAGCTCTGAAAATACTTTACTTCTAATCTTACTTTTTTCTGGTAGTGACAAAGTCAAAGCCATACCTTGCTTCCTCTTGGATAATGAGGTAGCCCGAGTCCCAATTTCCACGTCATTTTTCCACTGCTCATATAGTTCAGACTCCGAACAAACCGGTGGATAATCAAAGCTTGAGAATTTGCATCGGGCCTGAGCCATTTTGCACCAGAGGCTGCAGGGAGCAGCACATTTGTCAGAAAGAGGGAGACAAAAATCCCTTATTCAGCTTCCAATCTCTGTGGATCAGTGTTAATCATCCTCTGCTACCATGTTAATCCAGTGAACATCCATCTGGCAAGGGAAGAAGCTGGAACCAGTCTGTCTTCAACATATATTACACTGAGTTTTGTGAATAAACCTTAGTGCTGGCTACTTTTCCCTTCCACATTGTTGCCTCACACAAGTGGAAACAGATTCTTATACACATGCCCTAACTTACCCCCAATTAGTATCAGTTGCTTTTAATCACAACTAGAGCATGCACTCAAGTGTCACAGCATTTGCATCATTAACATTTAGGACTGAATGAAGAGGAGTTCTCTATCCCAGACAGCTGTGGAAGCTCAATCATAGAGTATATTCAAGGCAGAGATTGATAGATTTCTCGATACGAATAACATATATGGAGACAGTATGGGAAAATGGCTTGAGGTAGACGATCAGCCATGATCTAGTTGAATGGTGGAACAGGCCTGAGTGGCCTACTCCTGCTCCTATGTTCTTATCATTGCCATTTGTAGCTCCTGAAAGACTCATTGCTTACTCAGTGAACCAGTAAGCCGCATCAGCAGGAAGATCCCAGACTTAATAACTAGTTTTCACTGGGTTATATAATCTCAGCCCAGGACGCAGTCAGAGCGCTATAATATAAACAGAAAGTGCTGGAAATACCTATCAGGTCAGTCAGCATTTTGGGGAGAGGGTAACAGGGTTAATGCATCAGGTCAGTGACCTTTCGCCAGAGCTCTACCATTTGCCTCAGCAGACCTGGACTGCAGGAGGGAAAAATTAGATTCAGGGAAAGGAAAATTGGCCAAGGTTATCACTCATGATTACAATCCAGTAACTCCTGGAAGTTTGCATGTGGACTCGATCAGCCTCTGCCAGTTAAGGTTCGCTCTCATTATTGAAACCAGCAAGCCACCGCTTGAAACACAGGCATGCGAGTGTCAGGGTTGGACTCGGCTGTGATGTCTCTGCTGTCCTGCAGACATTCACTCCTCAAGCTGGGATATGAAGAACGAGTCACTTGGGCTTAGGAATTGGAGAGCAACCCCCAAATGTGAAACTGTACCCAGCATAACTCAACATCTTCAGGTCAAAAAGGAACTGGAAAAAATCAAATTGAAATGCATAAAATCATGGAGAGATTTTCAATTGTAAAAATGCTCTATAAAACTAGGCTAATAGAAGAGTCAGATTTCTGACACAGTTGTTTCAAAAAGAATGTGAAAGGATATCAATTTTTAGCACTTTCCAAATCCCAAATCATTCTACAAACATCTTAAACTGCTTCGGCCAAGAAAATACATTTTATAAATAGACCATCTGCTTCACAACCAGGACTATGTCAGCCCACATAAGCTATGCAGCTGTGGCATCCTCAGCTACTGAATTGCAGAGGGAGCCAAACAACCACCGTCCTTTAGCCCAGACCCAGTATCACTCTGAAAACCAAAGGCCGTCATTTACACCTCTCATAGCAAAGCCATGAAACAGAATAAAACCATGAGGGAGGGAGAGAAGCAGGGCACAAAAACACTACTCTCAAAATGGGCATTGAGTATTGTTGAAAAAGGAGACATGCTATCAAAGTTTTTTGTCTTGCGCTCATCAGAACAGCTCACACGAAATTACCAACATTAAAGGGGACCAATAATTTATACTGCATGAGAAGAGTGCTGATTAGTTAACATGTGAACTCTTGATTGGTGGGGGCATTGCCATGGAGAATGCAGCATGGAACAGTTAACTGCCCAGCTTTGTTAAAATTCAAACTAGGCAGGTCAACTCTGATTGGTCAAGGCATTGCCCTGGGAATGGACCGGGGAATGACTGTTCCCCAAGCTTTTGTTTAGTTAAAAAAAAGCACAATGATGGACATGTTCCTTCTGTCTGCAAAGGACAGGGCCTTGTGTGTGAATATATGTGGCTTCTAGCATGCGTATGTGAACCACACTGTGAGCCCGAATGACAATCTTACTTTGGTTTTCAGTTTAATCATGAGCACAATCAGAATTGTTTAGCAATGTTGTCCAATCGCAGAATCACATCTAATGTTGGACAGTATGTTTTGAGCTTTGCAAGCATGAGCTGGTTCGGCACTTTACCTGTTGCATGCTGGAAGCCACATTTATTCGCACACAGGGCCCTGTTCTTTGCAGACTCGAGGAACATGTCCACACAATGTGCCTTTTCAACTAAACAAAAACTTGGGGAACAGTCAATCCCTGGTTCATCCCTCAGGCAATGCTTTGACCAGAGTAGGCCCACCAGGTTTGTATTTGAACAAAGTTGGTCTGTTAACTGTCCATGCAGCATTCTCCATGGCAACGCCCCCACCTATCAGAGTCCACTTGCCAATCAATCAGCACTCTCTTCTCATGCAATATAAATTGCTGGATACCATGTTTCCACAACATCTATGTGTTATACCAAATCTGTCCGCAGGCAAAAAAATATAAAGAAATGTTCTGCATTAAAAAAAAAAATTGCTGGTCCCCTTTACTGTTGGTAATTTCTTGCGAGCTGTCTTGATGAGTGCAAGACGAAAAGCTTTGATAGCATGTCTCTTTTTTCAGTAATACTCAAGTTCTGCACTACCAAAGTGGACATCCTCCACCGGGGCTGAGCTGCCTCTTGCCTGCAAGTGAAACTTTTAAAACGTACAGTTCTTCTGCACTTCGCAGTGACCCACCTTCCCTTCTGGGGACTGGGTGCTCCTGTATGAGACCAGAATACTGCAATGTAATGTGGTCCTTCACTTTGTCCAACATTTTAACTCGATTAAAACACCACATCTGGCTTTCAAATGGGCACACAGGCTTCCTCTGCCTTAGGTCCATTACCTACTCGCAGGACTTCAATCAAACAAGGGAGTGAAGCTTAACTAGTTAATGGCATTAATTGAACCCCATGACCGAGGACAAAATACTTCTGACGGATGTTTGTTATGTATGGTTAGCAAAGAATATGGAGCAAAGGCAGGACAAATGGAGCTGAAGTACAGATCAACCACGATTTTATTGAATAGCAGAGCAGGCTGAATGGTCTAGTTCTATTCCTATGATGCCCTACTGCTACTGATCCCAATATCAAAAGGTACCGCTGTGTTAACTGAACCCTGAAGCCAGTGTCAACTGAACAATTGAAGACACTGAAAGGAACACTTTGTACATCTCAAAACCAGGCCAATGCCAGAATGAATCAATTAATGTAATCAAAAGAAAATGAATCCACACAAATTGATTGTTGTCTTGAATAAAGTCAGCATAAATAAGTATGGAATGGGAAATGCAATGTACACAGACCTTATCAGCACAGCCCCAGAATCTGCTCTGCAGGTCTCCAGGAACAACTATTCACTTCTATTTTCAGTTATAACATCTCATATGTACTGGAACTGGCTGCATTCAATGTCAACATGTTACCGCATAAAACAGGTTCCTGTGACCACCAGGAGATTCACAAAGTGAAAAGTGGGTTTTTTCTTCCAATTGTCCCTCTGCTGGAGTTAGCTTCTATAAGCATCGTTCCTCATGCGCAACCTTGGCTTAGATCCAAGGAGCATTAACTTCAGTTTTTTTACTGCCTGGTTAAAATTCTGTTTTATTTCATGTTTTTACTGCTTAAGAAAATGAGGATGGGAAAACTTGGTCCTCAACCAACCCAGGTAAATGCACAGAAAATGAGTAAACACGCTAAAACCCAAAAAATCAAGCAAAGGACTTTCAAATGATACAATCAAATTAAATGAAAACCCATAAGTATTTACACAGTTCACGGACAATGCTGTTAAGAGGCTCGATTAAATGTAGGTTTTTGTAAAATTGTGTAAAAATTGTGTATCGTTGTGGGTATAGCCACTTACCAACCACCATGGTGAAGCAAACTGGGATATTTTATTACATTAACGGCACTGTATAAATATGTCATTGTTGTTGATGGTTGGATAGTAAACTTTGTTGCAGATTTTGCACAGGAGAACAGTGACAATCTTGCTTTTAGTTTGTGACCCGAGTCAGCCTTTGATTGATGGCCTCAGTTTTCAAAGGACCATCAGTTTGGCAACTGCGTCCGTGCAAGGCTATTCTTGCTCCATATGTAACCAGGAATGAATTTGGAACAATTTTTTTTTTACCCATTCTGTACACAAAAAGAAAATCCATGAATTTATCAATGGAAATTTCAATACTTGAGCACATAACTTAGGGCTGACACTTGACTCCAGTACTGACTTATCAGAAGTGTCATCTTGTGGACAAGATGTTAAACTGAAGACCTGCCTGCTGCTTCAGGTGGACATTAACTATCACACTATTGGAAGAAGAGTAAATGTTCTGTCCAGCACTTTTGCTTCACATCAATGCTAGCAAAAAACAATTAACCAGTTTTGATCAATCTTTTGTTTGAGATTTTGCTGCATGCAACAACTGCCTTGTTTGTCTACATTTCAAGTCACTGCACTTCAAATTCACTGTGAGAAGCACTTTGTGATGTTTCTAAGAGAAGAAATAAGGCAAGGACTTTCCCCCCACCTCCGCCACAAGTGAGTACCAAGTTATTCAACTATGGACAGCATCACACCAGGGCTCAATCCTTTTCTCAAGGGTTTACACACCCCTGCTTTTTAGAAGGAGCCACTGCAGACTGATTAAGACCAGGAACCATAACTGTTTTACTTCCAATTCCCATCCCTAGCCCACAGGCACTGAGGGGAAATGTCTAAGATCAGCTAACTTAGCACAAACTAAGGGCAGCACCTACCAGTGTCCGGTTTATGCAGCTCTGCAACACACCAGGTGGTGTTTTTATGCACTAGGCTATCCGGTGAACTGAATTTCTGATTTCAAAGTACTACCTCAAGGTAGCTGCAAATAAAAGGAAGCTGTGGACAACATTCTGCCCTAGTGATCCAATGGGCTGCCCTTGACTGCCAGGCTTTGAACTTATTTCTCCAACAAAGATAATTCTTGATCATGTCCCATATAATCTAGGCTGACACATTCCAGTACAGCACTGAGGGAGTGCTGCCCTGTTAGATGCTGTCTTTCAGATGAGATGCTAAACCAAGGCCTTGTGTGCCCTCTCAGGGAAGCTCTCCCAGTGTTCTGGCCCAGTATTTATCTCTCATTAATTGCTACAGATTATTTGGTCATTATTACGTTGGTGATTGTGGGAGCTTGCTATGCACAAATTGGTTGCCATTACAACAGTGGTTACATTTCAAAAATGTTTAATTGGCTGTAAAGCACTTTGGGGTGTCCTGATGTTGGGAAAGATGATTTATAAATGTGTTCATTCTTTTTCATATCAGCACAGGGAAACAGGTCACACAGCCTAATCATTTACCTTTGGGTATGTGGGCTGTCCATGACCATTCACAGTGGCTGGTCAACAAGAGATATTTGAAAGGGGAAGCAGGGGAAACTGAAGAACCAGAAGCAAGATAACGAGTTCTATGTCCCTAAGCAATGTATCCCGTGATGCATAACAACACAGAAAAAAGACTTACCTGTGAAACTCGCGACTTTATATAATAGGAATACAATCTGTGCACGTGCTTCTCTAAGACTGCCTAGCTGGGAAGTGGAGGAGAAGCATTTAGGGAAGAAAGTTGTTGCTTATGCCAAAGGCTGCAGAGATTGAAAAGGATGAGGAGGTTTACTGCATCACTGTCATAGCCACAGACTATCTGTAACTTTTGCCTTTGATTAGGACTGTTTCAATGCTGTGGCAGGGCTGAAACTTGATTGGATAGGTTCAAATGTGGAGTTGGGGGTGAAATGAGCAAGGATTTTGGAGCAACATGTTCAAGAACTTTGAAAAGGATAGGGAGGTTTGACATGAAGGGTTAATTTGCAAAGTTAAAGGAGTCACAGGTGTTTTTTTTTTGAGGAGGGAACAATGTATGGCAGTATGATATGTTTAGTGAGTACAGGTTTGAAAGAGCCAAAGGTGTGCGTCTTGAACAAGATGAGCTTGCAGTCAACATGAGAGAAACTTGAGAAAAATTTGGATGCAGATGTTTGTCATGATGGGTGAAGAGAAGTGGAAGAGGTGACTGAATGGATGGTCTCAAACTTAGTTACAGGGAATTCCAGGACAGAGGAAATGGAATAGTTAGTAATGGAGATATGAAGCCAAGAGTCATCTTTTCAGTCCATTATGATTCTGGAGAAGTTAATGGTTTTGCAGGGAAGAGCAGAGCCCAACAGTTCTTGATCTGGTTCTGCCAGATCTGGCAATGAATGAATAAGTAAGTGAGAAAAGATAGGAGGCGGCTCGAGTGGAGCACAAACACCAGCATGACTGGTTGGGCAAAATGGCCTGTTTCTGTGTTGTAATCCTATGAACAGCATGTGCACTGATGGTCAAAAAGTTGTTCATGCACCTGAGAGAGGGCCGAGTAGAAAGTAAAAAGAATTCTCATAGGATGGGGCGGTGAGTGACAAAACAAGGAGGGAGATAACGAACAAGGGAAAAATGAATTCATAGGCCAACAAACTTCAACAATTCAAGATAAAGACCCAGGGAAGCACTCTCCCCTTCGGATAGGATTGAGACTGAGAGAGAGAGATGGAGAAAGAGAAAGTAACAAAATGGGAGAGCTGTGAGGGAATATCAGTGATCAGCAGCCTCCTGTCTGCAGTAGGATTTGTGGGGTTTTTTAAATTGAAAAACTGAATATGGTGGGGGGACGCAGGTTTCAGACAATTTTAAAGGTCTTTTTTGGTTTGCAAAGGGATTTTAAATCCTTCCTTTCAAACAATGTTGCAGGATTTTTGTTGGGATAGTCGAACTGTGGGTTCCCTCACTTCCCATATTTTGCTGTTCTTCACCCAATTGGTAATTCGTTATGAGAGACTAGATATTGATAATGTGCTGGGTATTCAGCCACAGAGAGGATCAAAGCTGAGTTTGATACAGTATCTACCAAACGCACAAATGTCGGCGATTACTGAATAGTGATCAGGATCGAGAACCTCCTTTCCTAGTTGATTTTGTCTCTTTCCCTCACCTGGAGGCGAAGAAGACAATTGAAACGCTTTTCCCAGCTGACATCAGCTCACTCTGTATAGACTAAGAATCAAACTTGGGACCTTCTGATTTGTATAGCTCTGTGTTTCACACAATATTGCTGCTAACCCAATAGGCCTTATGTTTGATAGCAATGTCACTGGAACAAAATGTACACCCTTGAAACCTTAACTATTTGCATCTTGCTCAGCTTCTGGAACATTCATTAGTCTGCATCAAATCATCACTGAGTTTGCTACCTGAAGAAGCCTTCACTTCTTTATCAGCATTCCCACAGCCACAGTCAAACCTCTAGCACATCATCTTTCTTACCTAATTTTTTTTATTCCCCACCTGAAGATGATAATTATAACTGGAAAAGGGTTACAGTGCCACTAGCAACACCTGCCCCCACACCCCCAAAGTTCACCTAACTGATCATTCATGAGAGACATGAAACAGCGAACATCAGCAGAATATTCAACCATATGAGGTATCACAGCTGACCCTGAATCCTGTCGTTGGCGATCAGCCCAGGCTACATGTACCACTCCTACCACCTCCCCGCTCAAAATGAGTGAAATGAACACAGCGATCAACTAGGACCTTCCTGTTCTCTACACCATGCCCTGTTGATTGAGGCACTGGAAAATCCACTTGCAGATTATTTAATAATTATTACAGTTTAACATGGCATATGTTTCAAACCAGCCTGGTTGTATCATCACAATTCTTTGGATTGCTGAGGTGCATGTGTTCTACAGAGGGATAGGTGCTGTTCTTGTAAAGCAGGGGCACTCCGCACAATTTCTCAAAGCACTTTGTTCCACTTACATGAGTAACGTAGTTGCATGAAGCCTGGCTGAGGTATGCTTCTCCAATCGTTTGTTGCGGTAGTGCCTGGCTGATGCCAAGTGCTCTAAAATGCGATCCCTCCGAGCGCTCATCGGGATCTCACAGGATTTACAGTATAGAATCTCCACCAAATCTCTCTCCCCTCCTTCCTTTTGCTCGACAATGTGTCTCTTCACTGACAGGTCACAGAATTCAGCAGCATAATCGTGCAGAGATTTCTTCTTCCTCCCCATGCTGGAATTACTATTTTCTCTCTTCTAATTTCAGGTTCTTCACCTATTTCACCGTAGCCCTGTTCTCGGATGATCCCAGTGACTATCTGCCGCCTAGCTGTGTGTGTAATGAGTACAGTCTTCTTAACCTTCCCCTTTATCCCATCTATGTTCACTCCTCCCTTTCAATTTGTCTTCCGTTCTGACTTTCTTTGTTCTAACTGCTCAATGTCATATCATATGAGAGTCCTTTTTTTTTAACCTTGTATGATTTCAGACTGTGTTTGTTACTTATACTTCCTCTGATTTCTGTGCATTTAAGTATTTTCGATTTAACTTCTCTTTCTCCTGATATTTTACACTCCCCCTTTTCACATATTTATTCCTCTTGTTTGGGTTTCAGTGTTTCATTTGTTGTTTTATATTAATTTCCTTCTATACACCTATTGCATTCTGACCATTTTTTTTTCTCCCCCCCTCTATTTTCTCTCACTGGTTTATCCCTTGCTCTAATTTATATATCACCAACCTGCTTATTCTATATTGCTCCCTCTTTGCCTGTCTGCTTCACCTGTTTCTCTCTCTTCTCACTCTGCCATTCCTGTAATGTTCTTCATGTTCCACCTCTTCAGTTCTCTGCCCGTTATTATTTCCACGTTTTTTTCAATGTTGGTAAAA